>NC_140583.1:1060469395-1060994851 GCF_964204655.1 Triturus cristatus
TGACTCATGACCATAACTGTACAGTTGCATATCACAGTGGTAATGTGCACAACACACAAAGGATTCTGTCCCCATGAACACGTGCACAGCCTGGAAGTGGCTGCACAAAAGTGCCACACAACCAACCAAATTTTTGCCCACCAAAACACACAGGTAATGCTGCCTAACATGCCATGAGACACAGTGTGGCACATGCTGTAGTGTGGTAGGTGTACACCTGAGTCCCTGGCAAGTAATTGTGTGTGGAAGCCGTCAGAAAGTCACACCAATGTCAACCGACGCGGTTGACTTCTACAGGGACGCATTGCACAGTTCAGGACCGAGCCGGGCGTAAGCTTAGCCATTGACTCCAATGCGAACAGACGCGGGTGACTATCATGCGTACGCTTTGCACAGTTCAGGACTGACTCGTGCGTATGCTTAGCCATTGACTGCAATGCGAACCGACGCAGGTGACTATCATGCGTACGCATTGCACAGTTCAGGACTGAGCCGTGCGTACACTTAGCCATTGACTGCAATGCGAACCGATGCGGGTGACTATCATGCGTACGCATTGCACAGTTCAGGACCAAGCCATGCGTACGCTTAGCCATTGACTGCAATGTGAACCGACGCCGGTGACTATCATGCGTACGCATTGCACAGTTCAGGACCGAGGCGTGCGTACGCTTAGCCATTGACTGCAATGAGAACCAATGCGGGTGACTATCATGCATACGCGTCGTGCAGGCATGGACCGAGTTGGCCATTGAATCGTATGGAGACGGGTGCATGTGTATTTTCAAACTACGCGTTGTACAGTCAGTTGACCGAGCCGTGTGCACCCATTGGCTCTGGACTGTCATGGAGACGGATACGGATTCAAAACTTGTACGAGTTGTGCGCTGGAAATTCAGTTGGATGCCTACAACAATGTTGCAATTACTAGGGTTTTATGAAGGTGAAGATTTGAACGATGCGGAAGACGTGTACGAGTCGTACAATTCCATGGATTGGCCAGATTCATAGAATGCAACTGTGTTGGACCTATCACTTGGGGCACATGGCACAGATTCTGCCTCTGTAGCACAGATATAAGGCTGGATGGCCCCCAGGGAGCTCACTTGCCTGCACTACATGCTACTGGACCACATCTCTGCTACCACTGCTGCTGTCTCTGCATCCTCTGGCTACTGCTATGGCACATACTCTGGAGAGGGCCCCAGCCTTCATTGAGGAGGAGAACCAATCCCTGTTGGACGGGCTCCTTCCACAGTACAGCAAGCTGTATGGGAAACCAGGGGAGCAGGTGAGTGTGCAGTCCACTGCCTTCCTAATTGTGCATGTTGTCTGACTAGCAGTACTAGCAGTGTATACACCAGTGGCAAGCGTACTCACTGAGTACTTTCATCCCCCAAAGTGTGTAGGTACATGTAATGAACAGGTGTTCTGCAGCTAAAGTGCATTTGTGCAAGCTCATTTTCCTTTGTGATGACGACATGTATATCCAACTGTGTGTAGCACAAATATGGGACATGTGTGTTAATGCACTTTTCACTTTGTCATCCTCACAGGTTGATGCCCACCAGAAGCAGGAGATCTGGCTGACCATCGCCCGGGCTGTTCGTTCTGTGGGGGTTTACAAGCGCCGGATCCGCAACTGCCAGAAGAGGTGGCAGGACCTTCGGGGCTGGACCCGGAGGATCGCAAGGGTCCGGCTGAAGCTGTCGCCTCCTCGCAGGAGGGTTGGACACCGGACCCTGACCCCCCACATGCTCAGGATTCTGGCGGTGGTCTTCCCGGACCTGGATGGGCAGATGAAGGCCAGACAGCAGCAAGGAGGGGGTAAGTCCATGCCTTATCTATGTACTATGTCTGGCATGCTATTTGCAGTCTTTTGGCCTATTCACACTTCCACATTACGTAGGTCTTGTAGTCCAGTACTTATGTCCCTCAATTGTGTGATGCACCCTCCTCATCTGATCCACGGGTGTGGACCCTACAGTCTGTGGCTTCTGTCACTAGGGCACTGTGTCCCTGCAGTCAGCTATGCTTCAGGTTCCGGACAGCATCTGTTACAGTGACTGTTGTGGGTTTAATGGGTGGGTCAATTGTTTACACAATGCCTGAGATCTGACATGTGATCTGTGTGTGCCCTTGATATGTGTTCCAATTGCTGGTCTGACTCGCCACATGTGCCTGGGGTATTTCAAACACACCCATGCAGCAGGGGACTCAAATTTGTGGGCCTCAGGAGTATGTATATCAAGTGTGTCACACTTGCTTAGCCACCTGACTACTGTCCAGGGCTATACACTGTTTCACGTAGACCTGGGCAGTCATGCCTACTCAAGGGCATTTAGAAACACTCTGTAATCCCACTCCTGTGTATCAACTTACAGGTCGGCTTAGTGACATGTGCCTTCAGGTGTCTGCCTCTGTGTCATTGTGGTGTGGCTTCCTTTTCCGGACAACTGGGGTGTTCATGAGTTTGAGGGTCAGCAGGACCTCTGAGATGTGACTATGAGAGACAAGACCTGTGTGACATATAGGTGTGTGATCACTTCACAGTGCACAATGGTGTATGCAACTGTGAACTTCAGGCAGCTGTGTTTCATGCACAGCACACTGTGATGTGCTCATGTACAGGGAGTTGTGTCCGCAGAGACTCATATGTCTGTTTAGTTTGATGTGCGGTCTTCTGGGTCCGGGATATGTTGTTTGCAGGGGATGGACAAGTGCACTTCTCAGCTGCAGAGTTTGCTTTACCCATGAGCTATGATTGTGACACAGTGCATACTGTTGTTGTCTGGATGCCCTGCCCCTGTGACAGGAGACAGTGATGACTGACTTTCCAGGCATGCCAGTGCCATGGCATTTAACTTGCTATGAGTGATCCTGCATTGGGGTCAAATGTGCTCCATGCACCCTATTGTGGCATTGACTATCAGGACATGAGAACATCATAGTGTGTGTTGCTGGTATGCATCACAAGCATGAGACTCTGGCCATTCCTTCATCCTGACACCTGTACTGAGTCAGTGGCAAGAGATGTGATGTGTGTATAGTGACATACTCCTACATGTTCACTTGCATGTCTAACAAATGTGTAGGTGGTGCATGTCTGCACATTGGGGTATTTGCATCCAACATGCAACAGACATATGGGTGCAAGTCCAGGAGGGATATGAGTGCCATGGTTGATGGTGAGACTAACAATTGGCTTATTCTAAACAGTGTGAGCACTTTGAGCAGTGTTCAGCTGATGATCCCAGAGGTCCGTGGATGCTTCCGTGTTCGGGAGCATGTCTCCTTTGTGCCAGGCACTGCACCCCCTGCCCCTGTGTCCCCTGCTGCCCTGAGTGTGGAGTCTGTGGACTTGCTTCGACAGATCCATGTAGGGCAGACATCAATGCTGAGTGTCCTCCATGCACACACCAGTCTATTGACACAACTGGTGTCGTTCATGGAGAGCATTTAATTGGGCATGTCTGCCCTACAGAGGACCAATCAGTCCGTGGCCTCCTCCCTGACGGCAGCAGTGTCCCTCCTCCAACAGTCCCGCACCCCTCCTACCCCTGCCCCACCCACGATTCCTAGCACTCTACCTGTCCCAAGCACACACACACCAAAAAATTCACCCAAACCCACAGACACGGGCAGCACAAAAACACCCAAACCAAGGTCTAGACGTGCACACAAGCAACCTCAGGGGACTGATACCACACTCACAGGGGATGGTTTGCAAACACACACACAGTCATCCACAACCACTCCGCAGTCCTCTGATACCTCTCCCTCCCAGCCCCCTTCCCTTGCCTCACCTGCAACACCATCTCCCAAGAAGCTCTTCCTCTGTGACCTTGGCCTCTTCCCCACTGACCCAGCAGATCCAGCTTAAAAGGGGAAGAGGAAGTCCCCACACACAGAGGGGAGTGCCCCTCACACCCGGACACCCTCCCCCAGGCGCAGTCAGACAGAGGCCCCCACCCGCAAGTCCCCCTGGAGCCAGAAGAGCAAGACCTCACCCCCGCCCCGCAGCTCCACGACAAAGTCTCCGTCCTCCATCCCCCAGGCCACCACTCCACAGGTTCCCCTGCCACACCCTGACCCAGGTTCCCCCACCCACAGATACACCATTCCCAAAATGCTCAGGCCCTCCCCCCTACCACTTGCTCTTTCACCCCCACCACCCCTGGTCAGACAGTTTCTGCCACTGAAGTGGGGACCGTGTCCCCCCCTCTGTCCTGCCGACCTCACCTGAACCCCATTCTGCTCTCATTGAGTTAGGCACTGCAGTGGAGTCCACGGCCACCCCGTCTGACTTGGGCACTGCAGTGGGGACCCAGTCCCCTCCATCTGACCTGCCCACTGCAGTTGTGCCGGCACGCACCCCATCTGACTTGTGCCCCACAGTTGTGACTGCACCCACTACTTCAGTCAGCTCCACTGCAGTTGCCAGTGACTCTCCTGCATCTACCACCCCTTCACTGCCTCCTTCTGCTGAGCCCTGATCCTGTCCCTGTGGTGCCTGGCCTGCCCCCATGTATGCCCCTCAGAGGGGATGTCCCCTATCCTTACCAGTGCAGGCAAGCAACGTGTGACAGTTGTCACTCAAATCACATTGTTGACATTTGGATATGGACTGGCCATTGGCCTTTGTTTTGAAAGGACTTTGTATTTAAAAATTGCTGAATAAAGCATTTTTCTTTATCCTTGTGAATTTGATTTAGCTGTACATTATGTTGATGATGTTTAGCATGACCTTGCAGTTGTAATGCTGGATTTCCAATGTTGAATACTGAGGTGTTGATGTGAGGTACTCCATGTGGTCCATGAGAGATGTATCCTATTCTGGTCGGTATCCATGTCATCCTTTGCAGCTAACTGGGTGTGTCATGATTAACAATTTGTGAACATCTCTGTAAACATTTCATTTGCATGGTCACATCTGTGGCTTGCACACATGCACATATGATGTGCTTCCCATTGTCCAATTTGTCTGTTTCCCTGACTGTGGGTGCATCTCCACTGGACATGTAGGTGTGGGCATCATTGGTGTAGGAGCAACTGGGTCCTCTGTGCAACTTGCTGGACATAAGTATTGAGTACGTGCAGATGACTTAAGGGACACTCCCGTACCCAGGCTGTTGTGACCAGAGCCTTCATTTTGTGGTAACTGATGGCTGACTGACCAAGTGTTCTGCTGACATGACTGAGACCTGCTGGGACTATGTTTGGCACAGCTGAGCTTCCACAGGTGTTGAGTCCCCTCAAGTAAGTGTGTTGTTCCGTGACATTGCCTGGGCCCATGGTGTGTGTTATGTGAGCATGTGTCCACATCCCTTTTCATACACAGGCAGTGTTCCCTTGATATGTTCCTGTTGTTGATGCTTGCTGAGTTGTACTGTGTTCATCCCACATCTTTGCCATGGGCAACCAGATGTGTGGGTCCATGACACACTACTGTTAATTGGTGTTTCATCAGTGGGATTTGTCAGTTGTGTTGATGTGGTCAGATGCAGATGGGACACAGTCAGGGGTCCCCAAGGCACTTCTTTGTTCGCAATATCATGTAGTTGTCCCTAGATGGTACCTTTCAGTGATTGAGACATGTGTATGTGTGTGTGACTGCTCCCACTCGTCCGGTTCAGGGCTGCAATGTTGGCAGGTGGCAGCATGTGTGCCTTGTGGTTCTCCTTGGCTTCTGCATTGTCCTGGGACTGTGGCAGGTATTCCGAAGGTTACGGGAGCTTTGACGCCATGGCCATGTACCGCATACTGTGCAGTATGTCTGTCATTCACCAGGGTTGTAGATCATCCTAGTGTGATGAGTCTGCACACCTTAGTTCCTCCCATCAGTACTGTGTTTCTCATGGGTGCATGTGCAATGTCACCTGTCCATGTGGGCTTCACAGATGCACATTAGTGCAGTTCAGGGTGTGTGGTGTTGAGGGTGGACTGATGTAAATGTTTGCATGGATGGGCCCCTAGCTCCCATTTGTCCATGGATGATGGGCCATGCTGAGTGATTTGTGTTTGTGTCTGTGTGATGTACGTTTGTGGCACAGGACACATGTCTGGGTTTCACAGTTTGTACGACATCTACCTTTGTCATCACAGTGGACGTATCATGCATGCTTGTGTCACCACAATGTTTGGCCCCTGGGGGTAGTGCTGTTGTGTGTCAGTCTCTTGCTGTGTTAGTTGCTGTTCATTCCAGCTTGTGTCACATGTGTCTGTTGTGCTTCCTCTCATCTCACAATGCCTGATTGCCCACTAAGGGGGGCCCAAGGATGGGTTAATTGTGTATGCCACTGTGTCCACATCGGTCTCACTGTGGTTCAGCCACCCTCATGTGTTGTGTAGCTGCCTGGGGATATTGAGACACACACACACATGATGTGTCAGATGTGCAGTGTGAGGTTGCCTGTTTGTGTTTGTGCATCTGCACCAGTGCATTGGTATTGCTGTTGTGGGCCATTGTCTGGATGTTGTTTTTGTGATTTTCCCTGCTGTCCCTGTGAGTCATATCACATCATTCTGCACATTCATCCTGGTTTTTAGGTCCCATTGCTGCCGTGGAATTGGAGATTGTGACCTGACACCTACGGTCTACACATGATGGGCCCGATTCACAGAACTAACTTAAGACAAAATCCTAAACTTACTACCATTTTGGTATTCACAGAAGGCACTTACTCATTTCGGTATTCACAGAAGTTAGTAGTCCTAACTTTAGGACTCCTAAATGCCTTCTGTGAATACCGAAAGTCTTAAAGTTAGGATTTTTCTCAGTTTAGGAATAGTAAAGTTAGGACTCCTAATTTGTGTCAGTTATGCGCATCGTACTTCATCGCCCGGACGGACCGGCTCCGGGTACGAGTCGGTCGCAAGGTAAGGCTACGAACAGCTCTCGGAGAGCTGTCTGACCCGCATCGGAATCGACCCCTAAGAATCTTTTTGGCGCAGTACATTGAAATGAATAGGCTTTTACAGTAAATTGCTGGTAAGTTACTTTTCACGTTACTTTTCTAACTCAGTGATGGATACCTAGATTCAGCACTGGGACATTTCCTGCAAACAGGTAAGTAAACACGTTTAGGTTATTTGTGCGATTTTTAAAGAATATTTTTAGGTTTCAAAACTCCACACTTGAAAACTTTTTGGAGAAAAAGTGTCAATGTTATCCTATGGAAGGAAAACAGGTTAACGGTTCACAGGTAAGTAAACGGCTGAGGGAGTTAAGGTTCTGGGGTTAGACTCCCGGGTCTCCCAGGGTCAGTGATGCACTGTTGTTGCACCCTCAGCGGCACTAGGGCGGCTGGGTGCAGAGTGCTGAGGCCCAATGTTATCCAATGGGGGATAGGGAGCCTCCGGTTGGTGGCTGCTGGCAAGCAGGCCACGAGGTTGTGGGAACAAAGCTCCTAGGGTTTAGCTCAGGGCAAGTTGGGGACCAAAGTAGCACCAAAGATGCACCCTCAGTGGCACTAGGGCAGCCGGGTGCAGGGTGCTGTTTTGAGGTCGGGTGCCCTGTTGTTTTCAATGGAGAACCTCCGGGACAAAGAAACACTGCAGGCTCGAGGACAAGGATCTTCTGGGTGCGACCACCACTTTGAGGGGTAAGTTGGGATGTCGTGGGCTGGTTAGGCACTGTCGGTTGGGGCTCACAAGGCCGTGGGGCGTCGGGTCCTAGGGTGTCTTGGGATTTCGGCTTTTCTTACCCGCTCTGGTCGCGGTAGGGGGGGTCCTCTGGATTGAGGCTGCAGGCGTTGTCTGGAGGTTTGAGGCAGGTCAGGGGTCACCGGATCTCTGGTCAGGATCACCAGGGGGACCTCCTCGTGGTGTTTTTCCACTCAAGCTCGGGCCGGGTTTGTAGGGAGATGGACCACCTCAACAGTTTAGGATTTTCTCCTTTCATTTGCATTAGCCATCTGAGAGGTGTGTGATCAGTTTGAACTAGGAAGTGAGTACCAAACAAGTATGCTCTCAGCTTCTTCAGGGACCAAACCACAGCAAAGGCCTGCCTCTCAATGGCTCTCCAACGCTGCTCCCTGGGGAGAAGCCTTGTGCTTATAAAAGCAACAGCTTGGTCTTGGCCTTCGTCATTAGTCTGGGATAGGACCACTCCTATACCTAGCTCAGAGGCATCAGTCTGCACTATGAACTGCTTGACATAATCTGGAGCCTTCATAATTGGTGCTGAGCACATTGCTACTTTCAGGGTGTCAAAAGCCTTTTGGCAACTAACTGTCCAGTTAAGCTTTTTGGGCATTTTCTTGGAGGTGCATTCTGTGAGGGGAGTCACAATGGACCCATATCCCTTCACAAACCTCCTATAGAACCCAGTCAAGCCAAGGAATGCCCTGACTTGGGTCTGGGTTATTGGAGCTGCCCAGCCCAGGATGACCTGGATCTTGGGCTGTAAGGGCTGTACCTGGCCTCCACCAACAAGGTGGCACAAGTACACCACAGTGCCCTGCCCTATCTGGAATTTGGATGCCTTGATAGTTAGGCCTGCAGTTTGCAGGGCTTTTAAAACCTTACCAAGGTGGATCGATTGATCCTGCCAGGTGGAACTAAAGACAGCAATATCATCAAGATAAGCCTCACTAAAGGACTCCAACCCAGCAAGGACTTGATTCACCAACCTCTGGAAGGTGGCAGGGGTATTCTTTAAACCAAAGGGCATAACAGTGAACTGATAGTGCCCATTAGGTGTGGAGAATGTGGTTTTCTCTTTTGCTCTCGGGGCCATGCCAATCTGCCAGTACCCTGCAGTTAATTCAAAGGTACTTAGAAATGTGGCTGCCCCAAATTTGTCTATTAACTCATCTGCTCTTGGGATAGGGTGAGCATCTGTCTTGGTCACAGAGATGAGCCCTCTATAGTCCACACAAAACCTAATTTCTCTCTTTCCACCCTGTGGGTGAGGTTTGGGGAGTAGAACCACTGGGCTGGCCCAGGAGTGTTCAGAGGGTTCAATAACCCCCAACTTCAGCATCTTGCTGACTTCAGCTCTGAGGTTTTTCTTGACTTGGTCTGACAGTCGATAGATTTTGTTTTTGACAGGTGCACTGTCACCAGTGTCCACATCATGGGTACCAAATCTATGCAGTGGGGCGTCATGCGCCCCAACCAAACGCACTGCAAAATGTGCCGCGTTGGCAATTATTAGTTCCTGGTAAACCACTCTTTTCTTGTTCCATTCATCCTCTTCTTTGTTTTTCAATCTTAACTTTCAGTCCCCACATAAAGTCAAGCACCATTTTCCAAATTTCTTAATGTTCAGACTGTGCCCCTCCGGACCTCTTGTAAGAACATGACAAAAGCGAAGTTCATCAAAGGCAGTGTTTATTGAATAAAACCCAATGCATTTCGGGCAAAGTAGTGCCCTTCGTCAGGGGTCACTGTAAATAACAATAAACAATCACTAATTAATATTAATCATACTTTAAACTCATTGGCATTAATCATACTTTCACATCATGTTTGATTAGTATTTTCCACGTTGAATGCTCGATACACCAAAGTACATTTTACATTTCAGCGCGGTCATATTTACCAACAATTAGCACCCCTGTCATTATGGGTACACCAGTTTGTTAGACCTGGGGTCAGGGAAAAGAGCTTAGCATACTGTTGCAAGACTTGCTTGCAGTCAGTCTGCTGTTGGGCAGAGAGGGTGTCTGAAACAACAACTCCTTCTACTTACCTATCTTTTGGGCTGTAGCAGAGGAGGTCAGGGAGAGGCTCACTCTCTGCTTCCTGTTCCTCATCAGTCACCATCAGCATGGTGAGGTCAGCCCTGTCATTGTAGAGCTTGAAGCGGTTCACATGGATAACCCTTTTGTGTGTCCTACTTGTGCCCAGGTCAACTAAGTAGGTGACCTCGCTCTTTTTCTCCAGGATAGGGTAAAGGCCACTCCATATGTCCTGGAGTGCCCTTGGTGCCACTGGCTCTAACACCCACACCATTTGCCCAGGTTGAAACTCAACCAGTGCAGCTTTTTGGTCATACTACTGCTTATGAAGCTCCTAGCTGGCCTCAAGATTCTTGGATGCCTTTTCCATGTACTCAGCCATTCTGGACCTTAGGCCAAGCACATAGTCCACAATATCTTGTTTGGGCTCCTGGAGAGGCTTCTCCCAACCCTCTTTTACAAGACAGAGTGGTCCCCTCACAGGATGGCCAAACAGAAGTTCAAAGGGGGAAAAACCTACTCCCTTCTGTGGCACTTCTCCGTAAGCGAAAAGCAGGCATGGTAAGAGGACATCCCATCTCCTTTTGAGTTTCTCAGGGAGCCCCATAATCATACCTTTCAATGTCTTGTTGGATCTCTCAACAAGGCCATTGGTTTGTGGGTGATAGGGTGTAGTAAACTTGTACTGCACTCCACACTCTTTCCACATGTGTTTGAGGTAAGCAGACATGATATTGGAACCTCTGTCTGAAACCACCTCCTTAGGAAACCCTACCCTGGTGAAGACACCAAGGAGGGCCTTGGCTACTGCAGGAGCTGTAGTAGTCATAAGGGGAATTGCTTCAGGGTACCTAGTGGCATGATCCACTACCACTAGTAGGAATTTGTTCCCTAAGGCTGTGGGAGGTTCAATTGAACCCACTATGTCCACACCTACCCTTTCAAAGGGAACCCCCACCACAGGCAGTGGCACCTTTGGGTGGCCACCTGTCTTGCCACTGACCTGACAGTTAACACTGGAGCTGAAAAACTCCTTCACCTTTTGGTACATCTGGGGACAGTAAAAGTGGCTAACTAGCCTTTCCCAAGTCTTGGTTTGGCCCAGATGTCCAGCTAGGGGGATGTCATGATCTAAAGTTCGGAGGAACTCCCTGTACTTCTGTGGCACTACCACTCTCCTGGTGGCTCCATGATTGGGGTCTCTAGTCTCAGTGTACAGTAATCCCTCTTCCCAATAAACTCCGTGGGTACCACTGACATCTTCCTTTGCTTCTGAAACAGCTTGCTGCCTCAGGCTTTCAAGAGTGAGACAGTCCTGCTTCCCCTGGCACAGCTCTTCCCTAGAGGGTCCCCCTAGGCCCAAGAGTTTAACCTGGTAAGGGTCAAGCTCCATAGGCTCAGTTCCCTCTGGGGTGTCCATGCCCTCTCCCTGATGAGAGGAGTCCTGATCCTTTTGCTGAATAGAAGCTGGTTCCCCAGTCTTCTCACCTTTACTCTTGGTAGGTTGGGCCATTCTTTCAGGCTCCAACACTATTTTTTCACCCTGCCTTTTGCTCTGTGCTCTTGTTTTTACACAACCTAATTCAGGGATGTCCAGCATTTCTGCATGGGTTTTTGGTTCAACCTCAGCCCAGGCTGAGGTTTCTAGGTCATTGCCAAGCAGACATGCAGCTGGTACCTTTGGAGAGACAACTACCTGTTTCAGGCCAGTAACCCCCCCTCCCCCCAGTCTAATGTCACCATAGCCATTGCCTAATTAGTGGTAACACTGTCAGCCTTGGTGACTGGGTAAGTATGCCCAATCAAATATTGCTCAGGGGAAACCAGTGTGTCTCTCACCATAGTGACACTGGCACCCGTATCTCTCAGAGCCTCTAACCTAGTTCCATTGATCCAAGGGTACTGTAAGTATTTCTTTAAGTTGGGTGGCCACACAGCTACAGTTGCAAACTCAACTTCCCCCTCTGAAACTAGAACTGCTTCAGTGTGCAACCTGATTTGCTCTGGGCACACTGTTGATCCCATCTGGAGACTGGCTATACCAGGAGTAGATGTAGCTGTAGGACTAGGGGCCTTCTTGCTAGGGCAAGTCTTGTCTCCAGTTAAGTGTCCAAACTACCTACAGTTGTTACACCAGGCCTTTAAAGGATCAAAGTTCTTCTTGAAGACTCAGACTTTTTATCTTGGGGATTCTCACCACCTTTCCCCTGGGGAGGTTTTGTAACCCCTTTCTTTTGGTCACCCCCAGTGGTAGTTTTGGTCACTGTAGTCTTGACCCAGTGGTCTGCCTTTTTTCCCAATTCTTGGGGAGAAATTAGACCTAGGTCTACCAGATGCTGATGTAACTTTTCATTCGTGCAATTACTTAAAATATGTTCCTTCATAAACAAATTGTAAAGTCCAGTAAAGTCATGCACATTGTGTCCAGTTAACCAACCATCTAGTGTCTTTACTGAGTAGTCTACAAAATCAATCCAGGACTGGTTCTGGGTTTTGTGAGCCCCCTTGAATCTAATTCTGTACTCCTCAGTTGTGAGTCCAAATCCCTCAATCAGAGTTCTCTTCATGAGGTCATAAGACCAAGCATCTGGCCCAGAGAGGGTCAGGAGTCTGTCTCTGCAGTTACCAGAGAACAGTTCCCACAGGAGTGCCCCACACAGAGGTTTCTTCACCTTTCTCATGCCAGAAGCCCTCTCAAAGGCTGTGAACCATTTAGTGGTGTCATCACCCTCCTCAAATTTAGGGACAATACCGTTGGGGATTTTAGGATCATAAGATTGCTTTTTGTCCTTATTATTTGGATTGCTGCCACCATTGATGGGTGCTAAACCCATCTCCTTTCTTTTTCTAGAGCCAGGAGTCTGGACTCTAGATCTAATCTTTTGGCCAGCCTTGCTAAAAGGCTGTCCTCCTCATTGAGGCTGTCCTCAATATCCTCACCAGGACCTGAACCACCTGTGTGGCCTCTAGGTCCCCAGAGGTTAACTCTTGGAAGTAAGGGTACAGGGATCCTTTCTTCCCTAGAAAGTGGTGGAGGTGGGTACCTATCTCCATCCTCCTCACCTCCTTCCTCTTCTGCTTGGACATCACCATTCTCAGAAGGGTGGGCCTTAGCATACTCAGCCAACAGCTCCAGGAGCCTTTGTTTGGTTGGATGTGGGCCCATTGCTAAGTTTTTAATTCTGCATAGGGACCTTACTTCCTGAAAAGACTTGTGAAGGTAAGGGGTGAGGTCAAGCTCCTCAGCCATGTCCTCTATGCTATTATGGTTATCTTCACTAATAGCTGGGTTCTGTTTTTGAGATATTCTAACAAAAAAGTTCTAACGCCTCTACCCTTGACTATAGTGACTTTTTATTTTCTAAAATTCTAAAGTGACTAAAGCAAGGCCGTAACAAGACTTTTAGTAGTTTGGTAAAAATGCCAATTTGAAAAAATCAAAATTCTAAAGGCAATTTCAGAGTTCTGTTGTGTGATCAGGTGGTAACCAAGAAGTCCAACAAATGCAAGTTGTGTATCCCACTGCTGATCCACCAATGTAAGAAACTGGCTCTATATATACTACACAAAAATGAGGTATAGTGTGTATAGAGTCCAAGTGTCCCCAGAGGTAGGCAGAGGTTAAAGTTAGATAGAACCTTACTCCAATAGTGGTAGCTTAGTCAAGCAGTAAGGCAGTATCAGAGGACAGTGTTAAGCATTTGATGTACACCCTCGGTCGGCAAATGAATTCACACACTCAAGACCTGAACTCTAGGCCAATTGTGTTTGTATAAAAATATACTGTTGTTTATTTTTAGAACCAAGCAACCCTGGTGCAGGTAAGCATTAAATACTTTTCAGTAATAAGTTACTGGATATAGAACAGTTTGAAAACGCAATAGAAATTGTACTTTGTTTGATTTACAGGGGAGCAGTAGTATGCAACACTTAGCAAATACAGTACATTGAAATGAATAGGCTTTTTCAGTAAATTGCAGGTAAGTTACTTTTTACGTTACTTTTCTAACTCAGTGCTGGATACCTAGATTCAGCACTGGGACATTTCCTGCAAACAGGTAAGTAAACACGTTTTGGTTATTTGTGCGATTTTTGAAAAATATTTTTAGGTTTCAAAACTCCAAACTTGAAAACTTTTTGGAGAAAAAGTGTCAGTGTTATCCTATGGAAGGAAAACAGGTTAACGGTTCACAGGTAAGAAAACGGCTGTGGGAGTTAAGGTTCTGGGGTTAGACTCAGGGGTCTTCCAGGGTCAGTGATGAAATCTTGTTGCACCCTTAGCGGCACTTGGGCGGCCAGGTGCAGAGTGTTGAGGCCCAATGTTATCCAATGGGGGATAGGGGGCCTCCGGTTGGTGGCTGCTGGCAAGCAGGCCACGAGGTTGTGGGAGCAAAGCTCCTAGGGTTTAGCTCAGGGCAAGTTTGGGAGTAAAGTAGCACCAAAGGTGCACCCTCAGTGGCACTAGAGCAAAGAGATGTTTTGTGTTTTGCCTAGCATTTGGGGTTCCTGAAAAGTGAAGCAACACCTCTCAGATGCAGCACCTAGATGTAATTTAGCACTACAAGACAAAACACTAGAGGAGTTAGGAAATTCAGACTTGAAACACATACTTTGATTAACTGCACTGTGAGACAAGGTATTATTGCTTTTCTGAGTGGAATCTGAGTGATCATTCACAGTATTATTCACATAATCGCTGGCACAGCTCTGAGGGGAACGCAAAAGAGAGCGCAAGGCTTCATCCTCGATTTCTAAGGAGGCTAACATAGAGGTGGAAAAGTTGTCTTGTACAGGGGTTTTAGATTCCCACTTGAACTCTGGGTTATAGTTTTTTAACAGAGTCTGAAACATTTTATTCTCTCCTTGTAATTCAAGAATCTTATATGTAATTATATCCTGTGAAGACTACAGATCTTTCTCTACAAGGACAGTGGTAGACTCGGCAACTTCACAACAAGCAACAGAGATACACCTTGGATTTTGTTCAAACTGGCTATTAACCGCCTGTGTTCTAGTAGATCTTCTCTCTCTTTTGGCAAACTGATCACAGTTTTCTTTGAAAGTAATTCTTAAAAGGGTCCCTTTAGTATCTGAGACTGTGATCTGTACTAGACTACCAGACTGGGTAACATTATTTGAATGGGAATCAGAGAATATAAAAATGCATCTGCTCTTTCTCTGGTTGTGTGGTTGAATATGCTTTAACTGGTGTCATTGAACTACCAGTTTGGTAAGGTGTCGATAAATACTGTGTCTGGAAATTGTCTTCAAAGAAAGAATTGTCTTGACAGAGGATCTCTGAGTTACAAACTTTAGAAAAATTTCCCATAACAGTATCACTCTTAGAATTACTATTTTGTCTTTCTGCTGCTAGCAAGGTTTGCAGAAACTCGTTTTCAGCCTGTAGATCACTGACTGACATCAGGTGAGGATCAGGATCACAAATGGAATGAAAATCTAACATAGAAGGATCAGCCAACCACAGGGAATAATATTCAACACGTAAAAGTCTATTTTGTATCATGAATCGATCTCTAGAGTCAAAGGGCTTTCTGATAGGCTGTACGGAACTGTGCTGCCTTGGTAATGGATGTCTGCCAACATGCGCAGACTTTCTGGATCTGATGCCAAACATCCCGGCAAGAACTGACTGTGTGTGTTTTGAAAATAAAACGTAGCTAACTGAATGCGAAGAAACCTCACAAGTGACCCTGGAAATGTGGGTTGGTCATTCTGTCAGGGACTGTCCGGGACATAGTCAGGGACTTGGGCAAAGACTTGCAAAGGGGTAGAAAATGATGCAGAAAAAGGAGTACAGCACTGCCCAGGATCCCACAGGAAGTCAGAGGAGAAAAGGGGATATAAAGGATAAGCCTGCACGAAGGAACAAGGTGGCTAAGACTCAGAAAGGATAGGCACTCATGAGGCAGTTCAGCATTCAGAATCACTACACCCAGGACAGATGTGCAGATACTATATAAGTATATAAAACAACATTAACAATAAAGGGAATGTGGGGTAAAGCACTCAGGAGCTCCACACGGTAAGACTGAAGCTCAATAAGTTCTTCACCCACAATTGATGTTACAGATAATGACTGCAAATACCCACATATAGGATATACATGCAAAGGCAGGGTCTGTGGAGGTGATACCAGTGGTGATGTTAAAAATGTAACTCAAAGACAATACTCACAGTGAACAAGAAACACCACATACATAGTCAGCTGTGCCCATGGATCCTGGTGATCAAACAGGAACACCAAGGCAGTAACAGCAAGGGGGTAGAACTAAGCACAAGCGCAATAGACAAGGATCTAGCAAGAAGTGCTTAACAGGAAAAGAAGAAATCACAAGGCACACTTGGTAGAAAGCAAGTAACAAACAAACAAGGTAATAGAAACAAGACAGCAGGAAAAGAAAGACAGTAAACTAGGAACTGGAACAAAGGAAATGGGAAGAAATGCAAGGATATACAGAAGGGAAGGCTACAAGGGTATACAAGAATAGTGCTGGTTCAGAAATCAAAAAAACAAAGTAGTACTGAAGGCAGTGCTGGAACGGGAACTAGAATTGAGCAAAAGCTCAAGAGTCAAGGTAGCACTGCAGGCAGTGCTAATTCAGGAACAAGGAAGATATCAGCGGCTCAGGAACAAGGAATAAATAAAGCTCAGGAAACACTGGAAACAAGGATAGCAAAAGCTCAGGAAACACTGTAAACAGGGATATCAAAAGCTCAGGAAACACTGGAAACAAGGGTCGGTCTCACTGATACACAGCTACAATGACCAACCTTGGCCTAAAGCGAGCTGGGGCTTAAAAGAGCAGCTCACAGTAATCACATGCTTCAGGTGTGAGCAGGTTAGCAGCAGCCAGCCACAGGTGAGCTGAATTCCTCCACCCATCCTTGGCTTGCAGGGGTGGAGACGAAGCAGTGAGCAGGGAATTCTAGGTAACCTTGTAACAAACATTAGCAGCCTGGCTTCAAGTATGAACAAGCTGGCTTTCACAAAACCCGGCATGGATTGGGAATGGATGTCAGTTCCCAAATAGTGACCAAATGGATGGAAGTCAGGATATGCATGCAGGGGAGTATCTGAAAGCTTATTTCAACACAGGAAAGTCACACTATTCACCCCTCTGGCAGTGGGCATGAGAGTGCAGGGAGTGGATTGTGACATCCATCACCCTTTTGTTTACTATATCTTGGACTTTTTGATCTATCATAGCACTCACCTCCTCCGAGAACACTATGGGAGCTGGCCTTAACGGTTGTATTTGGGTACCTCAGAATTCTATCCAGACCCCTACAGTGTCAGCAGGACCTAACCATTTGTGTAAGACCTCTCCTGATTCTGCCCTACAGCATTCCTACGGAGGAACACTTTATCTCCACCTGTAAGATTGGAGGTCCCTCGGCAGCCAACTCTTCTGCTGAAGATTCTGTTGAAGCTGTTCTTTGAGGGGAAGAAAGGGAAGTATCCTCTTTGATCAGCCCTGTCCGATCATTTGGGTTGTTGGTTTCCTTGGGAACCAGAGGCGGCTGGACGAGTGTCACCGTCCTTGTCTGGTCCAGCTGAAAACCTTGGTGGATATAAACTGTTTTAGGAAGAATTGCTCCTTGTCCAGTGCCTTACAGGCCTGGACAAATTTAGAGGGATCCATCACAAATGTTTCTCCAAATAAGTTACTGTTCATATCTAGGCCTGTGTCCAAAGAGGCCAACTCTCCCAGCTTGGGATCTAACTTGAGTAATAGCGAAAGCCTGCACTCTCTTAACAGGGCACAGCGTGTGTTTCCTAACATGCAGATTGCTCGTTGAGCCCAATTTGAGAGAATTTCTGAGTCGATTTAGTCACCTGGGGGCATATGTATCAAGCGAATTTTTAGTCGCAAACGCTGCGATTCGCAAAATACAGCGTTTGCGATTGAAAATTCGCAAAACAGGATGTATTAGGCAAATTCCCAACGCAAATTTAAGGAATCGCTAATTTAGCGATTTCTTAAGTTTGCATAAGCATTTAAGAAATCGCAAATTGCGATTTCTTAAATGAAATGTAACACTCACCAAAGGATTGCGATTAATCCTTAAGAAATCGCAAATTACCACCAACTACTAGTTGGTGTTAATTTGCGATTTCTTTTAAAAATGCATGTTTTGTAATTTTACAAAGTGCCACGTGACGCACATACATGCCCTTAGGGCATGTATGTGCGCCATATGACCACACATGCTAATTTCAGGGGTGTATCAGGGTGTCATCTTGACACCCTTGCACCTTTGAAATTATTCTCAAATTGCGATTAGCAAATTGCGATTCGCAATTTGAGAATTACTTCCCATACATTCCTATGGGTCTCCTGGCCCATAGGAATGAATGGGCAAGTATTCCTTAATTGCGATTTCGCAATTTGCTAATCGCAATTAAGGAATTTTAAGAAATCGCAAAAAGTTTGCAAGTTTTTAAATACATCCCGTTTTGCAATTCTCAAATAGCGATTCCTTAAAAATCGCTATTTGAGAATCGCAAATGGTGATGTTGATACATATGCCCCCTGGCCTTTTAGATTTTTCACTCTTCTCCATGATTTAAGTTAGAGGTCCAGCTACATCCAATAGTTTGTCCTGGCACAGCCGCCAGGACCTATCTATACCCTGCTTGGGGTCCATGATCAGTTTGCCAAGAAAAGTCACCAAAGTGTAATCTGGATCTGGTGTGGCAACGACTTTGCCCTTGATGGAGGGTTGTGGGCATTCAACCCTTGATATGCTCTTGACCTCCTTATCCATGGGCTGATGCAATCTCTGTTTAGGGTAGTAAGCTACCCTTGTGTAGAGTCCCATTCTGAAGAAGGAAGGTGTGTGAAATTCTCAGGATCAAACAGGTCTTTGTGTGAATTTAAGTGCTTGGTAGGGGGGGTTGCTGGCTCACCATTGAGCTTTCTGTCTGTTCCTCCCACCCCTGACCGATGCGGTCCCTTTATCTCTTAGACTCCTTATCCAAGTAATGTGATGTGGGGGGACCTGTATCCTCTTGGTCGGATCACAGATCAGCAATAGGGTCCCTGCCCTGGTTAAGTAGGCCTTTAGGTTATACCGCTTCATCACATAGGCCTTAATGGAATACCAGAAGGATTTTGCATAGTTTCTTGAAAGATTCCACCTGGTTAATGGGATCTTTTGAACCTGACTTCCACTGGGGGCCCCAACTGCATCCATACAATGCGTGTTTCCAGGGTCACTCAATGAGCCCAGTGGGATCTTGACGGGAGTGCCTTGCAATTTCTGTAATGCTTTGGACATTGCTGACTCGACTGATTTAGAAAATGCCTGGGTAATCATTGATGCCGGCTCTGGGTCCAACATAGATGACTCTGAGAAACGCTTCTGCCGTACAAATTTATAACTGTCAGTCATCTTATTGAGTGGTTTAAAAATGTGTTATAATGTAGTGCAATAAGTGAAGACCTACACTAATTACTCTCCAAATAGTACAGTATCTAGCAGAGATCACTGGTGGGCCCGGACTCCAGAAACCAAAGTCCCTTGCAACAGGAGGACGGGCCCTCTGTACTGTGCAATAAAGCCCTACTAAGCGTCCATCGATAGTGCCCAGAGGAGGCTGGGCTGTGCTACTCTTCTTGGCTTGAGTTGTGATAATTATACCATCTTTGTGCTTGGACGTCTGATAGTATTCACAAAGGCAAGTATGTCCAAGAGGATGCTACTTTGGGCAAGAATCAACTAGCTTTTAACTCAGTTGCCAAATGTATTACGAATGCCATGGGGGTTCTTGACAAACAAATTGACTCTGTTGAGGAGCGTCTTTCAATTTCCCAAAAAATCTGTGTGGAAAACAAGTTGTACAGGCACATCCAGTTCAATGTCCATTCTTCCATCCAGTGGCCCCTCAGGTTCCTCTGTGGCGTTTGCGTTGGATGGTGCTGATGTCGAGGGGAGTGACTCTGGCTTGCAAGACTTACCTCCAGCACCTGCTCGGGTGGAGATGGTAGTTCCAATCCCAATGGTAGGTGCTGATTCCATTTGTTCATCACTTCCAGCAAACAAATAAGGAGGAGGGTAAGCAATGGAAAGCAAGCACTCAACTCAGCCTTGTCAAAAACTGATAAACTCAATACCATTGTTTTAGAAGGGATGGTGGGGGCAGTGCCTTTGCAGTTGTTTGTTCTAAAATTGAGGGCATTGGGGATCACATTGTTGCTTGCATTAATTCTGTTAACAGCAAGCTTGGAGCAACTGAAAAACAAATATCTAATTTGAACATTTAATTTCCTACCTATGCTGTGTCTAATGTGTCTGCCTATACTCTAACCCCTAGAGGCTGGGCTCATGCAGTCTGTGGTACAAGTTGTGTTGATACTGCTGTTTAGGTTGAACATACCTTATGATCTTCAAGTACCCCACATACGTGTGTCTCCTGCTCTGCAGGATCATCTCCATTCCGTGCAACAGAAGGAAATATATTATCCCCGACTTCCAGCTTGTCTCTAAGTTGCAACCTGTATTACCATCACCACAGGAGGAGACGTCCCTTCCCCTAAGCCAGGAGTGCGGGAGATCCACTACCAATTAATTATTAAAGTTGCTCATTGGCTCAGAGGGCGTTCGGGGGTTATGTACTTACCACACAATGAGATCAATACAGTGCTGAGCGTTTCTTTAACAGGAAACACACCCAAATGTGATGTTAATGATTGTGTCATTATTAACTTTAAGAACACGTTTGTAGTGAGTAATTTACTCTCTAAGATAAACTGTCCTTTCCTGGTGTGCAGCAGAATAGAGGCTCTTCCACTTGGGTATTTCTATCGACCGTCTTGTGGGAACATAAGATCTGGTCTTCTTCATGTCGTAGGGTGGAAGCAAAGGCATATAGTGATGCTTCTCTATCCCAGTTAGAAATAGATTGACCAGATTTGAGTCTTGTACTTGACAATCCTTCCACAAGATCACAATGCTCCGCAAGACGCATACTCGACCTCCCACGCTGCGCCCGCATCGCTCCGCACTTCAAGGAGCTTTACTGGTTCCCCATTCACAAGCACAGCCACTTCAAACTTCTCACGCACATGTACAAAGTCTTACCCAACATGGAACATAACGGAAAAACAGCCGCATACACTTCCACCAGCCTGCCAGACACCTATGCTCTGCCTCACACACACCACCCGCAGTCACAAAATCAGAGCAGGACATTGTTCAATCTACTACATCACATCTAAAGCATGGAATGACCTTCTTTAACACATCAGAGCCTCCTCCTCACTTCTTGAGTTTCACAAGGGGCTGAAGACCTGATTCTTTGAATAACTCTGCGGGGACAAGCCTACCCACCTGCTCAAGCGCATGGATACCTTCACTGGTGATAAGTGCGCCACACAAAACACAATAACATAACAAGGTCCTGGCGCCTACTACCTTCCATGGTGCACCCGTTGAAAATCCATCTTGACCAGTTGTGCCTAGTCTAAATTCACCCTCAAATCTAGGCTATATTTATTGTATTTTATCCCTCACTTTAAGTACTAATAATCTACATGTCAAGCTACCCTATATGTTTGCTTCCTGGAACGTAGAGGGCCTGGGAGCTAGACTTCAAAATCCTGACTGGCTGGCCATAATGAAAAGTTTTGATGTTGTCTGTTGCCCGGAAACGTGGGGCCTCAATAAGCAACATATAGATGGGTACACTAATTACTTTCCACCTACACTAGCTTCAGGAGAGCAAACGGAAGGGGCTTTCTACTCTGGACTCTGTTTTATTTTCAGGGAGTAGTATTTGGTCTTTCTCAGCCTCACCAAACTTCCAGCTTTTATGGTTTGATTGCAGTCCAATGTAATTTCTATTAATTAACTTGTATAATACTAAAGTTGACCCCTAACAATGTTGATATTTCTAATTCACTTAGAAGGGAAGTGGACTGATTTGTCAATATCCAGAGTTGTAAAGTACTTATTGTTTGGATGAGAGATTTCAATTTAAGAATTTGTGATTTGTTCCATTCTTCCACGTGTGGTATAGTTGACCAGTACGGTGTCCTTCTGGTCCATTTCTCTCACATTCCCTATGGTATAGCACTTCATCGTTTTTTCATAATTACTCTCTGCATTTTGCAATTGACTTGTTTTCTAGTTCTCCATTGCTTAAGCCAATGTTTAATGGGTGTGAGTGCTCTAGGTTAATTAATTTTATCCTGACTTCACCAGATTTGGCAGCGTATTCTTCAGACTATGGAGTTCATGAAAACGTACTCCGCGATCCCAAATTTATTTAATTTTTGTTCCACTTCAACAAGGCCGATACAAGTCGACCACTGGATCCTTTTTCTGTTTGTGCTGACGAAAATAAGGGGGTTCTGACGAAATGGAATTGTGGAGATAAGGAGAGAGTGTTGTTTCATTTGATTAACAGGAATTACACTGAGTTGTTCAAATTTTTAGACTTGACTGCCAGCCCAGCAGAGATTATGGCCTGTTATTCAACTCTTTGTGCATCAGTTTGGGAGCTGCAACTGGGCCCTGCTCCAAGACTCAAAGCAACATGGTCAACACACTGAATCCTGTAGCAGGTATGGTCTTTTCAGACAGAGTATAAGAAGGCTGTTATTAAAATAATGTAAACCATAAGAAAGGAGGCCTGTGAATTCCTCTTGGCAGCTAGTGACAGCAATGACTCTAGAGCCTTCTGGAAGGTGGTTAACTCTTCTTATTTTAAGGACTCTCCTGCTACAGGGCAAGATGAGGTAATTCCAAATAGAAGGATCAGACATTTTACAGGGGTTTATTGTGATCCAACACGGAGGCAGAATGAGCAGTGAGCCCCACAAACGAGGAGTTACATGTGAAACCCTTGAAAATCGATCTCCAAGATATATTGGCAGGTCTAAACAAGTGTTTTGGGGGTAAGGCACCCGGTCCTGACTGGGTTCCATCTTATTTCCTTAAAGATTACCCCTCTTTGTGGACTGCTCTCTTAGCAAATGTTTTGAAGGTGGTGGTTACTTCAGGCTCCCTGACTTCATGTCCACATGCGACCATTGTCCCCATCTTTAAGATGGGGTGCAAAAAGGACCCGAAGTGCTATCCCCGATCTCTTTATTAGACTCAACATCCAGGATCCTCTTAGAAAATTTGGAGGGCTGGTCCGGAGTGAACAATATCTTGTCTGACCCGCAATATGATTTTAGAGCTGGCCTTGGGACATCTGAACAATGCCTAAACCTTCACTTAGTGACTAGTAAATATCTTCTGGCAAGGGTCGGTATTGTATTTCTGGCATTCATAGATTGAAGGTCAGCATTTCACCATGTCAATTGATCCAAATTTTGTGAGATAATGTCTGGGATAGGTGTTGACGATTGCATAGTTAGTTTCTTGAGGCAAATATACACTGGGGAGATGGCTAGTATTAGATATAGACTGACTGGTGAAACAGCCAAGTTTTTCATGATTTCTAGGGTGTGTCCTTGCCCCTTTTCTTTTTACTTCATACATTAATGGGCCCGATCAATTTCTGTCGAGCTCTGCTTATGATGTTCCAAGAGTATTCCAAGTCCCAGCCATACTCTACGCGGATGATGTGGAACTATTGGCCTGGACCCTGCATGGCCTTCATACGCATCTGGACAAATTTAGTCTATTTATGGAGGATCTCAACCTCACTTAAAATCAATCTAAGACACACATAATTGTTCTAGGTCTGTCATGTAGAACGATCCCAAGAGTCAGGCACAGAAGAGACAGAAAAAGAACACTGACATGTCCCTTCCCTGGCCCTCTTTCTTCAATCTGTAAACAGACGATCAAATCAAAGTTTCTTTCTATGTGCCGGGAACAGAGGCAGCGCATGGAGAGTTTGAAATTTACTGTTTCAAATCATATGCTGATTATTTGATCTCCAAGAATCTTGCCTTGTCTTATCACAAATTTTTGCTGACTCGATTGAAGTTGAGCACAACATTGCATTGCTTGGTTGCTTTACCTTAACCTCTGTCTTATACTAGCCATTTGACTTCCAGTCCCCTCAATCGATGATTTATTTTCGTACATTTTATGTGCATTTGAGAAGACGATATTTGCTTCCTCTTTAAAGTGGATCACTGACACAATATCGAGGAAACAATATTGTTAGACCCAAATATTGTGTCAAAAATATCTTTTGCCAAAATATTGTGTCCCTATAATTGTAAGTACAAAAACATCATAAATAAAATATTGCTTAACACTAATATTGTCCATAAAAAATAAAAATATATATTTTATATATATATGTATATATATTGCCACAGAAGATTGCAGAGCCACACCACCAACTTGTTTTCAAGTGGACTTTATTCGTCAAAATGGCACATCACGCTTTCACTCTTTCTTTCCTTACGCGTTTCGGCGGACTTCCACCTTGATCACAGGTGAGTGAATAAGTGTCCCAATGGTCACATGGCCTCTGTTTGTAGCTACGGGCCCCAGAATGCACCAACGATAGTTCATCCACAATGTGACATGGTGCAGAAATAATTCAGCTCGATAACGTTCTTCGCCCGAATGTCACAGAATTCATAGGGTGCAAGTCTTTTGAAAATTATTAATAGCAAAGTGCATATGCTGCCACAGTCATTATTGATGCCTGGAATGCGGTGACACCAGAAAGAGGTAAACCTCCCTCATCTCCCTTTCTCATACCCATCGCCAAATAATCTTGGTAATCCAATGGCTGGTGCATGGGCTTGAGCGGGTCATGCCCCCTCTGTCAAAATAACACAAAGAGGCTCCATTTTACCGGGGTCCCCCGACCCTGCAGGACGGGCTCTGCATACAGTAATGGAGATCCTGTTGTTAGGAATTTCGCCACAGAAGATTGCAGAGCCACACCACCGACTTGTTTCCAAGCGGACTTCATTCGTCAAAATGGCACATCACACTTTTCACTCTTTCTTTCCTTACACGTTTCGGTAGACTTCCGCCTTGATCACAGGTGAGTGAATTAGTGTCCCAATGGTCACATGGCCTCTATTTGTAACTACGGGCCCCAGAATGCACCAACGACAGTTCATCCACAACGTTTCATGGTGCAGAAATAATTCAGCTCGATAGTGTTCTTCGCCCAAACGTCACAGAATTCATAGGTGCAAGTCTTTTAAAAATTATTAATAATTAATTACAATTATTAATAGATAAGTGCATATGCTACCAGCATATGCACTTTGCTATTAATAATTTTCAAACTCATGACATGACATGGAGTTGTCATCAGTGACATCACTGATGACAACTCAAATGACTTCACTGATTACATCATCCACAGAACCGCTCACACACCCACATACAACCTCTCATATGCCCACTCACACAACCACTCACCTACCCATTCACAGACCCATACCAGTAAAACACCCACTCAGTCCCCCATAGAGGCACTCACTCATACAGCCACTCACACAACCATTCACTCACCCATACAGCTATTCATACAGCCACGCATTCACCTATACAGCCACTCACACAGCAACACACTCAGCCATACAGTTGCTCACATACCCATTTATTCACCCACAGTCTCTCACACGCCCACTCACTCACCCATATAGCCTCTCAACAAAGCCACTCACGCACCCATACAAGTACTCACACACTCACTTACACACCCATACAATCATTTATACCCATTCACACATCCATACAAGCACTCACACTTCCGCTCACTCACCCATACAGCCATTGACACAGACACTCACTCTCCAATACAGCCACTCACACACCAACTCCCTTAAGCAAACACCCTCTCACTCACTCACCCATACAACCACTTACACACACAATCGCTCACTCATACAGCCATTCAGACACCCACTCAGCCACCCATACAGTCACTATACACCCAGTTACCCACCCATAGAGCAACTCATCCCGCCACTCACTCACCCATACAGCCACTGACACACCCACTCACTCACCAATACAGTCACCCACACAGCTACTCATACACCCACTTTTACACCCAGTCACACACCCATACACACAAGTATACAAACAGTCACACAGCCACTCACTTAATATATATGAGAAGTATTATAAATCAGTAGTAGTGCATCTAGTATACTAATTTAACTTTTTTAGTAGGTTAGTATATATGTTTAACACCCATACACTCTTAGAAAAAACTTAACTCACTGGATGATGTCATCAGTGATATCATTTGAGATGTCTGTAGTAATGTCATCAGTGATGTCACTGACAATGTCATGAGTGAGTAATATGTGAGGTCATAAGCAGTGCATTGCAGGGGTGTAAGTTATAGTTAGCTCAGGTTACTATAACTGCTAAATTTCACTGGTTTTGTATGAGTGAAAGTTGAGCCTAACTATAACATCCCTGTAACCTTTGGGGGGTTTTCAGTGAATTTCTAAGCTTTTAAAATGTTTATTTCCTAACTAAAATGACACTGTAACCTTTGTTTTTTTAAGTGAAATATGCTTATATAAATATATACTTATATAAACACACATGTATACATTTTTGTATTTATATGAATATGTATATTACCTACTGGCGGTCGCCAGTAGGTAGTTATAGTTAGGACCCCTTTTCCATAGGAAATCCGCAACATTCTATTTTGAATAACTTTGGCGCCAGTCGATGAATCCTCGCGAATTTCTCAAAATAGGTGGGGCGCTACGCTCCGCTCCTACCCTGAAAGTCTCGGGGGGATTCGTCAAGCGGGGGCTGAGATAAAAGGGGGGTCCCAAAACGCGTTTTTCCCATGCATTTTTCCATAGGACCTTTAGAACGAGCTACAGCCCGAACGGCTGAACAGAATTACTAGAAATTTGGCAGAGAGGTAGCCATAAGGTCAAGGAAGTGCCTTTTGCAGGTCTGGTGTAAATCTGTTCAGTATTTCCTGAGTAAATAGCATTTAAAAGCATATATATATGTGGGCGGAGCCTAACCACACATCTCATCCTGAGATCTGATTGGCTGTCAGCACTTCATCCAAGAAGTGTTGGCAGCCATCTTGGGACAAATATACATGATAGCACCTCATTAAAAAGCATTGCAGTTAATAGAAGGTTTTAAGACTTTAGTTACATTATAAATCATTTGTTGATGGTACCATACTCATTTTAGGAATTGTGGTATGTTCTAAGGTGATTTCACCATGTGAAAAAGCCTTCTTCTGGGATATCATGATTGAGAGAAAAATATTTTCTCATGCTTTTACCACAGAGGTTTGGAAGGTGATCTATAGGCTAAACTGAGAGCTTATTTTCTGTAAATTCACATTATCTTTCTCAGTCATGTGAGAATGAAGTCTGATATTCTCAGTAAAACATGTACATCCAACAAGGGCAGAGACTGTCAGTTGATTCCTTTGTGTTCTACTGCAGCTTCCCAGAGTGTTCCAAAGAACTACTAGAGCGCTAACAGTCCTACTTATGATAAACGTATGGCACACCTGAAGCCATCTTGCTTGGATTAAAGTGGTAACTCTTAAAACATTTAATTTAAAAAGGAACAAAATGAGGGGGTTCATTTTTCCATAAAAAGTATGATTAGTGCTGCAGAAAGAAAAATTAGGGCACATTTTGAGTGACTTCTCAAATCCTCTTCTATTTCATTAAAAAATTCTGACATGCAGACTGAAACATGCACTTTCAATACCAGCAGCAGTTTTCCCTGGTGAGCAGTAGCTTTACTACAGTGATCTAATGAGCAAAAAGAGTGCTAACATTCTGAATTTATGGCAAATGTGTGACATATCTGAATGCCTTCTTGATGGAATCAAAGTAAAAAACTGAAAGTATTTCCTACTGAGGAGACTGCAGTAAATGAGGAAATTAGGAAACTTCATAACAAATAAGTCTCCCAAGATGGCCACCAGAGACAAAAGAGCCCAAATGTAGCCCAAATATCACCCAGATGTAGCCCAAGTATAGCCCAATGACAGAATGTCCCAGAATGTTCTTAAAAACAACTAGAGCGCTTACTGTCTTCATTATGACAAAAGTATGGCACACCTGAAGCCATCTTGATTGGAATAAACTGGTAACACTTAAAACATTTAATTTAAAAAGGAACACAATGAGGAGGTTCATTTTGCCATAGAAATTATGATTAATACTGAAGAAAGAAAATGAGGGCACATTTTGAGTGACTTCTCAAATCCTCTTCTATTTCATTAAAAAATTCTGACATGCAGACTGAAACATGCACTTTTAATACCAGGAGCAGACTTCCATGGTGGAGTAGTTTTACTACAGTGATCTAATGAGCAACTAGAGTGCTAACATTCAGAATTTATGGCAAATGTGTGACATATCTGAATACCTTCATGATGGAATCAAAGTAAAAAACTGAAAGCATTTCCTACTGAGGAGACTGCAGTACATGAGGAAATTAGGAAACTTCATAACAAATAAATCTCCCAAGATGGCCACCGGAGACAAAAGAGCCCAAATGTAGCCCAAAATCAACCAGATGTAGCCCAAATATAGCCCAATGACAGAAGTGTGCAAAACACTTATTATTTTGTGTTTTTGCAGTGTTATATAGTGCAGACTTGTCAGGTATTGGAGTGCTTTACATGAGCATTGGTTACATCACACAAGAACAAATTCATTTTGGTTGTAGACATGGGGAGACTAAGTGATTTGACCAGAATCACAGAATGTCGAGCTGAAGCAGAAACTTCAACCTGGTTCCCCAGTTGCAAAGTCTGCAGTTCTGGAAGTAACACCACATCCTCTCCCCTAAGTGCAACATTTAATCAAGTGGTCAACTGGATAAAAAAACATAAAGATAACAAATAATTTAAAAGTGCTTTGTCGCTATTTGAAAACTTAGAAAATATGTCCTTATTTTAGTCTTTTAGAGCACTAACCATAATTTTGATGCCAATAAGACCCTCTCATATATGTAATTTCTAAAGGAAATGCTCTAGGTATTACAGTTTTGATTACATCAAGATGATGTCAGGCGTTCCACACTTTTGTAATAAATATAGAATGTTAGCAATCTAGTTGTTCATTAGGATACTGTTGAGAGGCAGAGGCCAGGGGCACGGACTCTGAAAATTGAAGGCAGGTAGGAGGGTGCAAAGGCAACAATTTAACCACACTGAGCAGGCAGGAAGGGCCGTGGAAGCACAACAGACTATGGAGGGCAGTGGAAAGGGGGGCAGGGGCAACAAACCAACAATACAGGACTTGCAAGAGAGGCTGTTGGAGGGAAGATCTATTACGGGTCAAGGAAGCTAGGGGCGGTCCCCAGATCCCCGGGAGCCAC
This sequence comes from Triturus cristatus, assembly GCF_964204655.1. NCBI lineage: Eukaryota > Metazoa > Chordata > Amphibia > Caudata > Salamandridae > Triturus > Triturus cristatus. The sequence continues at coordinate 1,060,498,381 of NC_140583.1, forward strand.
CACAGAACTGAGCAGGAGAGTGAGTCAGGGACAAAAGGGGCACCTTAATTTGAGCCGGGGTGCCTAGGAACGCTTGCTCCAAAAATGAAGAAAACAGACATATGAGACATGGAATTGGAGGCAGAATACAATGGCAGTTTAATGAGAAGATGCAACTTCAAAGAAACCGCAGAATAGAGACATAAAGTACAAAAAACAGAATCCAGATAATCATACAGCTGTCATAATATTCTCTGTATCTCAATTAATGTACTGACAGAGAGAGAGAGAAAACACATCTATAAATGCATCATGAGAAACAAGTTACACCAAGGAAAATGTTACCTAGGAACACTCACGTTTACTCTTAGAGCAAGCATTCCTGCAATTACAATACAAAATCTTTTAAATGCAAAAGTAAAGAGAACAATGGTTAAACATAACATGACATTTCATATAGGTAAAATAGAATAAGATACTTCAAGCAAAGCAGAGCAAGACATTTTAAGCAAAGGAAGACAAGAGCTCCCAGCTCTTGGGGAAAACCTGCACTGCCTGTTAACCTACATACAGACGGCGAGGTAGTCCGTCGATATCTGTGGGTGCTCCCTTTTTATATCATTTTGTGGGCTCCTTTGCACGCTACATCTACCTACGTATGCTACCCAAAAGCTTCGACTGCAGATTTTACCAGACATTTCGTCATTTACCCACTTAATGCTGACAATGGACTGGGTGAAAAGGTCAGTCTCTCAGGCCAATCGCTTATCGTAAGTTCCATAGAGCAAGCAGAAAATAATGGGTATTGTACGGGAATTCAATATATTCATGTATAAAATCTCCTCAGTTCTCCTAACTTGACGCTCTGCGGTTGCCACTTCCTTAAAAGCGGGAAACCTGCCCAGGACGCAAGTACCAGTCCAGGATGCAGCCTACTGTATGTCGACAGCTTCAGGGGGATGTTGAACTTTGATACCGAGCACGGAGCACTCGGGTAGGGTGGGGGCTACTAGTTTGGATCAGAAGGCCTCGCAGACTTGCCTTCAGACTGCTATACACTAAAATTGCAGAGCTATGGTCAATTTAACAAAGAGGCCTACATATTGAACAGAAGGGCCTACACAGGGGTTTTATGCTGGCTGAGTGGTAAGGATGTCTCAGTATAATTATATAGCAATACAGGACCCGCTGGTCAATTTAATACGGCCTACAAATGCAGCTGGCAGGGCAAGGACAAGGGTCTCATACTTCAGGTGTGGACAGAACGGGCCAGGGGCCCCCTGTGATACAAAATCTACCCTCCTTCAAGGCTGTGGCAATGTAATAGACCATTGTGGGCAGAAGGAAGAGGCAATGGTAGTACAACCATACATGCCAACAGACCCGATTCAGCCAGGAAAGGTCCAATGTTTTTAAGCTCAAATGGGCTTTATTTGATCTGTCTCCTGTCTACAATATCCTCTTTTTCAATGTAACTCAAAGGGGAAAATCAATACCCCAGTTTTTTTTCAAAATCTCCCTCTTACCAAGTTCAAAATGTTCGCAAGTATGGTACATTGGATCATGGAAGGAAATGGGATAGGGACATGGACTTGGATAACAGAGGACAGGAGGGACATGGAGAGGTGCACCAAACTGACCCTGCAGGGCAGGCATCAGGGTTTGCAGCAGCACAATACACCACACAGGGCATGCAGGACGGGAGTGCAGCACAACAATCCATAGAAAGCAAGAGGGAGGGGACAGGACCATGCACATGGACAACAGAGAACAGAGGGGCAAGAGGCAATGGTAGCTAGCTGACCATAATGGACAGACAGGAGAGAAAGCTGCAGCATAACAGACCATAAAGGGCAGGAGGGACGGATCAGGGGCATTACAATGGAACAGACAAGCCAGGATGGAGGGAGTAGGGCTGGGGGCAAGGGGGCAGGGCAGGAGCAGCAAGATAGCCATGGAGGTCAGGCAGTGGGCACTAGAAGCAAGACACACCATGTAGAGCAACAGTGAGACTGTGATGGCATACACACAGACCATGGAGGGAAGGTGGGAGGGGGTCAGGGGCAGCTAACTGACCACACAGGGAAGGTGGGAGGAGCCATGGCAGCACAGAAGACCATGCATGGCAAGTGGGAGGGTTAGTGGCAGCACAATGGCTATGATGGGCAAGAAGGAGGGTGGAGGGGCATGCACAAAGGACAATGGAGGATAGAAGGGAGGGTCAGGACCTGTGCACAGACAAGAAAGTTCAGGGGAAGGGACCTCACAACAGACCACACGGGGCAGGCAGGAGGAGCAGTTGCAGCACAACAGACCAGGGAGGGCAGAAGGGTGTGGCAGTACAATGGACCATGTAGGACAGGAGGAAGAGGATAGGGGCATGGCATGTGGACAGGCAGGGTGGAGGTGGCAGGGACAGGTTACAGTCATCTGACAATTCTAGGCAGGTGGGAGGGGAGTGGCAGCTCAACAGAACACTCAGAGTAGATAGGAGTGGCAGGTCCATGGGACATGGTGGGCAAAAAGGATGGAGCAGGGGCATGCACAAAGACATCGGAGGGCAGGGGGAAGGAGAATAGGGGCAGCAAGCTAAGCACAGAGTTTAAGCAGGAGGTCAATGATGGGGCATAGAATTGGGCAATGGAGGGCAGGAGGACTGGACTGGTACATCATACTAAATTGAGGGCAGTGGCAGCACATCAGACCATGCATGGCAGGAGGGAGGAGGCTAGTCCATGGATTCACACAACAGAGGATAGGGAGGAAGGGGATGGGGCAGCAAGCTAACTGTTCAGAGAACGCGGGTATTAGGAACTTTATTGTTTTTAAAACATTGTGTCTGTGCGAACTACTTAAAATATGAACAAGTATGCAGCATAATCTCACTTTTATTCAGGAAGAAGAGGACGTTTGTGACTGTGACTCCGGGCTCACTTGGCAGAAACACCCCCTGACCCTCCACCCCCTATCGCAAAATGTAATGCCCGTGAAAAGGGTAGGTGAACACAGTGTTATATAGAACATAGTCCTGAGAGCACGATTGAAAATGAAAACTAGATATAGTGTATGGTATAAACTATGCACCAAAAAGTGTGATATAAGATGAACCGGGCGTGAAATATAATTTGCAATACATTGTGCGCAATGACAGATTCATTGGAGAGCGCGAGATAGCACAGGCACTAGCGCGTGCTATGCGATATGCGCCTTGGAGTGTAATATGCACAGGGCAGTGTTGTGTAACCTAACTAGTCTCTAAAGTTGTAATATAAAATATGTGCTGGGGAGTGTAACGTTGCATATGCACTGTGACAAATATATGGATCCCAGATTGTAATATGTATGGCATAGCACTGTGCGTTATAACATAGGCATCGAGAAAGGCACGTTAGATGGGGCAATATAACCCGTGCGAAGACAAGTGTGGCATGACATATTCACGGGGTGGTGTTACAGTGCACATGGGCTAGAGAGTGTCATAGCATATGCACTAGCTAGTGGAATACAACACAGAGGTGTGTGGCACTCGGCAGGCAATGGTGGGTGTAACACAGCATTGGGCTCTGTCAGGAGCACGCTGTGACTCTCAAGTGATGTTCGTCCCCTTTCCAGAGAGTAAAATAAAAAGTATTACACATCCGGCAGTGGATGTGTGTTTTATTAACCGTGAGGGGGGTTTCTTGCATAGTTTTGGTCGAATTTTTGTCGAATCCCCTTTGAATGGCTTGGTGTGCATGTGTATTAAATGTGCCCGTCAATAGCTACCCATGTTTGTATAAATAAACGACAAGGGTGTCTACCAGGATTAGGCACGGTAGGGCATCAGACATGTCAGAGCTTCACTAGTGGTGTAAATACATTCCACGTGGATTCATTGCATGCATAGTCGCCTTTTAATGAATATCACGCAAATCGTCATGGTGATAGGTACGTACGGTTTGTCCAGCATGTCCTAGGTGTGTCTATAAATGTATATTTTTTAAAAATAATAAAAAACAGTGGCCGGCCCTGGGGATTGGGGTCAAAAAAATATAATTAGGAGACTGGCCCTGGGGGATGGGGTCATCAGGGCCAATAAATTAGAATAAGAAGGGGAACCAAACAGCCCCCCTTCTTAAAAAACTAAAATAAATAAAAGACTGGCATCGTGCCGGAGGCCATGCCCCCTCCGTGCAGCACTCTGCAAACGCGCCCCCAACAGGCATCTCCAGTATGCGCCAGGGAGCTGCTCTGCAGCCAGGTGTTCTGAGGCCAAGCCCCTTTTTACACCTCTCTGCAACGCAGCTCTGTGGCGCTTACTGGAGGTACCTAGTGGTCTAGTTTGACCCTAGGGACCCTTAGGATTCAGGGGGACTCTCAACTTAGAACAGCCACAGGGCGCGTTTACACAGTGGTGAAGGGAGGGGACGGGGCCTGAGGTGACGTGTGCAAACACGCACTATGGCATGTTTTAAATTGGGGATATAATTTCCCTTCAATACTGAGGGCCCCTGGGGGCTAACTAGCCCACCAAGTGCTTCCAGTAAGCGCCACTGAGCTGCATTGCAGAGAGGTGGTCCAGGCCGTGCCACTTTTTACACCTCTCTGCAACGCAGCTCTGTGGCACTTACTGGAGGTACCTAGTGGGCTAGTTGGACCCTAGGGACCCTCAGGATTCAAATGAACTTAATCTCCCAACTAAAAATGGACACAGGGCGTGTTTACACAGTGGTGAAGGGAGGGGACGGGGCCTGAGTTAATGTGTGCAAAAACGCCCTGTGGCCTGTTTTAAGAGGTAGTTTTAATCCCCATGCCCTATTATACACTAGGGGCTTACAGAGGAGGTCATGCTAATCACAGGGGGACCCCAACGCATAATGTTCCCTAGTGTATGTAGGTGTTTTCACTGTATTCTAAGTGTCTTTTAACATAGCACTGGCTCTAGGACTGGTTAGTCAGACTCAGTTACCACCAGTATCCGTCTGAAAAAGTTGAGGGTACAGGATGATTTTGCAACAAGGCTTCTTTCTGCTCTTCTTTTTGTTCTTTCTGCACGTTATCCTTCTTCCTGCACTTATCTTCGTATTTGAGGACTTCTGTTGCTTCTTTCTGCACTTCTTTTGTTTCTTTCTGTGCATTTTTTCTTCTTTCTTCACATGTCCTATCTCTGTAGGCATAGTTAGAAATTAGCATTTAAAAAACCTTTGAAATTCACTGAAAAAACCATGGGTTTCACACACGTTATAGTTAGGAATTAGCATTTAAAAAACCTTAGAAATTCAATGAAAAAACCAAAGGTTTCACACATGTTATAGTTAGCTGGACATTTCACTCGTAAAAAACCATTGAAATTCCCCCGTTATAGTTAGTTCAGCTAACTATAACTCGCGCGCCCGCAATGCACTACTGATGACGTCACATATTACATCACTCATGACATGGTCACTGACATCACTCATGACATCACTGATGACATCTCAAATGACATCACTGATGACATCACTGATGACATCATCCAGTGATTGTGTGTTTTTATGAAAATTATATATTTTTTATATTTATGTATATCTCAAGGTCAAAGGAAGAATAAATGGGTATATAAGTGTCTAAATGGATACTTTTTTTTGGAATTTTTTTTGTGTAACTGACTGTTTAAGTGTATCATAGTGAATACATGGCTTACTGAGTAATCTTTAAATATTTAAATATCTGTATCAGTTTCTTACTTTGTGTATAAGTGGCTGCATGGGTTGGTGAGTAGCTACATGAGTGTCTATATAGGTTATTAGTTGGTTTTTTATCACTATGAGTGTCTGAGTTTCTGTATGGTTCGGTGGGGGGTATTACTTAGTGCATAGGTGCATGAATGAGTGACTCACTGTTTGTATGTGTTGAATACAGCATGTGTGCAGGACTGTATGGGTGGATGAGTGTGTGCATGGGTGTGTTAGTGAGTGAATGACTGTCTCAATAGTGTCTTTATGAGTAACTACATATGTTTTAAACTAGTATATGTGACTATTGGTGTATATAAGTGAGTATATGTGAGAGTGAGAGATTGGAAGAGTTCCTGTATGAATAAGTATGTGTTTCTATAAGTGATTGTTTAAAAGAGTAAGTATATGTAAGTTTCTGTAGAAGTAAGTGTGGTGGTGTGTGTATAACTGTATATGCAAGTAAATGGATGATTGATTCTTTATTAGCATGAGTGACTATGTGTGTGAGTTACTCTATGGATGAGTGGCATTGTGTAACGGGATGTACAGGTGTATGAGTACATATGATGAGTGAGTACATGTATGAGTGACTGTAGAGGACTGTTGGTGAATTACTGTATGTGTATGTGGTTCTTAGAATTACTGAATAGGTTGTTGTAACTGATATTGATATGTTCATTATTTTGAACATTTTAGTTTCTATTTTTGAATGTGTGTTTCAATGGTTATATTAGGGGGAGAGGAGGTCTGCCACTCTATCACAAGGATGATGTCATCAGTGATGTCATCAGTGATGTCATTTGAGATGTCATCAGTGATGTCATGAGTGATGTCAGTGACCATGTCATGAGTGATGTAATATGTGACGTCATCAGTAGTGCATTGCGGGCGCGCGAGTTATAGTTAGCTGAACTAACTATAACGGGGGAATTTCAATGGTTTTTTACGAGTGAAATGTCCAGCTAACTATAACATGTGTGAAACCTTTGGTTTTTTCATTGAATTATATATATAGTTTAACACAATTATTAAAATATACATTAAATAATATTAAATGTATGTTTTATTTTAATTTTACTACTATGAAAAGCATATATATATATATACATATACACACACACATCTATCTATCTATCTATCTATCTATCTATCTAGCTATCTATCTATCTACCTATCTATTTATCTATATAATTGGAACTTTAAAAATATTAGCAATTCAATCACAAAAAAAGTAACAGATTAACAAATAAATAAAATATAAAGAATTTAAAAAACTAAAAAACAATTACAAAAAATATTATAAAACTGTTAAAAAAATATAAAAATACATTATTATTTTTTTTTTACTAATAATAATAAATATTATATGTAACCAATCTTAGGCAAATCATTAGAGTCTGGCAACATCAGTATATTATTTCCACTCCAGTTTATGCAACAGTAGGGAAAATGTAGGACTTTGGAGGGATTAGATCAGTTATTCCCACTCCAAACTGCGCAACAGTAATGAAAGTATTAGACTATGGAGAGGTTATATTTACTATTCCTCTTCCAGTCATAGTAGCATTTACTGTTCCTACTCCAGTCAGCGCAACAGTAAGGAAACTGTTGGACTTCAGAGGGGTTAAAGTATTCCCACTTCAAACAGCACAACAGTAGGGAAAGTGTTGGAATCCGGATGGAATAAATGTACTAGTCTAAGCAATTGTAGGGAAAATAGTCAACATGGGAGGGTTTAAAAGTACTCTCCCCACTCCTGTCTAAGCAACAGTCGAGAAAGCGCTTGATTTTGGATGGCTTTATATTTATTATTCCCACTTCAGCCAGCATAACAGTAGGGAAAGTGTTGGACTTCGAAGGGGTTACATTTACTATTCCTGCTCCAAACAGCACAACAGTAGGGAAAGTGTTGAACTTTGGAGGGGTGACATTTACTATTCCTACTCGAAACAGCGCATTTGTAGGGAAGACTGAACTTTGGAGGAGTAAGATTTACTATTCCCACTCCAGTCTGTGCAACAGGAATGAAACTCTAGTAATTCAGAAATAATTGATTAACCCAATTAATTTAGAAACAGTATTAAACTCTTAATATAAACATTATTAATAAACATTACATAAATATATATTTATTTAAAAAAATACACAATTAAACAATTTGCATAGCTAAAAATCAAATAATTAATTTTCAATAAAAACAATTGTTATTTAAATATTACTTAACTGCCCACACTATACCCCTACAAACCTAGCAGCTCACACCTAAAACAAAACTAAAATAAATAAGTATACCACAATTTATATAATTGATAATAAATGAAATCTTTAATTACCAATTAATAATTAATTAAATTACTTCCCATCCAATACCCGTCCAAACCCAAATCCTAAAATATCACTAAAATATATAAGTATTAGACAATTTACATAATTAATAATCAATCAAATAATTAATTAACAATTAGTAGTTATTATTACTTGATTAACACCCCACCATATACCCCTACAAACCTAGCAACCTGCACCTCAAATATATAGGTATTGAACAATTTACATAATTAATGATCAATTAAATAATTAAAACTAAATTAATAATTAGCTGTTAATTAATTATTATTTAACTTCCCACCCTATATCCCTACAAACCGTGCAATCCGCACCCAAAATATAACTTAAATAAATCAGTATTACATAATTTATATCAATCACATATTTAATCGAAATTTTATTCATTAATAATTATTACTGGGGGCGTGGCCAGGCGCCGACAGCGATGGCCGCCTAGTTGAGCTACCTGTGCTGCCCGCTTAAATCCGCCCAATTCTCCGATCTGCAGGCACCGGAGCAGCTGCGCCGCCCTCCTGAAGGGAAGCGCGATCGGCAGAGGCCAGCAGGTGCGCCCGGCGACAGAGGGGGCGATCGGTGGCCGCATCGGCCGGTGCGGTGCCGGCATCCAAGATCGGCTGGAGCCTGAGGCGCGGGCCGGCCGTAACTAGACGTCCCGGCTTGAGGCCTGTACCGCCGGCGAGGCTGCGGCGTGGCTGTTATCGCGGGAGGCGGCCGGCCTACTGGGGGCAAGAGTGAAGCCTGGAACTGCTCTGCGGAAGGACCGAGCCACGTGGGCCCGGCGGGGACTGGATACCGCCGTGGCGCTGAGCCCCGGACGCGGATCGAGCACGTGGCAGGCCGGCATTGGTGGTGGGGCCTGGCGCCGGCGGAGTGCCGTGGGCCTGGCGCTTGGGCCCTGAAGAGCTCCGCAGGGATCCGACCCCGTGGAGCAGGACTGTGCGGTGGACATCGGAGATAGCGGGGGCGCTGCGGGGGTGAGGCCTACCCTGTACCCAGCGAGTGGTGAGCCCCTACCCAGGAGGACGCAGTGCCGGGCGGGGCAGCAGAGACGATAGCGAGTGGACCCTGGTTCACGAACTCGGTGGGCCGCTGCAACCCTAGGAGCGCGGCTGCCGGGGAGGACACTACCGGCTGAGGTGGCCCGCTCTGGGGGGGACCTGCCCTGGGGCGAGGAGCGACCGTAACAGCCGTCCTGCAAGCCAGCGCCCAGCATTTGGGGTCCCTGAGAGTGACTCAAGCCGGTGGTTGGCGCACACGAAGGACAGGAGTGGCCACCGCTCGGAGCGGGGAGGTGACTGCTGATCGAGCCCAGAGGGCGACGCCGGACGTGGCGGAGGCGACGGTGCGCTAGCCCGGACGGCGAGGGGGCACACCGCGGAGCCCGGGGCCCTGGGGTGCGCCCGGTCTGGGGCACATCCTTGGCGGAGCGGCGGACCGTTGTTGCCATGCGCCCTAAGGCCGGGAAACCCTCGCAAACCAACAAGCTGGATAAGTACGCATTGCCCACTGGTCCGGCGCTCCCTGGGGCAACGGCGGATGCAGCGGTGGAGAAGGCGGAACCCTCCCTGACCTCCATCATGGCCGCCATACAGACGCTGGGAACGAACCTGGAGACCAAAATGGACAAGATCTCGATCGAGGTCAACCTCCTCCGTACGGATCTTGGAAGGACTACAGAGCGGTCGAAGGCCAACGAGACGGACATTAAGGCCCTGCAGGCATCAGAGAAGCGACTGGAGGGCCGCATCAATGAGCTAGTCTCTCAACATCGCCAAATGGCCCTGCGGCTGGAGGACCAAGAAGGGAGGGCGAGGCGAAGTAATATCCGCGTCGTGGGTGTGCCGGAGGGAATGGAGGAGGGCAGTGTGGAGCTCTTCCTCGAGGACCTCATCCTCCACCACTTGAAGCCCGGAAGGCTTTCGAAGCTTTTCACGATTGAGCGGGCCCACCGGGCCCCGATCCCTAAGCCCCGGCCGGGGGCCCCGCCTAGGACAATCATCGCCAAAATCCTGAACTACCGGGACCGGGACGCCATCCTGCAGGAGGCCAGACGGAAGGGGGATCTCCAACGGGAGGGGGCCATCATCAGATTCTTCCTCGACTTCACGCTCCGTGTCCAGCAGGAGCGCCGCTCGTTCCTGGGCGTCAAGGCGGCGCTCAGGGAGCGAGGGATTAAATACATGATGTTTTTCCCCGCTAAATTGAAGATCATCGCAGAGGGCAAGTCGCACTTCTTCACCTCGCCGGAGGCGGTCCGGGAGTGGCTGGACGCGGCGCCGGCGGAGGGCCGCGACGGGCGCGACCGCGACCGTCTGCCCCCGGAGGTGGAGGCATCTCCTAGCTTAATAGAGGACGGAGGGGGAAGAGCGGACCGGAGCCAGGGGTCGTGGCGGTCCAGATCGAACAGTCCAAGATGGGACTCTCCCCCGGACACGACGAAGCGCTGAACATTCGATCCACGGCGACAGGCCGCAACGAACAGTAAAGTATTTGACCACAACTGATGACCTGGGGGGTGGCGGGGGGATGGGATGGCTGGGAGTGTTTTCTCCCCCCCTCTCTTTGCTGATTTCCGATGTCCCTGGGCTGGTCCCTAAACTGCCTTGCACATCGTATGGTGTAATACTGCGGGTGGCACAGTGTTGGCGGCGGCTGGAGTTGGTGCCGGCCTCAGTTTTTCCCTAACTAAGTTTCTCCGGGGAGGGTGGCTACTCTCTCCGGGTTGGGCTGGGCGACAGGCGCTCTGCTAATTGGGGTAGTGGGTAGTTTCAGGCCCGCAGAGCAGGGGGCAGGGAGGGGGGTGGGGGGCTTTGTTTGGGGGGAAGTTCCAGTGGCCGTAGGGGAACTATGGCACACGCCGGATGTTGGGCCACTTGAGTTGGCCTTAATCGTGATGTTTACAGCTGGGGGTTGTGGGAGGGGTGGGGGGGCGGGGGGAACGTTCTATTTTTGTTTTGGTCACACACTGCTGGTTGCTGGGGGACGGCGGATAGCGCCGGGGCACGAGGACGGGCGGAGATCTACAGTAGGGACTATGGCTAGGAGCGGGAGGGAGGGCCTTAGGCTCCTTAGTTGGAATGTCAACGGCCTGGGAGATGGGCTTAAACGTACTATTGTCATGCAATTCATCAAACGCCACCTCCCAGATGTGGTGCTGTTACAGGAAACGCACTTGATGGGGAACACGTGTCAAGCCCTCAATAGATATGGATATACCTTAGCGGTGCACTCCGGCTTCACCTCTGGCTCGAGGGGAGTGGGGATCCTGCTGCGTCGTTAACTCCCCTTTCAAATTGACCGCACCGAAATAGACTCCCTGGGACGATTCGCGGGTCTGTCGGGGAGGTGGGCGGGTCGCCGGGTGAACTTCGTCTCCGCGTACATTCCCCCCGGCCTACAGACGCTGGCATACGCGGACCTGGGTAAGCTTCTGCTCTCCTTCCCCGACGGGCAGGTTCTAGTTGGGGGGGACTTCAACGCGGTGGCCTCCGGCACACTGGACAGGCACCCGCCTAGGGTGACCCCCCCGGGGCAGAGGTGGCTGGCGGATTTCCTGGAAGCCTTCGGGCTTGCGGACGCCTGGCGGCTGATGTACCCTGACTGTAGACACTTTACCTTCCACTCGGGTCCGCATCGTTCTTTCTCTCGACTGGACTATGTCCTGACCTCCCTGCAGCCAGATATGCATATCCGAGAGGCCACGCTACTGGCGCGGGGCATCTCTGACCATTCGCCCGTGTATGCGCGGGTGGAGTTGGAGGGTGGACGGGAGGGATGTATTTTCCCCATACCCGCTTGGCGCCTCCGGAACGAGGACACGCAACGAGAGCTGATTAGCTCCATTGAGCGCTACTTCGCGTTCAACACTGGGTCGACGAACTCTGCGGTGACCCTATGGGAAGCCTTCAAGACGGTGCTGCGGGGGGAAGCCCGGTCGGCTATTGCCGGCGGTCGTAAGGAACGAGAGGCACAGGTTGCCTCGGCTGAGGCGGACCTGCGCGCGCTTGAGGAGGCCGCATGTGCAGAGGGGGAGCTGAGTGTACACCACCGGCTGCGACTTAAAACTGCAGAATACAAGGAATTGGTGACGCACGAGGCCCAGGCTGCCATTCAGCACAAGGTGGGCAGGATATATGACCAGGGAGACAAGGCAGGCAAACTTATCGCGTGGTTGGAGAAAAAGCAGCGGGCCGCAACGGTGGTGCCGGAGATCAGGACAGGGGCCGGGGATACGGTAACGGAGCCCAGAAAGATTGTCGCGGAATTCGCGGAGCACTTCCGGCGGGTATATAGTAGGGGGTCGGACCGTCCGGAGGAAGACTCAGACGACTTGCTGGCGGATATTCGTATGCCCAGCCTGTCAGAGGCCGACCGGGAGGCTCTGGAAGCCCCTCTCACCGCGACCGAACTGGAGCGCTCGATTTTGGACCTCCGCCCGGGGAAGGCGCTGGGCCCCAACGGTTTGCCTATCGAGCTCTACAAGCTGAAGCCGGACGTCCTCGGCATGCATCTCCTACGAATGTTCAAGGAAAGCGCACAGGTGGGGATACTGCCGCGTGACCAGCGCGTGGCCACCATAGTGGCCATACCTAAGAAGGGGAGGCCCAGGGATGCCTGCTCCTCGTATAGGCCGATCTCCCTGCTGAACGCAGAGCCGAAAATACTTGCCAAGACTCTCGCGAACAGGCTCCACTCAGTCCTCCCCACGCTGGTCCACCCGGACCAATCTGGCTTCATGCCCCATCGTAACACGGCGCTCAACCACCGCCGCCTGCACGGAGTACTGGGTAGATGCCATACGATTCGGGAGGACGCGGTGGTTGTATCGCTTGATGCCACGATGGCATTCGACACACTCGAATGGCCCTATATGATGGCAGTACTCCGAAAGATGGGCTTTGGGCCGCGCTTCATGGCCTGGGTTCGCCTTCTATACACGGAGCCACTGGCGCAGGTAGTGGTTAACGGCAGGGTGTCTGAGGTGTCTGGCTTGGAGAGGGGCACCAGGCAGGGGTGCCCGCTCTCCCCTCTCCTCTTCGCGCTTTCTCTTGAGCCGCTGGCGTCGTGGATCCGACAAGACAGATGCATCACGGGGCTACGGTGGGCGGACGGATGGGAAGACAGAATATCCCTCTACGCTGATGATATCCTCCTTTATCTTTCCCACCCGCGAAGATCCATACTGGAGGTGATAGATCTTTTTGCCAGCTTCGGGAAGAATTCTGGGTTTTGCATCAATTGGGCAAAATCCGTCCTTTATGTACTGCACGGTGACCCCCCCAGGCTGCCTGACACCTGTCCGCTGGCAGTTGCTGTGGAGGGCTTTAGATACCTCGGGGTGTTTGTCACGCTGGACGCTGCCCTCAGGTTTGATAGGAACCTCATGCCGCCGCTGCAGCAGTTCCAGCGCGACTCAGCCCTGTGGCACCAGCTGCCGCTATCGCTGCTGGGCCGCGCGGCCCTCTTTAAAATGATGGCCCTCCCTAGGTTTCTGTATGCGCTCCAAAACCATCCGGATCTGGTGCCTGCCTCATATTTTGCCGCGGTGGAGGCGGCGCAGAGGGCCCTCCTATGGTCGGGAGTACCCAGAATTGCGCTGCGGAAGCTCACCCTGGGGTGGTATGATGGGGGGATTGCTCTTCCTGATATCCGCAAGTACTATTGGGCCGCCCACCTGTCGGCAATAAACCAAGGGACATACTGCGACGGCAACGACCCGGGTTACGGGATGGACAGATGGCTGCTCCCGGGGGGAAACTATGATGTTGCGCTATACTCTAGACCAGGCAAGCTCCACCTCACGGGGCCGACGAAGCACTCAGTCCAAATATGGCACACCGCGCACCGGGCGCTGGGGTGGGCTAACACACTTACACTGGCCACCCCCCTATGGGCCTCAGAGAGACTAGGCAGTCTGAGGCATACGAAGGGGTTCCGTAACTGGGACCTCATCGGGATTTCCCGGGTGGGGGACCTTTGGGGGCCGGAGGGGGTCAGATCCTTTGCCTACCTCCAGGACACCTATGACATGGCGCGTACAGAATATTTCCGCTACCTGCAGGTCCGTCACTCCCTTCGAGCTAACATCCCACCGGGGACTCGACTTCCGCAGGCCTCCCCGCTTGAGGATAGACTGTTGGACGGCCCTATGCCGGAACATGCCATCTCCCTCACAAACAAAAAACTGATTAACAACCCCCCTGACCCTCTAGACTCCCTGAAAGCGAAATGGGTGGCAGACGGGCTGGAGATTGACGATGAGGAGTGGATTATCGCCCTGGGGTCTCCTAGGGAAGTAGCAATATCAGCTAGACTCCGACTGGTGCAGCTAAAAATTTTGCATAGAGTGTATGTTTCCTGCACTAGGCTCCAGGCGATGGGTAGGGGAGGGGAGGGACTGTGCCGTCGGGGGTGTGGAGAGAAAGGGTCTTTCTTTCATATTTTATGGGACTGCCCAGGGGTGCAGCGGTATTGGAGGCGGGTGGTGTCCTGTATGGAGGAGGTGTGGGAAACTGAGATACGCACGGAGGCTAAGAGATGTTTGCTGAACATCTGGGAACCCACGGACTTGTCCCACCGGGGGAGACTATGGGTCACACTGGGACAAATGGTTGCCAAAAGGAATATAGCCCGTCTATGGGGGGCATCGACCACGCCGAAATTGAGGGACTGGCAGAACGATATGGACTGGTGTATGCTACAGGAAAAGACGGTATATCTGGCACAAGGGTGTCCCAGGAAATGGGAGGAGGTGTGGTCGCTTTGGAACGCCTACCGAGGATATACAGTTGAGCCGCCTAGGGCCCGCATATCCGGCCTGGACAATGTGGACGTAACATAGGTTGTAGGCCGGCATGGGCTACTAGCTTGGTCTCTGGGCTGTCTTCATAAGCTTCCGGTGCTGCGCCACCCTAGATGCACTGCATGAAAGAAACCTGTCATGTGTGACCTGTTTATGTTTTGTTGTCTGAAAACAATAAAAAGATTTACAAAAAAAAAAAAAATTATTACTACATTAACTTCCCACCCATCCTTCCACATACCCAACAATCTGCTAAGATACTATAAATTACTGTTAACAATTAAATAAAAAATTCTAAATCACTTAACCCCTTCGGTGCTCATGACGGAATGGTTCCGTCATGAGCACCGGTGCTCCTGTGCTCATGACGGAACCATTCCGTCATGAGGACAGGGGCACGAAATCCCTCTGCTGCAAACAGCAGAGGGATTTGCTTTTTTTGGGCCTCAGGAGGTGGGGAAGAGCTTCCCCAACCTCCAGAGGCCCCTCACTTGTTTTCAATCCAATGACGATCGCGCGCATAGGTTTCCCTAGCTGGCCGCAGAGGACGGGGCAAAAAACCCAGGTGACCCCCCTTGCAAAACCAGGTTGCTTTGTGATAGGCAATTTTGATGTCGCCTCAATACGTTTTGGGCCCTTGCCTGTCGCGGGTACTTGGGCCTCCCACACGAGTGAGGCACCATTTTTATCGGGAGAGCCGGGGGAAAGCTGGGTGGCAGGAAACTTGTGTCATCCCGGTGATGCCACAACTTTCCCACACAAAAATCTGTGAAGAAAGTGATTTCTTTCAGCTAAATTTGAGGTTTGCAGGGGATTCTGGGTAAGAAAACGTTGGGGGATCCACACAAGCCATACCTCCCTGGCATACCCCGGGCGTCTAGTTTTCACAAATGTATAGGTTTGCTAGGCTTCTCTAGGTGCCGGCAGAGCTAGGGTTAAAAAACTACAGCTAGGCACTTTGCAAAAAAAGGGTCATTTTTCACTGTGAAAATGTGGTGTGTCACCTTGCGTTTTGGGCCGTTTCCTGTCGTGGGCACTAGGCCTACCCACTCAAGTGAGGTACCATCTTTCTCGGAAGACTTTGGGGAATGCGGGGCGGGTGGAAATTTGTGGATCCATGCAGATTCCAGAACTTTCCACCACATAAATTTGAGGAAAATGTGTTTTTTTTTTTACAATTTTTCCGGTTTGCAAGGAATTCTGGGTAACAGAACCTGGTGAGAGCCAGTCAAGTCACCCCATCCTGGATTCCCCTGGATGTCTAGTTTTCAAAAATGTATAGGTTTGCTAGGTTTCCTTAGGTGCCGGCAGAGCTAAGGTTAAAAAGCTACAGCTAGGCCCTTTGCAAAAAAAAGGGTCAATTTTCACTGTGAAAATTTGGTGTGTCCACCTTGCGTTTTGGGCCGTTTCCTGTTGCGGGCATTACACCTACCCACACAAGTGAGGTACCATTTTTTTTGGAGGACTTTGGGGAACGCGGGGTGGGTGGAATTTTGTGGATCCACACAAATTCTAGAACTTTCCACCACAGAAATGTGAGGAAAATTTGTTTTTTTGACAATTTTTTAGGTTTGCAAGGCATTCTGGGTAACAGAACCTGGTGAGAGGCAGCTAAGTCGCCCCATCCTAAATTCCCCTGGGTGTCTAGTTTTAAAAATGTATAGGTTTATCTAGGTGCAGGTAGAGCTAGGGTTCAAAAACCACAGCTAGGCACTTTGCAAAAAAAGGGTAATTTTTCATTGTGAAAATGTGGTTTGTCCAGGTTACGTTTTGAGCCATTTCCTGTCATTGGCACATGGCCTACCCACACAAGTGAGGTACCATTTCAATTGGGAGACTTAGGGTAACACAGAATTGTAGAGCAACTGTTATTACCTATTGACTTTTGATGCCTTTCTGCCTTCCAAATGAAAGACAATGTGTAAAAAAGAAGTCATTTTGAAAAATGACTTATAATTCTTATGCTAGTATGGGTACTCCCAATATCGGAAATGTGCAAATATCTACTGTTTCTAAACTCTATATTTCGATCCCATTTCATAAGTACATAAGTGTCTTTCATACCAATTTTTCCATGTATACATTTTCCCAAAATAATTGCTATATACCCGGTACATAATAAAAAACCATTGCAAGACGCTGCTCAGTTATTGGCTCTGGGTTCGTTGGGTTCTTGGTGAACCTTCAAGTCCTATATATCCCCACAACCAGAAAGGTCCAGCTAATGTAACGGTATATTGTTTTTAAACAGCTGTCATAATTAGAAGAAGTTACAGGTGAAAACGTTGACACAAATGGCTGTTTTTTTTAATTAATTTTCAATTTTTCCTATATTTAACTGTTAGTTTCTATGAAGAAACCTTAAAGGATCTACACAAATGACCCCTTGCTGAATTCAGAATTTTGCCTACTTCTCTAAAATGTATAGCTTTATAGGATCCATTATTGCTTTCATACCCATTTCTACCATTAACTGGAAGGAGGTTGAAAGCACAAAAAATAGCAAAAATAGGTTATGTCCAAGAAAAATGCCAAAACTGTGTAAAAAATGTTGTTTTCTGACAAAAGTCTGCTTGTCCCTGAAAGCTGGGAAGATGGTGATTTCAGCACCACAACCCTTTTTTTTATACCATTTGCAGGGAAAAAAACAGACGCTTTCATCTGGAGCTCTTTTTTCCCATTTTTTCCAAAAGCTGTATTTTGGCTAATTTCTGGGTCCCCTCCAGGGGAATCCACAAACCCTGGGTACCTTTAGAATCCCCATGATGTTGGAAAAAAGGATGCAAATTTGGCGTGGATACCTTATGTGGTCAAAAAGTTACAGGGGCCTAAGCGCGAATTACCCCAAATAGCCAAAAAAAGGCTTAGCACAGGGGGGGGAAAGGCCAAGGAGTGAAGGGGTTAAAACCACAAAATGTATTTAAAAAAATATTAACAAATATATAAACAATAGTGACACCAAAATTAATATATGCACTAACACACATTAGAATAATTAAATAACAATATTTCTAACAACTATATTACTAAAAACGATATTAAAAACAACATTATTAAAAACAAAATATAGTCCTGACAATGATATTCTTGCACCACAATATTTTTGTATGACAATATTTTAGCTCCGATATTTCTGTTTCCCAATGTATACAACTCAACCTTTTGCCCAAACACCATTTAAGATCTGCTAATCCCTTGCAATGCAGACAAGTTCTAATTTTCATTCAATCACTGCCATTGGTTCATGTGTGCTGGGCTGATGTAAAGATTATGCATATCGCAATAAGAATGAGAGAGGACCTATAATTACTTAAGTTGTTTTAATGTTAATCATTAAGGCCCTGTTTCATTTTATTTCTGGTTGTTATCCAAGTTTATCTACTTATAGTTATTGATTAACAGGGTTTATGTAATATGCGCTGCATCTTTATCTGGATGTTGGTTATTTTGTGTATTTCTTTTATCATATACTTATTTATTTTGTAGTTAAAAGTTTTACCAAGATAAAGATTTCTATATGGTACGATACACCTGACTATATAGGTTAGTGAAATCCCTGTTGTCTTTTTGTGGAGAAGAGTCCCTCAAGGGTGTGTGAGTGCTACAATTTGGTGCTACTTGTTCAAAGTAAGTGCCTACTGATGCACAAAATGACCAGCGTGACCTCGTCACTAGGCAGGAGCTGTCGCTCCCTGAGCAACACACTCAGAAGAATGGTGGGAGTGAGGCCAAGGCCTGGTGGGCGCTTTGACAGAGTGAAGATTCATTCATGCTGCCCTCCATCTCAGGATCTTCCTTATGGTCCCTGACGCCCCCCACTACCACACCGGCCGACCTGTGTCTCCTCTTGTAGTCATAGTTACACGTTGGGACAGCTACAGAGCCTCAGCAGACACACTTGGCTCCCATAGGGAGGACTGAAAGGTGCTGTTAAATGTTGAGCTCCTTGTGACAACACAGTCGTTTAAATTGGTCAGCAATAATCAGGGCCACTGGAATTATGTGGCAGAAGAGGGCAAAATTATGTGGCAGGGTTGAATACATTATGCGGCAAGGAAAGGCAAATTATGCGGCACCTTTTGTAATAGTATTACTTCAGTATTTCGCCATTTTTAAACTTAATAACATTTTCTGGGCTTTGGTTGCACCTCATTATTACCAGTTTAAAATCCAAATATAGCAATAAGCAAAAGAAAGATGAACAGTCCAGCTTTTCAAAGGTCCCTACCCTGTGAGGCAACATGTGTTGCTACATGTTTTTACATTTTTGAAGCATTTGAGATAGAAACCATTTTTTTTCGTTCAAATCTGCAGATTATGTGGCAGATTATGGATTATGTTGCAAATGTGGCAAATTTATAATTATGCAAAAATCTCCGCACAATTGCATAATTCCAGTGGCCCCGGTTATAATTTCACACAAGTTTGAACTTCCTGGTTAAATTAGCAACAGTACAACATATTTACTTTTTCTGAAAGGTAAACCTATCAAGTAACGCAATAATTTGAATCAGTGCTTTAAATGTAAAAAAATAAGTGCAGGTACTCATTAAATTGAGTTAGAGGCGTGGCTAGTCGGCGGGGATAGAGGCGGGGGGAGACATGAAGATAGAAAGCACTTCTATTGAGTATTCATTTTGCCCTTGCATTGCCCTTGACAGTTGTCTCAAACTTTCCATATGTGCAGATTAACAGGTACATATGCTAATAAAGGGTGGTGTGAAGTACTTCTGGGACTAATGCAAGGAGCTTCTAAACACTGAATGCAGCCAAGCCATGAACAGTACTATTAGCAATTTCAGGCTAAGAATCAATGTGCACCAGGATGAGAGAGACTGACATAGCATCATTAATATCAAGCATTAGACACATTTCTTTTCAAATACCTCCTTGGTGTCCTGATTTTCTTCCTCTCTGATTTAGTTTCTCTGTCACACACAAACATACACACAACCAGGCAAACACACACAAACAAGCAGACAAACACTCTCTGTCAATCTGCACATCTCTAATCTCTCCCCAACTCACTTTTCTCCCATTTATATCCATTTCTCTCGCTGCCCCACTCTCTTTACCCCAAAGGTACCCTATAATCCTCTACTATCACTCTTTCTATTTCTAATCTGCTATCTCTGTGCCTCTCTTACTCTTTCCATAGCTTTCTCGATGTCTTCCCCATCTCTGTCTGTGCTTGCCCCTTCTGTCTCTATTTTTCCCCCTTTAAACTCTCCTCTGCTCATTCTATCTCTGCCCCTTACTCTTCACCTTCTTTCACATTCTTTCACCCCATTCTCCTTCCTCTTCCCTCGGCAGAAGGCCACACGGCCGGTGAGTTTCCAGTGGCAGACAGTGAGCACTGCAGGGTCGTGAGCATGCACAGAGTCCAGCAGGGTAGAGGTCAGAGGAAGAACAATACTGGCCTCTGATGGGCAGGTCAGTAGACCTCCCTCCTCACCTGGGATCCAGGCATACTGCGTAGGCCATCTCCACCACCTTATCCCAAACAATGTCCCAACAGGTGGAGGAGGGTGGGGGTGGATTTGCAGGAGCAAGTGAGTCAGGCCTCAGTGGGAGGCCAAGCGGTTAAAATGGCACGGTTAAAATGGAACAGTCACTTATGCAGGCTCTCTTCCCTCTCACCCATTCAGGCTGCACACATCACTGTGCCCCTGGAAGCCAATGTGCAATACACTAACAAGATGACCCAGCATGGAGGGCCGGCAGGATGCGGTTAAGGACAATAAGAGCTTCCATCTAGGAGCATAGGCCCACTTGCCCCTGCAGCAGGCCTCCAGCAGGCTGTTCAGCTGAATGTTACAGACAGACGCCAAAACGGCCAACATGCTGCCAAATAAACGGGCCACAGCTGGCCCTCAGGCATCGGCCCAGTGCCCACCCTATGAATCCGAGTACCAGTACTCTCCTTGGCACTGGAGAAGTGCCGGTACTCAGCTTGGTAAAAACAAGAAGTGCCAGTACTCAGTACCTGTGAGTGCCGGCCCATTTAAAGCACTGATTATAATGCAGTATATCATTTATATTTATATTTTTAGACCCTCCAGGATTTAGCGATTTGCAAAACAATCGTGAAATCGGCAGGAGGTTTGTAAAAATGCTGCGATTTTTACAAAACTGCCCATGAAATTAAATATCCTGGGGGGTCTGCTTAGATTCTCTTGCGGGACAGCTTTATTCCGACCAGATTTTAAATGTAATTTTTAGCCTTATTAACTCCCCTGATTAGTCTAAGACAGCGAAAGTGCAATTATTGAAAAACTGGAACCGGAGGCGGTGAAGCTAGGTTATTTTTAGTCACACGTGTTAGGCTAGTGGCGCAGCAACCTGCTTACTGGAAATCCAATTATTCTAGCACCTTGAAGAGAGAGCATTGTTCCACTTGGACTGTAATGGAAGATTACTTAGCAGAACACATTTTACTTACCCTTGGAAGTTGTCGTGGGCAGCCTAACGTAGCACGTGAAAACATAGGTTGTTTATCTTAGAACTACATGTGCTGTAGGACAGACTTACACATGCATTTGCTCATATGCATTTTAAAAGAATACTGGTTTTCCACTCATAAATACATTTACTCTCCCTGAAATTTCCATTTTAGTAAACCCACTCCTTGGTCGGTGATTTGCTTACGTCAATGGGAAAGGTGTTCCCTTTTCATAATGAGGGAGAGGACATGGCATTACAGAAAAAGCTGCCGATTTTGGAACTGGGAACCAAGTTCAAGTCTCGGCATCAGATCAATGTCATGAGATTCTGGGCAAATTATTTATATGTATCACCTTCTGTAATGTAACTGATGCCCATGTAGAGCACTCGAAAGCCTTCGGGTTGCATTAGCACTACATTAAATTGTTTTAAAAAATGGAATAGGTCCCCCGGTCATCTTTATTGACCTCCTGATTCTTTACCTGGTGGGGTGGGGTCCCCCCCTTGGCGCTTGACACTGTCTAGATTGTTTCTCGCCTTGAGTTTTGTTTTTCTTCTTTGTTCGTTTGCTCTTTTCAAAATTTAAAATGTCAGTATTCTGCCTAACTTCTGCGTTGCAGAGCATAACTTTGTAATCCTGCTGCGCCTCTGGGGATCAGTCGCTGCTTTGTGACGTCTCGTAATTGGCATGCCTGTGCTAGCGGCCGGCCCTGGTGGTTGTAGGCCCACGTTTGTACTATTGCTTTCTGCACAATAAAGTTTAAAAAAAAAAAAAAATGGAATAGGTAAGAGGAAACTCAAAATTAGTAGGGTGCATTGGAGGGAGAGCAGTTTGCCATGATAAAATAATATTTTCCATGTGAAAAAATGAAGTTGGCAAGTGCATTTTCACTGCTTCTGCAGGTTTTCTCATGAGAAACGTGTGTACATTTTTGAATGAGAAACTGTAATTGACAAATGTTTTCCGGGGTAATGCTTGCAAAGCTAAGTCTGGTGTCCCACTGTAGCTGAATATTAGAGTATTTTTGTGAATTCCGGAAATGAGTAAATCTACACCCCTAAGATCTTCAGAATGCTAAATTCTTTGAACATGTGGCTCAGAAACTGCATAGTGCAAACTGTAAAACATAAACTTAAAACATCACTGTTCAAAGTATCTGCCATAAATGAATGTCTGCATGAGAAGTGTCCCTCAAGCAGCTAAACCCACTATCAAGCACCAGCTGGGCCCGTTGTTTGAGCAGTCCTAAAATGGATGGAATGTGAGTTTGTCTGTACTTAGAACTATGAAAGTAGATTGACATTTTTGCAAGCAGATTCATGAGTTATTGATATTTTAGCAGATGTTTTGGGTCTCTGTTTTGCAGGTCTGTCTATTCAGTTTGTCATTCCATGTGAAACTACCTGACGTAGCTTTCAGGCCGAGGTGGACCCTTCTGACCTCTCAGTAGGACACCCTGACTGTGCCAATCAACAGAGTGACAGAGCAGGAGGGCTCTGGGACATATAAAATAATGAAGTAAAGATGTTTCCTGCACTTTGTGCAGGCACCTTAGGGGTGGGCGTAACTCGTGTAATAATCTTGCAGAATGGCCGTAAAATGCGTAACTGCAATACACACTCAAAAAATTACCCAAACGTTCCGAGTAAAAATTCAACCTGAAAATGTAATTTGAAGTTGATTTAGTTCAAAACACTGTCAATCGCGTACGGATTTGCAGTTTTGCACTCAATGAGTACCCGAATAATCCTCACTAGTAAAAAATATTTCTGAAATGTTTATTGACCGCCCACATTGAAGAAACTGCAGCTCGGGTTCAAAACAGTGCCATATATGTTCAGATTTGAGGTTTTGCACAAACATACACACCATCATATGTCAATACTGCGTAACTCAAACATGCACACATCATATGACAATATTGATTAGCTCAGCCATGCACACCATCATATGACAATCCCGCGTAACTCAAACATGCACACCGACATATAAAAATACTGTGTAATTCAAACATGCACACCATCATATGACAATACAGCATTGTTGTTCATGCTTGTATTTACCCCTGGGAATGTTTCTTTTGTTTATTATTGGTTTTATATATAGGGCTTGTTAACTATGAAGCTTTAGGGCGCTTAACATAGAAGCAAGAAATGCAATCAGATGAACACTCGGACGGAGTCATAGAAAGGAATGTAAGCCACGGATCAGAATATTACTGTTTGGGTTTGGAGAGTCCTCTGAGGCTAGGTGAGGGTCCTAGACTGCTTTGGATGAACTCATAGAAACTAGACTCCACTCAGAAAGGTCTACTTAAAGAATGACATTTAGAAATACAGCTCCCTCTTACGAGTTTAGGACTTGAGCTGTGCTTTCGTAGAGCTGCAGCCACTTTAAACATGCCTATTTCAAAGTGGAGTACTCTGCTAAAACAGTTTCCATTGATTTTAGGCTGAAAATGAATGATTATGAGTAAAATATAGTGCCGCAAAAATGCCGCTAAATTTTCATATTTGTGCCGCTAAATTTCCATATTTGTGCTGCTAAATTTCCTAATACATGCCGCAATATCCTGGGGGGTCTGTATAAAGACAAACATGCTAATTAAGGTGTTATCACATTAATATCAATAAGCAAGAGAAGTAGATCACTTATCTCAGGCTGCTACAAGCAGCAAAGAAAGAGGATGGAAAATCGAAGGAATGCTGTAATATACTGTTATAGACGTGGTCATTGGTTGTTGGTGTCATGTATTACTGTGCCATGAATACAGGAATGATGGGATTTGTAATGTTTTTTTTGGCTGCAGTGAAGTTAGTAAAGAAAGTTAAAACATAATCACAGCCTTTGCTCCTGAGATAAAAATACATTTGCAATGAAGTGTCACTCAAGGTGGTATGCATAACATGAAAATGTCACACATAGACAAACGTCAAATATTAAAATGCCACACAAACAAACGGAATATTTGGTAGCACTGCTTCACGGGGATAGACCATCCTATCTTGCTGAAAAACTGAAAGTCTCTGGTACTCAACAAGGACCAAAAAATGGTGAACTCCCCTTCTAGAACCACTTACATTCTAGAAAGTACACCATGCTTTCTCTTGCAGTGTGACACGGATCCGGAACTCCCTCCCACCAGCTCATCACACAACCTCCAGTCTTACCGCCTTAAAAAACAACTCAAAATCCTTTTACATCAGAGACACTTAAAATAATGGAATGATCCCCTCTTTGAATCCTCGTTATTGACTTGACTGCTGTTATATGCTCTGGCTGATTTTGAAGCTTAATAGTTGTTTCAGGGCGTTATCCGTAATTGTCACCCTGGTCTCTTAAAAAGCGCTCTGGTGCCCTTAGGCCAGGTTCACGGTGCACAGAACTGCGAACGAAACATATATAGATGATAGGCAGAGAGAAAGGCCATGCCCTGTCTGTATTCAGAGGGCAGTGTTTATGATTGCCATGGATACAGCAGGACTACGTTAAACTGGGCATCGTCATTGACTTGAGCCACTGTCCTTCATCTATGTTTGTGGCCCTGGTGTTGGAGCCTCCACGTCAGCCCGTCGCGCCCTCTGAACCCTCGCAGTGCTACGCTCTGTATCGCGCCGCTTCCGGTTAGGACGTGGCTCGCGCAGGTGCCATATTGCGAGGCGGAGAGAGGCGGAGGTTCGAGGCTGTCAGCGGAGGGGAGCCAGAGGAGCCGGAGCCATGGTACCGAAGGAGGGGGAGAGGCAGGGGATTGGGTCGGTTGGGAAGCAAGATCGGAGGGAGGCTAAACCTGTCAACAGAGAGCGGAGAAGCCGATGTGACTGCGGCTTGTTAACGGAGAGGGCAACCTGGCCGGCTGGAGATAGAAGCGGTGTTGAGCTAAGCGGATGTGGAAGTGTGCTTTGGTAGCAGGGTTTGGTAGTCGTGGTGGGCAGGGGTGAGATGTATGTCCTTGACGCTGTCAACGTACCTGCAGCCATCTACTCGGACGGGTTAGGCGCAAAGCTGTTGTGATGACTGGGAGAGAGATGACCAGCGAGTGGTGTCGGGGTCCGCTGGGAGAACCCGGCCAGATCACCTATAGGGATCTTTGAAGGAAGGGCCCGGGAGCTGCTGTCGAGGACTAGAGAGCGGGCTCGGAACTTGTTGACACTGTCTGAGGAGAGAGGGCCAGGGTTGTGTTGTAAGGATCTAGTGGGAGGGCCTTGAAGTTGCTGTCAGGGTCTGGAGACATTGCGCTTGAATATCTGTCAGGGTTTTAAGGGAGAATCAGGAATGTGCGATCAGGCTCTAGAAGGAGGTAAACTGGATGTGTTATCAGGGTCTGTAGTGAGGTGGACTGGGACTCTTTCACAGGATCTGAAGAGAGGGTCTAGGAGCTGTTGTAAGGGCCGTGAAAGAGAGGCTGTGTATCTACTGCCAGGATATGGATGGAGGACTCTGGTGGTGCTGTCTGGGTTTATGGAGAGAGGTGCCTGGGAACTGTATGGAGAAGGGTGCCAGGGAGCTGTTGTCGGGGATCAGAGAGGCTAAACACCTATTGACAATGTTGAGGGAGGTCCAGGACTGTGCTAACATTCTGGCAAGAGGGACATTGAGCTGTTCTGAAAGCTTGGAGACTGAGCGCTTCAGTAGCTGTTACGGTTTCGAAGGAGAGTCAAAGAGGTGGTCTCTGCTGTGGAGGGATAGCCCGGCATCTTCTTTCATGGTCTTGGCAAAGGGTATGGGAGCTACTGTCTGGGATATAATGAGTTTCTCCGAATCTCCTGTCAGGCTGGAGTTGCTCTCTTGGTTTTCTGGAGACAGGGACCGGATCTGCTGTTAGGGTCTTAGGATACCGAGAGAGCCCGGGAGCTGCTGTTGGGTTTGAGAAGAACAGGTCTATGTACTCCTGACGAGGTCTGTAGGGAGGTGGCCGATCTGAGCTTTAAGTGAGTGGATCGAGGAGCTACTATGACTCTGTGTGAAAGGAGTAGTTGAGATCAGGCCCGGTTCCAGGAATTTTTATTTAGGTGGGCCGCTGCAGGCCCTATTTATCGCTTCTTGTGGTAGCCTACCAACCCTAGATTACATCATATCTACTTGCAAATAGTCACCACGATACAACGGATCGATTCAATGTGTATACAGAGCAAGTAGTGAGTTATTTGAAAGTAAGAGCAATGTCTGAACCTAAGTGAAAACCCTCACATTCCAACAGGACCGATTATCCACTTTTCGACCATCCCTCTCCTGTGCACCTTCTCACAGCTGACCTTGGACCCAGCCCCATATCAGCCAACATCCAGCTCCACTTTAATTATTCCCGTAAAAAACATTAGTAAAATCACCTACAAACGTAAAACTTTGAATATAGCAGTAAATATAATTAGCGCGCACTTTAAAATGTGTTCCACAGTTGCCCTAATGACCTGACTGCTAATTGAATAAAACCGAAAGGCCATGACAGGGCCGGCTTTAGCGCTAGTGCAAAAGTCTTTTTTTTTTTTTGTCACCCCCCCCAATGACCTCTTTCTCTGCAGATACCATTACTACCACCCTCCAACAGTGCCCTTCATCTCTCCGTTGCCACTTTCATATGCATCTCATTTGTTGTATAGCGCTACTCATATCAGTGTAGGGTGACAGTACTTTACACCACGCACACATTATACAGAGACAATGAATCATACAAGTCTGTACATCAGTCTATAGGTAATGTCACATAAGCCAAAGAGGATTTCAAGGTGTAGGAATCACGTCATCCATACTGGTGGGCAGTATATTTTAGGAGGTTTTGGACTGCGGAAGCGCAAACTCAGGATGTAAAGCATACCCCAGTGGTTGGGGGTTGGCTTTACTAATAAAAATGTATATCGGCCCAAACTCTTTTTTGCAACATTAAAATAATTAAAGACTGTGGAAGTTCTAACTATATAGTAACACAAAAAAGTTAATTTCTAACTATACCATTCATGTTTGTATGCAGTTCTTTAATGACAGTTCATAGGTCACTGTCCTATGTAGGATTGTAACTTCTGAACTGCAAGTAACACAAGAATCTCTCTGTCAAAGGCAGTAACCCACTGAGCTATCCACATAAAATACAGCTTATCCGCATTTCAAAACTACCAACAGGCAAAGGATTGCTCTCCAGCAGGATCATTATTCACCAGTTATCTGGACATTTTTATTGTTGTCTAGCATCCGTGGCCATGATAATGTAAAAACAATTTAAATAAAGCATACACAAAGTATGTGCCTTGTTGGGCCTGTGCAGATTTTAAAAACAAAAGGGTAACACATTCTCTTACCCTCTCTGTTAGTCAAACTTTGTGTTACAGCCTGATCCGATAAACAGCTGCCGGGGGTCAGGAAAGGTGAATCAAAATAAACAAATGTATTTTCTCACTAAACAGAATTGAAAATATTCAGGCAGCAGGACGGCAGGCAAAAGTTACTCGGTGCCAAATAAAAAATGTCCCCCCTTCACCATGCCCCTTTTTTACCTGCACAACAACCCACCTCTCTAAAAGGAGTTGGGTGATTGGGGATGACTGTGAGAAAGAGCCCAGGCCCAATCACGAAACTTCTATAATAGAAAGGAAAACAGCGTTCAGAGGAACGTTTTAAATCACACTGTCCATTTTCTACTGTCCTTCATGTCCTCACTGCGAGGGCCAAGGCTCATGTTTGGGTGGGCCAAGCTCATGTTTGGGTGGCCCTGGCCCCCGCTAGAACCGGGCCTGGAAGAGATGCTGGTAGGCTCGAAGGGATGATCAGTCTGACGTTACTGCCACTGTCCGTTGAGAAGGATTTGAGTTGGTCTTGGTTTAGGTTGAACTGGCACTGCAGCTGCCCATAGACGAAAGTACGGCTGGAATGGGCAGACTTAGTATGGGAACATTGTCCAGATGCTCGATCAGTATATGAGAAGCGACATCTTGGTATCGTCGGTTGGAGTTCATTGATAAAGAGCTACTTTGAGCGCTTAGCAAAAGGGTTCACAAGCTACTTTAGGGTTCACAATAGATTACCAGGTACTGGCTAGGGTTGCGAGACTGAGACCAAAAAAAGTTGATCTTGGTGTTTACAAGAATGCCTGGGATCTTTTATGAGTGTGGGGGGAACCAGTGCTTGGGTGTGCGACCAGGTTCTTGGGTGAGATCTACAGCAAATAATTGGAGAGAGGAGGATATCTGGGTAGAAATTGTTTAACTGCTACTCTGTGTCTGGCGAGAGAGGACCTGGGCGATGCAGGCTGGTTCTGGCGACATAGGACCAGGGGAATGCAGTCAGTCTAGCATAAGAGCTCTTTGGGGATGCAGTCCCGGTCTTGCAGGATGAGACCATATGAATGCTGTTTGGGTCTGGTGAGAAAGCCAGAAAGCGATACACTTGTTTCTGCTCCAGCAAAAGAGGTGGAGAGTGTTATACGGCTGCCTTGAGAAAGCAAGATTCAGCTTGGGTGCTGCTGTCCAGCTTGGGCATGAGAGGGTCTCTATGCTGCTGTTGCGTGTTAGGCAGATGACCTATGTCGGTCATCTGTTCTGACAAGAGAACAGTTGAGCGCAGCTGTCGGGAAGGGATGACGAGGGTGCTATTTGGTTATCTAGTGAGAGACGACTTGAGTGCCTACCACAAGTGGAAGCCAGCTTCTTGTGTAGCTACTGTCACAGGTCTGACAAATGACCATCCGGTTGGTGCTTCTCCTCTTGTGGATCTGGAAAAGGACTATCTCAGTTGGTGCTGTTACACTTATAGGCACTGCTGTTACATCTCTAGAGACCTTGTTGGTTCTGCTCCTGTCACAGGGACTGCAAAAAATAGATAGCTGTTGTGGGTCTCGCAAGAAAGAGACCGTCCCAGTTGTTGGTGCTGCTGCTCGAGATCTTGTTAAATATGACCCATGTCTCTGCTGCTGTTTTATGTCCCGTAAGGTATGCTGCATCAGCATACATCAGGTCATTATGAAGTAAGTGTATGATCTTCGATATTTGCAGTACATGAATGCGAGGATGGAATCGTGGCATGTTTATTTTGCACATCATGTGAGAAAAGCCTTTCTCTTTAATGCAAATGTTAAATATTTTTATATTTTCTTACCTTTATACTTTATGCAGTATTCTTCTGTAGGCAAAGTCAAGAGAGATACTAAAGTCTAATCTTACGCTTGAGGTCACTTGTTTTATTAACTGCTTTACAGTTTTGATTTTCTGAACTGGTGATGATTGATTCGCACAGTGTTTTGAGATAATCTCTTGCATACTAGACACTGTAAAACTCGCTTGATGGGATGTATCGAGCATGTTTTATGACCCAGAAGCGGAGCATTTTTTATACAGGTACCCTAAATGGCCAGTCATGGTTTCATTTTAGTTTATTGTACACTAGCGTGGCTTTTGATCGGCAAGGCTAAAAGTTAGTGGTGTGTTGTGCAGTGTTGTAGGGTGGAGTAGTGTAGATGGGAGAAGTGTCATGGACTAGAGGGCGTGGGAGTGCAATGCCATTACAGACAATACATTTTCATTTGAGAGGACCATTACATATGCACAGACATACAGTTTCACTGCTAAAACTAAATAGCTCACAAATGTAAATGGCACCACATAGTGTATGGATTTGTGTTGATCGTATTAGTACTTCTGATATATTCTGAAATATTTGCACAGTTAATTTACAGACATTACATTTTGTTGTGTGCTAGAAAAAATAGCACCCTACAGCCTTCCTCCAGCACACTCCCAGTATTCAGCATGATTGTCACAGAAATCCTCTCACTTTGAAGTCGGAGGAAGAAAAGAGAACACCAAGCTTCCTTGAGAGATAGAACTTGGCATTTGATCTCGGTCTTTGAACGCATAGCAAAGGTGACAAGACAAGAACAAAATCTAAAGGCCTGTTTACAGAAATCACGCAGTTGTGGAAGAATACAGAAAGCAGGTTATGATAGGAGGGACAAGGAAATACTGGATAGCCTAAAACAAATAAGCCAGCAAATAGCAAACAAGAAACTGTGAGTTACGAAAGTCAAACCAATGGTAAAAGCAATGTGTGGCATGCATTCCCAGGGAAGGTTTCCAAATGTCCACAAGAAGTCTTTGAAAACCAGACAGTGGCTCTCTCTGGTAGACTTCAACCTAAAAATGATTTCTCAGGAAACACATTTTTGGGCCCTGGAACCCCTCTGAAACTTTAAGGATAGAACTAGATTGGTGTCCGATAGAAGATATTATACAATCTGTGCCCATTCCTTCTGTGTGCCAAACTGGATATAAATGAAAATGCACACATCCACTTATTATCTTATGTGGAGGCTTTGAAACCAGCAGGGTTTGGGAAAACCCAATGGGCAAGACTTGTAGAAAGTACTCTGAAGTCAGTTGGCTGTTGCAACTATTGGGAACACATATAATAAAGAGAAAGGGCTGGAACTTCAGTTTGCTAGACTCCACTAACTGGAATCGTTTTGGTACCCTTCTTCAAAATGACTTACAAGTGAAAACAAAGCTTGGCCTTCAGACTGATCTAGAGTCAGTTAAACCCGTGAAATTGAGACTCAGAACTTTGACCATTGGATCACTCACTGCATGATGGCCAATCAAAAACAGAACTCTGGCACAACGGGCTGGAAAGAGCCAGTTACTCACTTTGTTCTTTTCCTTACACTGACCATGGCTCCTCAAAGATAAATATTACACCATCACACTGTGTCAACGGTCAGCCTCCCAGCTGTCTTTTTTTCTGGTTGCTCTATACATTCTTGCATCATGGTGCCTGACTAGGGGCTGGATTGCAACAATCCAAGTCTCTATTGGCTCATACAAGACATTTTTCGTATCCCAGCTGAATCCTTCGTCCTTAATTGACATTTACTTCTCAATGTTTCATTGGTTTCTTTTATATTGCCACAACTTTTTGTGCTGATGTTATTGCATAGTTGACTTTTTAGCTCAGTCAATAAACAACTATTACTAGAGACAGGATTATGTAGTTGCTGCAGTGTTATTGCTGTGGGGTATAGTGATCCACTACCCTTAAGACAAATGCCCACCTCATACAAAGCTCACAACTTAAAGCAGAAAGCCTGAGCTTTCAAAATAACTGTCTTTCAGGAATAGTACAAGTTGTTAAACCAAACTGGGTTATGCGTAGGACACTCTTCTTTCAAGGCCTCCACCTCCTTTGTTCTCAACTCTCCCATTCCTACTTAATGCATGGGTTGCACCACATTCTTGTTGCTGTGTATTTTTATTTTTTTTAATTTTTTTTTATTGATGACCATTATCAACAATACACAAATCAATAGCATTTACCAGGAATGCATTATTATTCACCATTACGTTTTAGTTTCGTTGATCACTCATAAGATATATAACTTGTTTACTACAGTTTATAGCTTATTCCGGTCTGTCCAGTGAGGGAAGGGGGAAGGAAGCGGCGGGGTACAGATATCTCCTCTATATGTGTTCCATTTCCCCCAAATTTGTATCCATTTTTGGGGCACCCTCTGGAGACCTATACCGTTTTTTCTCAGAGCATACACCAGTCCATGTCTTTTTTTCCATGCATTTAGAGTTGGAACCTCGTGTGCCCCCTAAAGTCTGGTTATGTTTCTTTTGGCAACCATCTGCCCCAAAGTTACCCATTTTCTCTCCTTACTGTTTAGATCTGACGGTTCCCAAATATTCAATAAACATCTTTTGGCTTCGAGGGCCAAGCTTGGTTCTAAGGTTTCTTCCATACAATGCAATACTTTTTCCCAATATTCGTTAATGGGAGTGCATTCCCAGAGAATGTGGAAGAATGTGCCCTCCTGTCCGCATTGTCATCTACAGAGGGTGTCCACCCTGTATCCCATCTTTACTAATGTCGGTCTCGATAAGTAAATCTTATGTAGTATTTTTATTTGCACTAATTTTAGTCTGGACGAAATTGCGACCTCTTGTTGCTGTGTATTTGGAAGTCTTTAGTTAGTGAATGAGCTTTGGAGATAACAACTGACAGTCTGGAAACTTGACTATGAAAAGGTTCAGAGTTTAAAAATAGCCTAATTAGTAATGTGGATCTGTCCTGAGAAAGAAGTATTCTTCGGGTGCTATGTCACTATTTTACAATACACTGATGATAGTCTTGCTGAACAGGACTTGTTCAGGCCTCAGTGACACCTGAATATGCTGGAAACTAGCTATGAATGCTGTATAGACAAAAATAATTACCTTAGAGTGGAAACTACTTAAAAGTGATAGGCGATTCTTAATTGGGCACCACTGGAAGATGTATAAATAGTGATGGTTTTGGCTTCACGAAAGGGCTGACATTTCCAACATTTATCTTTGTTAAAAGCAAAAGCTGCATCTTATGAATTTGCTCATTATTCGCCTCTAAAGATTTCGGGTTTTCGGTAGTAGCAATAATAAAGGGCAAGATAATGCTGATCTCGACCTATGGAAATTAAGCTTTGTCATCAGAAACCTATTTAGCTTAACTAGTCCCACCACTTAATCAGAGGTGAGACTAGAATTCAGTTGTCAAACAAGCCTGAGCCGCAGAGGCAAATTTAACTTGACCTGAAGAAGTCTCTGTAGAGCACTTAGTAGTCCCTAACATCTAATTTACAAAATTAAATTTCTACATCTGAAACAACCAGCAGCAGTTATTGGCTAGATTTTCTAAATAATTCACCTCCGTCTTTAAAGGTTAAACAGGACTGAAATTCAGATAATTCCTGCAGAGCTCTCAAAACTCGGTTTAGACAGACTTAAATTATTCCCTTATGAAAAAGATTATAACATTTTTGTGAAGGTAAAGAATACATTTCTTGTAATAGGTTCTAACAATACCAGGTCATCGCAGCCATATTTTTTTAAAGTCCGAATTAAATATATACGGTTGAACTTTTTCCTTCCTCCAAGTTTTTTTGTCCTTGGAGAACATTTTCTGACTTTTACATTGGTTGTCTCTTCCACTGAGAATCCCTGCTGCATATTATTTGTTGTTGCCCAGCTTTATGTCATGACATAGTAACTTGTGTCAAGCTATGTTTAAGGATTACGCTGCTTTCGGGCTGCAGTTAAGAATTGTATGACTAGTGATCTAGTGAACCAGTGTAATCTAGTAAACTAGACTGGTAAATATATTGACGGTGGTGCCCAATTAAGAATCGCCTATCACTTTTAAGTAGTTTCCACTCTAAGGTAATTCTTTTTGTCTATACAGCATTCACAACTAGTTTCCAGCATATTCAGGTGTCACTGAGGCCTGAACAAGTCCTGTTCAGCAAGACTATCATCAGTGTATTGTAAAATAGTGACATAGCACCCGAAGAATACTTCTTTCTCAGGACATATCCACATTACTAATTAGGCTATTTTTAAACTCTGAACCTTTTCATAGTCAAGTTTCCAGACTGTCAGTTGTTATCTCCATTGACGTAGCCATAAGCCATCTCGTATTACAGCCGATAAATTGTAGGGCTTAATTGCAATGTAGGTTTTATTCTCGCAAACCGTTCTTGGATATAAGTACAGCTACGTGCCCTTAGTATGAATGATCACACCTGAGCCATGCCTCTCCAGGATTAGATAAGACATCCGGATTTTAAAATTCACCAGGACTGAACCCCAAGGGCGATGCTTCTCTTGGGGGGGGGGGGGGGGGAAACAAAAGATTTAGAAGTGGGGCAGCTGCCCGCATTGCCACTGTCACTCTAGACTGTGCTTAATCCGGGGGGATCATTGAAGCCTCCTGGCTGGATTGGTGAAATAAGACCTTTCATACCTTCATTGTGAAGAGCTGTCAAGCCCCTTGATGTGAGGAAGGACTTGCTTCTCAGCGCACCAAAGACTTCTGCTGGAAGTATCTACATTGGAAAGCGCCGACTGACTGAGGTTGCCCAAAAGATGTGAGGTAACTCCACACAGCTGCCCAAAGGAACCAGTACAGAGACTTTCCTGTAGCTAGATGTCCTTATGCTTTATCACGTACAGTCATCAAGAAGTGAGTCTGTTTCAAACCGAAGTTCCTGTGCCCATGGGGGTTTTTACTTGTCTTCTCCGGCTGTCCTGTGGAATTCTAAAGAATATTGATGTTGACCCCTGGCCTGGACTCTGATATTATTGTTTGGAGGATGCTGCGTTGATTCCAAAACCATCAGAATTGCGTTCCTAGCGTTTACAGTTCCTGAGAAAAAGTGGTTAAAATCCCTGTCCTATGTCATTGTTAGGAAGTTACTGTTTTCCTATTCTGAAACCATTGGAATTGTCTTCCAAGCTTTCATGGTTCCCAAGACATTTGTTTAATTCCCTGTTTACTAAATTTAGTTCAGTTTACTAGTCTACTCTTTCTCTAACTTCCCTGTGTCTATTGTGGGTGCCCCCATTCAGAAAATCTGTAGTATGGCTGAGGGCTTTCGAGATAAAACATCAAGTCTCTTCACCCAACCCATTCAGTCTTCTGGGACATACTGTGTGAAGTAGCACTCAGTCATAGTCCCTACCACATAATTAGTGGCTTCTGGACTTGGATTCCTGACTGTGCTGACTGACCGGACAATGTATCCGTCTCTCCCCCCCCCCCCCCCCCCCCCATCTCACCCACCCCTCCCCGTTCAAGCACCATTAGGAGACCACAGGAAAATAATTGCTTTTCTGAAAGGGTTGACACTTTAGTTCTCTGAGTAGTTCGCTCATTGGATATATTGTGGGTCTGTAATAACTGATAAAGTTGCTAATTACAGTGGTGCACGGTGAAGAAATGTGAAGAAGGTAATTTCTTTAACCATTGAATGCACAAGGCATTTTGGTGCATTTAGCATGGATATGTGTAAACATGCAAACTCACTACAGCCTCTGAACTTCAGACAGCTAAATACAAACCTAGTTACCAAAGCAAGTGTACCAGGTCTAATAAATCCCAAATGCTTTCCAAAATAGCAAGCTCTTCACTGCACTGTAGAATTCTGTCCCTGACCTGTGACTTTGTAATAATGTTCTTCTTAACTTCTTCCCGATAAGGCATATAACAGAAGTGGTATCTCAGTACCCCATAAAGGATAATCGGAGTTCAGGCCTCTATTTCCTTTTATTCCCTTTACTCCACCCTTTGACTCCCTAGTGCCCATCTAAAGTACCTCAAGTCTTGGACAACAGAATTCACAGGTGTGCAGACCTCACCCAAAATGGCAACATTTCTGGAGATCCCTAGAACACAACAACAAAATCACCCAACAAATCATGGCTAAAGACTACTGGACAAATCAATGCCCTATGGTGAATTGTCTATGAACAAATTATCCGGCTCCTTTAAAGTCACAGTCTTTACATAACACCACTATCTTTCCGTGTAAAATGTCACCATTAGAAGATCTAGCTGAACTGTCCATGTCTTATTGTCCAAAACACCACTATCTTTCCGTGTCAAATGTCACCATTAGAAGATCTAGCTGAACAGTCCATGTCTTATTGTCCAAAACCTCTGCATTCTAACTGGACTTCACTTCTGTCCGGCACTTGGCAACTCAGTCCCACTATTGTACAAAAGTCAAGGCGTGATCAAAGAGGAAGTGTGAGGATAGGTACTTGTTAGAATGGGGAACCCCTAGTTGGCACAGGTAGGTACTTGTGACAAGCAGTGGTCCCTTCTTCTATTCAGGGCGAGAGAGTTACCCCCTCAGAACAACCCCTGCTCACCCTATAGGTAGTGTGGCGCGAGCAGTCAGGGCTAAACTTCAGGGCGCTAGTCAGTTAAGCATTTATGATCACACACAGTAAACCACAATGATCCCCCACAAACGGACACCAGGCGTAAGTTGTATCAAAAATACGGATGCTTTATATAAAAGATTCTTTGTTACGCAGGCATGTACAAGACCATCAATAACGGTTGCGAAATGGAAGCCACAAGATGATAATTAGGCACTGTTATTGTCTTTGGTAACTTATTCGATCACGAGCGCTTCACAGGGCTCGGTTGAGTCGGTCCAGTCACGATGATGCGCAGTGCACCCAGGGTACAGTGATACGGGGAAATCAGAACGTTGCGGACCCCGAGTCCGATAGAGAGTTCACTGTACCTGGGAACGTGCGGTGTGCTTGGACGAGTCTTCAGGAGAGATGCAGGTTCTGCACCTCGTGGGTCTTCCGGATCAAGAATTCAGCGGGCGGCTTTCGGTAGACAGGTGCGGCCCAGGGCCTCCGACACGGACTGTGCGGGAGGTCACTGCGGAGGGCGGCACGGTCAGACTCAGGCTGGGAGGTGAAGCGGGGCGGCCGGATACGTTACGACGTACGGGCGGCCGTCCGAGGCTGGATTTCACTTCCCCACTAGAAATCCGGCGGGAGGGCGAAAGGGCACCAAGCGCGCTCCAGTAGCAGGCAGGTGACAGGGAAGCGGGACGGCCAGACTCGTGGGTCCAGAGCGACTCAGGTAGAGCGGGGCTCTCGGCGAGTGGAGGCGGCCAGGCTTCTGGGTGTCACGGCCCTAGGAGGGATGCGAAGGTGCGCAGGGCACTCCGGCGGGAGAAAGCACACGGCTCGAATTCTCAGACGAGCGGAGACACGGTGAACCCACTGGTCCTGGGGTTCAGTTCAGGGGGCAAGCTCTTCTTCCAAGCCCTTGGAGATAGTTGAAGAACAAAGTGCAAAAGTCTCTTTCAGTCTTTTTCCTCTCCTTCCTTAGCAAGGCACCTACTGCAGGCCAGTCCCTTAGGTCAGGGAAAGTTACTCCTCCTTCAGCTTCTTCCAGGTCCTTCTAGTCAGGCAGAGTTCCTTCGTGGTTCAATCTGGATCTGATTTCTTAGGAGCCAGGCTCCTACTTTTATACAGGGATTCTTTTGTTCTTTAGCGCCAGGGGGCCTGGGCCTGGCTCAGTCCAGTTTTGGAGCACTCTGTGGTGGTGACTCGGCTTGTTCCTTTCAGCAGCAGGGCAGAGACATCAGCCGCTCCACAGGGGGCGGCGCCGGCTTTGTGGTGGCAGAGCACAGGTCTATTCAAGAGTCAGGGTGCACTCCTCCCACCCATCCTGGTGTAATCTCTCTACCCACCACCTGGCAGCCAACCTGTCTCCTGGAATCCCCCAGCCCTGCTCCTGTACTGTTGCTAGGCAGAACACACACACACAGCAGAGGCGGACTGAGATGGTTAGGCACGCAAAGGCTAACTTTCTAAAAGTAGCATTTGCAAACCCAGGATATTAAAATAACCTTTACTGAAAGATGTACTTTATTATCCCGAGTTCAGGCATACTAAACATGACCTTCTACCATGCTCTCTGAGTCCACTGGGGTCACAGCGTGTAGCGATCCCAGCAGCCCATTCTGGCCTTTGGAGAGCAGGTAGCCTTCAATAGTGAAAAACGAAAATGGCTGTAATTCACTATTAAGACATGCCACACACATCAGGGCATGTCCTACCTTATACCTACAATGCACCCTGCGCTCAGGCCTACCAGAGGGGTGACTAACATGTAGTTAAGGGAAGGTTTAGGGACTGGTAAGTGGGGACACTTGCTCAGTCAGCGCGACGGTACCAGACCGCGCGCAGGTTCTGCAGTGGCAGACCCTAGACACATTTTACCCCGCTGCTTCGGTGGGTGGCACAACCCGTGCTGCAAGCCCACTCGCAGCATTTGGATATACAAGCCCTTGGCACCCCTGGTGCACTCTACTAGGGGCTGATAGTAAACCAAATAAACCAAACGTGGAAGTCAATTCACATAATACATTTTACCATAGGGAGCACTTGCACTGTGGCACTGGATGGCAGTGGCACAGTGCCCTGAGCAGCTAACACCAACACAAAAACACATTGAGGCACAGACAAAAATGGAAGGGTGACCCACGCCAATGGTGCCAGGTCTAACACGTGTCCCCTCCAGCTGAAAAGTGGGGAGAACTACCCTACCCCAGGGAGTTCTGCATCACTAAGGCGGAAAAACCTGGACAGACCGTCAGCATTGGCGTGATCTGTGCCAGGGCGATGCTCCACCGTAAAGTCCATACCCTGTAGGGAGATGGACCACCTCAACAGTTTTGGGTTCTCACCCCTCATTTGCATCAACCATCTGAGGGGCCTGTGGTCGGTCTGAACCCGGAAGTGAGACCCAAACAAGTAGGGTCTTAGCTTCTTCAGCGCCCAGACCACAGCAAATGCTTCTCGTTCTATCGCACTCCACCTTTGTTCCCGGGGAAGTAGCCTCCTGCTAATAAAGGCTACGGGTTGGTCAAAG
Source organism: Triturus cristatus (assembly GCF_964204655.1). NCBI lineage: Eukaryota > Metazoa > Chordata > Amphibia > Caudata > Salamandridae > Triturus > Triturus cristatus. The sequence continues at coordinate 1,060,536,854 of NC_140583.1, forward strand.
CCCTCCTCAGTGATCTGTGAGAGAACAGCCCCTACACCATGCTCTGATGCATCCGTCTGCACCAGGAACTCTTTGGAGAAGTCAGGAGCCAAGAGCACGGGCGCCGTGCACATGGCAGTTTTCAGGGTGTCGAAGGCTTTCTGACAGGTGTCAGTCCATATCACTTTTCTGGGCTGCTTCTTCGAAGTCAGCTCTGTCAAGGGGGCAACGATGCTGCCATACCCCTTGACAAACCTCCTGTAGTACCCGGTGAGTCCTAAGAAGGCCCTCACCTCCGTCTGGGTCTTTGGGGGCTCCCAAGCCAGGATGGTTTCAACTTTGGGTTGGAGGGGCGCCACCTGGCCGCTCCCCACTTGGTGTCCCAAGTACACCACTGAACCCTGCCCGATCTGACACTTGCTTGCCTTGATCGTGAGGCCTGCCTTGCGCAGCGCCATCAACACTTCCCAGAGATGTTGCAGGTGTCCTTCCCATGTGCCGCTGAACACTGCGATGTCATCCAGGTAGGCGGCGCTGAACTCGGCCAGCCCAGCCAACACCTGGTTGACCAACCTCTGGAAGGTGGCAGGGGCATTCTTCATCCCAAAGGGCATCACCCGGAACTGGTAATGCCCATCTGGCGTAGAGAATGCGGACCTCTCTTTGGCCCCATCAGTCAAGGCGATCTGCCAGTACCCAGACGTTAAGTCAAACGTGCTGAGGTACCGTGCAGCCCCTAACCGATCGATGAGCTCATCAGCTCTGGGGATGGGGTGCGCGTCAGTCTTCGTGACTGAGTTGAGTCCTCGGTAGTCCACACAGAACCGGAGTTCGGGCGTGGCACCCGGCGCTGCAGCCTTTGGGACCAAGACCACTGGGCTGGCCCAAGGACTGCTGGAGGACTCAACCACCCCTAGAGCAAGCATCTTCGAGACCTCCTCTTTGATGCAGGCCCTGACCCTGTCAGTTACCCGGTAGGCCTTGTGCTTCACAGGTAAGCTGTCTCCCGTATCCACATCATGGACGCACCAATTTGTGATACCGGGAACCAGGGAGAACAGGTCGGGAAACTGCCCCAGCAGCTGGCGGCAGTCCCCCTGTTGCTCAGGGGTCAGGGTGGGTGAGAGGTTAACTCCATCCACTGACCCGTCTCGCTCCGAGGCTACCAAGAGGTCAGGAAGAGGCTCGGACTCCTCTTCCATCCCATCATCGGTGGCCAAGAGCATGCCCACTTCGGACCTCTCCAAGTGGGGCTTCAGTCGATTGACATGTAGGACCCTTAAGGGGTTCCTAGGAGACCGCAAGTCCACCAAGTAGGTGACAGAACTCTTGCGCTCCACAATCTCAAAGGGTCCTGTCCACTTGTCCTGGAGTGCACAAGGCTCCACAGGGGCCAGGACCCACACTTTTTGGCCAGGTTGAAGCTCAACCAGAGTGGCATTCTGGTCGTACCACCGCTTCATTTCCTCCTGGCTGGCTTCCAGGTTTGCCTCAGCAAGTTGCCTGAAACGCCTAGTCTGGTTCCGGAAAGCCAGCATGTAACTGTATACATTCTGGGGAGGTTTCCTGGGAGATTGCTCCCAGCCTTCCTTGACCAGACTAAGAGGTCCTCGTACTGGGTGGCCATACAAAAGCTCAAAGGGACTGAACCCTAGAGACTTTTGTGGCACCTCGCGGTACGCAAAGAGAAGGCATGGTAAGAGGACGTCCCACTTACGCCTCATGGGTTCCTCGAGACCCATAATCATGCCCTTCAGGGTTCGGTTGAAGCGCTCAACCAACCCGTTTCCTTGGGGATGGTAAGGTGTGGTGAACTTGTAGGTTACACCACACTCTTGCCAAAGGGACTTCATATATTTCGATATGAAGTTGGTCCCCCTGTCAGACACCACCTCTAGAGGGAATCCTACTCGTGAGAAAATTCCCATCAGTGCCCGTCCCACCACGGGGGCCGTCACTGTCCTCAGAGGGATGGCTTCAGGGTACCGGGTGGCATGGTCCACCAAGACCAGGATAAACCTGTTGCCCATGGCTGTCTTGGGGTCCAGTGGCCCCACAATGTCAATCCCCACTCGCTGGAATGGGGTACTGACCACAGGGAAAGGTTGGAGTGGAGCTCTCAGCTTCCTTCCACTCTTGCCACTGGCCTGGCAAGTCTGGCATGTCCTGCAGTGAGTGTCAGAACTCCTGCGCATTTGGGGCCAATAAAAGTGGGTGACAAGCCTTTCAAAGGTCTTGTCCTGCCCCAAATGTCCGGCTAACGGTACGTCGTGAGCCAGCCCCAGTAGGAAGGCTCTGAACTTCTGGGGTACCACCAGCGCACGGGCTGACCCAGGTTCAGCAACCTTAGGCTCGGAGTATAGGAGGTCGTTCTCCCAGTAGATCAAGTGAGTTCCGGACTGATCACCATTGGCCTGGGCTGCAGCCTGCTGCCGCATACCCTCTAGAGAGGGGCACTCTTTCTGCTCCCTGCAGAATTCCTCCCTGGTGGGGCCTCCTTCTTGCTGCCAATGGGTCAGCTCAGGCAGGTCCCCCAGTTCGGCTATCTGTTCCCCGGTAGGCTCCAGGGCGTCCCCCTCAAGGTCTGCTTCCTCCTGGGCCGTGGGAACGTCAGGAGCCGGATTCCCGTGCCTCCCTTGCCCTCTCTCTAAGGCCGGTTCCTGGGCCTCTCCCTCAGGCTCCAGGGTTCCTTCAACACCCCTACCGGCTGCCATCGACCGGGTGGTCACACACGCCCAATCAGGCAAGCCCACCATCCGCAGGTGAGTCGTCTTCTCCACCTTTTCCCAAGGGGAGCTCTCCAAATCGTTACCTAGGAGACAATCAACAGGCATGGCCTCTCTCACAGCCACTTGCAGAGTACCAGAGACCCCCCCCCACTCAAAGGGAACCTGAGCCATTGGACACTGACTCTCTGTGTTGTCAGCGTTGACAACACGGCAGAATGCGTGCGGGACAACCTGCTCTTGAGACACCAGGTGTTGCTTGACAGCAGTCACACTGGCTCCTGTATCTCTAAGAGCTCCCACCCTCTTGCCATTTATGGTCACCCACTGCCCATACTTTTGAGTATTGGGGGGCAGCTGGGCCTCAGCGACCATCTCACTGTCTCCTAATGAGACTAGGGTCATCTGTACGGGATCCCCCGCCCCTTGGACATCTATCTCCCTCCCCAAGGCTACACTATTCACCTGCTTGGGGGGTGGAGCACCAGAGGGTGCTGGTTTGCCATACAGGGGGCACTTGGGATCCACGGAAATGTGCCCCAGGTTGTTACACTTGTAACATCGGAGGGGCCCTCTTTGAACAGGGTTACCTGTCGGGGCCCCGGTCTGCTTCGGGGGTGGGGGTGGCTGAGAACCTTTCCCTTGGTTCCCTTGGGAATTACTTTGGGGCCCTCTGTAGAACTCCCTCTGTTTACCCTTGTCCCCCCCACTCTTCTGCTGGGGACCCTGAACACCCTTGGCGGGGCCTCCTACGGGACCCTTGTGGACCCTGGTGCTGATCCAGCGGTCCGCCTCCTCAGCAAGCTTCCTCGGGTTGGACAGCTTGCTATCGATCAGGTGTTGGCGTAGCTCAGGAAAACAATTATCCGACAAGTGCTCCCATGCAATTAAATCAAACAGCCCTTGGTAATCCTTCACTTTGCTACCCTTCACCCAACCATCCAGCGCTCTGCAAAAAAAGGTCACATATTCTACATAAGTGGTACCAGGTTTCTTGGTGCAATCCCTAAATCTCTGTCTGTACAGTTCAGGAGTTAACCCATACCTTGTCATAAGAGCCTCCTTCATGTGTGGATAGGATGTGTGGACATCAGAGGGGAGGTCTAGCAGAGTGTCCCGCCCCTCACTTAGGAACCTTCCCCACAACCCCGCTCCCCAATCCTTCTCAGGGACCCGGTGGGAGGACATGGCTACTTCATAGGCCCTAAACCACTGCCCAATATCATCCTGCTTATAATATTCTTTGACTACATCTTTAGGAATGTGCACCCTTGACTCTGTTGAATTGCTGCCACCAGAGGGTGAGTTGTCTAAACCCCTGGCCTTGAGATCCAACTCCCTCATTTTTACCTCATGCTCCATGGCCAGTTTCTGCCTTTCTCTCTCCATTTGCAGTTTTGCCATCTCCACCTCGTGTGCTCGGGCGGCACTCCTGTCGGCCAACTCCTCTGGCGACAGGCCTCTGCTAGGCTCAAACACACCTTCGGGGGGTATCACCTCCCGGGCATTCTCTGGGAACTTTGATTCGTGCCAGGCTCTCAGTGCTGTCACGTACTGATCCTTGTTGCTTAGTCCACTTTGCTTGATTCTGTACTTGGAGAGATATCCCTTCAGGACATCATTTGTGCACTTCCTCAGTGCCTCGGGCTCCCAATCGATGTCATCCACTCCAGAGAATACAGAGGGCGCTCCGCCTCCGTTGACTGAGCTAGGCATGGTTTCTTAAGGTGGAGATTTTTCTTTAGCAACAACTGTCAATCAATCTGTGGCTGCGTTATAGGTCTGCTCTACGTGGTGATCAATAATTCACTGTATGTAAATCATAAATGCAAATTCGACATCCCACCGCTGCCACCAATGTTAGAATGGGGAACCCCTAGTTGGCACAGGTAGGTACTTGTGACAAGCAGTGGTCCCTTCTTCTATTCAGGGCGAGAGAGTTACCCCCTCAGAACAACCCCTGCTCACCCTATAGGTAGTGTGGCGCGAGCAGTCAGGGCTAAACTTCAGGGCGCTAGTCAGTTAAGCATTTATGATCACACACAGTAAACCACAATGATCCCCCACAAACGGACACCAGGCGTAAGTTGTATCAAAAATACGGATGCTTTATATAAAAGATTCTTTGTTACGCAGGCATGTACAAGACCATCAATAACGGTTGCGAAATGGAAGCCACAAGATGATAATTAGGCACTGTTATTGTCTTTGGTAACTTATTCGATCACGAGCGCTTCACAGGGCTCGGTTGAGTCGGTCCAGTCACGATGATGCGCAGTGCACCCAGGGTACAGTGATACGGGGAAATCAGAACGTTGCGGACCCCGAGTCCGATAGAGAGTTCACTGTACCTGGGAACGTGCGGTGTGCTTGGACGAGTCTTCAGGAGAGATGCAGGTTCTGCACCTCGTGGGTCTTCCGGATCAAGAATTCAGCGGGCGGCTTTCGGTAGACAGGTGCGGCCCAGGGCCTCCGACACGGACTGTGCGGGAGGTCACTGCGGAGGGCGGCACGGTCAGACTCAGGCTGGGAGGTGAAGCGGGGCGGCCGGATACGTTACGACGTACGGGCGGCCGTCCCAGGCTGGATTTCACTTCCCCACTAGAAATCCGGCGGGAGGGCGAAAGGGCACCAAGCGCGCTCCAGTAGCAGGCAGGTGACAGGGAAGCGGGACGGCCAGACTCGTGGGTCCAGAGCGACTCAGGTAGAGCGGGGCTCTCGGCGAGTGGAGGCGGCCAGGCTTCTGGGTGTCACGGCCCTAGGAGGGATGCGAAGGTGCGCAGGGCACTCCGGCGGGAGAAAGCACACGGCTCGAATTCTCAGACGAGCGGAGACACGGTGAACCCACTGGTCCTGGGGTTCAGTTCAGGGGGCAAGCTCTTCTTCCAAGCCCTTGGAGATAGTTGAAGAACAAAGTGCAAAAGTCTCTTTCAGTCTTTTTCCTCTCCTTCCTTAGCAAGGCACCTACTGCAGGCCAGTCCCTTAGGTCAGGGAAAGTTACTCCTCCTTCAGCTTCTTCCAGGTCCTTCTAGTCAGGCAGAGTTCCTTCGTGGTTCAATCTGGATCTGATTTCTTAGGAGCCAGGCTCCTACTTTTATACAGGGATTCTTTTGTTCTTTAGCGCCAGGGGTCCTGGGCCTGGCTCAGTCCAGTTTTGGAGCACTCTGTGGTGGTGACTCGGCTTGTTCCTTTCAGCAGCAGGGCAGAGACATCAGCCGCTCCACAGGGGGCGGCGCCGGCTTTGTGGTGGCAGAGCACAGGTCTATTCAAGAGTCAGGGTGCACTCCTCCCACCCATCCTGGTGTAATCTCTCTACCCACCACCTGGCAGCCAACCTGTCTCCTGGAATCCCCCAGCCCTGCTCCTGTACTGTTGCTAGGCAGAACACACACACACAGCAGAGGCGGACTGAGATGGTTAGGCACGCAAAGGCTAACTTTCTAAAAGTAGCATTTGCAAACCCAGGATATTAAAATAACCTTTACTGAAAGATGTACTTTATTATCCCGAGTTCAGGCATACTAAACATGACCTTCTACCATGCTCTCTGAGTCCACTGGGGTCACAGCGTGTAGCGATCCCAGCAGCCCATTCTGGCCTTTGGAGAGCAGGTAGCCTTCAATAGTGAAAAACGAAAATGGCTGTAATTCACTATTAAGACATGCCACACACATCAGGGCATGTCCTACCTTATACCTACAATGCACCCTGCGCTCAGGCCTACCAGAGGGGTGACTAACATGTAGTTAAGGGAAGGTTTAGGGACTGGTAAGTGGGGACACTTGCTCAGTCAGCGCGACGGTACCAGACCGCGCGCAGGTTCTGCAGTGGCAGACCCTAGACACATTTTACCCCGCTGCTTCGGTGGGTGGCACAACCCGTGCTGCAAGCCCACTCGCAGCATTTGGATATACAAGCCCTTGGCACCCCTGGTGCACTCTACTAGGGGCTGATAGTAAACCAAATAAACCAAACGTGGAAGTCAATTCACATAATACATTTTACCATAGGGAGCACTTGCACTGTGGCACTGGATGGCAGTGGCACAGTGCCCTGAGCAGCTAACACCAACACAAAAACACATTGAGGCACAGACAAAAATGGAAGGGTGACCCACGCCAATGGTGCCAGGTCTAACAGTACTCAAACAGAAAAACCTCACTATATGCTTCAGGCCAAAACTAGAGTCTACATCTTCAAATTCTTATTACTCTTACTTCGAAGGCTTTTCAAGATCACGTAAAAAGTCAAAACAAAATATTTGTCATTTCTTTTGCAGTGATTTTGGTTTTAGAGACCCTGGGAAACAAGCACAGAAACACAATCTGTGCACTTCCACAAAACCAAAACGATCAATCTAGGTTTTCTAATGGGGCCGTCACTTCATCTTACTTATTTTATAGAGTGATGTATGACTTTTAGGAGCACTTTATATCCCTTAAAATATCCAGTGGAAGTCGTCCTATTTAATGCAGGATGCAGACAGCAGTATGTGAAACGTACAATCTGGGTCTCTGAAATGTCGTACTGCTGCTCCTGTTTGGCTTGTAGTGGGAGAGTGGTTACCTCATAGTGCTCCCCACTGAAGTGAACATCACAATAGGCAGCTGAATTGCCGGTCTGGAGCTGCAGTTCACTCTCCACAACCACCATTTGCTATATGATGGGTACCATTGGAAGGACCCAGTATTGAGAAAGACTTGCATTTCAAGAATTTTGTGACCTCACCTGGCAGTAGCAGTGTTGGGTTAATTAGCAACTGTTCCTTCCCTGTTAAAGAAATAAACTAGTGTGACATTTTGTAGGAGAACTGAGCAGGAGGATGGAACTGAAAGAAATTGAAAAGTTGCATGTCAAGTCAAAGGAAAATTTACTTTTGGTCATGAAACATGTATCCTATCCAACAACAGCTGTGAACGTTGGCCCGGTGAGCATCAGTTTATGGAAGGTAGAACATAATGATGTATTGATGTAGAAGGTAGTGTATGAGAATGTCAAGGCAAGTAAAGGACACCATCATATATGTGCGTTGTGCCACTGGCCGCAGTGAGATTTTTTTCATCAGAGTTTAAGCTGTAGCCTTCCAGATTTTATTTTGTACATGTATAGCACAATAGAGTACTACATGCTTTAAAAGTGTCAGTCCAATATCTTGTCAACTGCCTCATTGCCAGTACAATATTTTCACCTTTTTCTGCTTGAACTCGACTGTATTTCCAATGGTATTTTTTTTTCTCGAATAAGATGAGCTGTTTAGTAATTCTAAGTTTTGTCAGTTTAATCGAGGAAGCCTAACACTATAAACGTTAACTTTCGTGCACAATAGTCACATGTGCAGTTGCATTTTAACTGCTACATTGGACCAGCCACTCCATACTGTTCTAATTTGCACACTGTTGCAACTTTAAAGATCAGCTAGGAAATATCATGAAGAATTCCTTTCGTTATTCGGCGTAAAAGCCAATAAAAATGAGTTGACCAGCCTCTGAAAGCCTAATGGGGTTCTGCATAGTTCTGTGTGACAGTCTAGTCAGGACCCCCAGGTTGGTCACATCTAAAGGAACATAACGAAGGAACTTTTTTGTTTTGCACTGTAAATATGAATCTAAACTGTTTCAAATTTGACTGATCGTGGAGCAACTAATTAGCCTAAAAAATGAAACCTTCCATTTTGTGCAGTCCTACTGAGTTGTGTTCCCATATTCGTGCCCATCAAATTATCCTGATTGACACATTATCAACTAGTTGCGGATCTTGAATATACACTTGTTTAGACCATCTGCTAAGAGTATAATTGTGATACAAACCTTTATTCAAGGGTCAATTTGCCAGAGTGAACTACAGCTAAGCAGTACTTGGAGAGCAGAAGCATGGCCTCTCTACTATGGTTCCCTCCAACGATATGCTTCAAGAATAACCTTTAAAAATATTAGGTAGGTCTTTTCAAAGCTAGATCCTGATGTCTTTGGTTAAAAAAAAAATACCTTTGCTGGCTTCTTAACCAAAGGCACTATAACATTAGCCAGTGTACCAAGGTGTTCTGGTGTGTTGAGGGGTCAGCGACTAGAAAAGTGTGTTTTTCAGAATCATACTGGACATCCTTGCACCTTTAGTAAAGTATTTATTTTCGTTTAAATACAGAGGTATAATTATGGCTGCCTCAGATGCAGCCTGGAGCCTACCGTGGAGGAAGGATTTCTAAATGCTGTTGTCCTCCTGAAAGGTACAGCACTGGGTCACTAAATTAAGAGAGCGCGTCTTTCACAGTTGTGCAAAAGGCAGCAGAAGTGCTTGATTACAGTTGCCTCCTAATTAAACCAAGACAGTCTTGTTAGCTGAGGTCCTCCAACCAGGTCCATCTTTTTTTGAGCCGTTATTGCCAGTCATCAAGTTTCTTAGGGCACCTTTATGGCCACTTGGTCTAAGCTGTGCTTGGGCCAGGTGACGTAGACCGGCCCCGATGACCCCAGTTTTCTGTCCAGACACCCTAAGCCTGAGAGCTTGGTGTTACCTGCTTCAATGGGTATCCTAATGCCTTTTCTACTAGTCACCTGGATAGAGAGTTGAAACTTATTTAATGCTTGGGAAAGAGATTATTTTTGGCTAGTTTGTCTGTAAGAACCTTGAACGTGATGTGCCTTCTGCATAGATACACCTATGCTGTACTTGACATGGCCACAGAGATCTGGAAAACGGGCAGTAGTGGTATCTGATGACCATCCATTTAAAGCAAGAAGTAATAAATGCACATAGTGCAACAACAGTGGAATGCTGGTGAGGGAAACGGCAAGTAACTTGTTAAACCAAGAAAAAGTTGATGCGCTATCTAGAGCAAGTTCCATGTCCACTATACTGACGTTAGAACACTTGTATGTTTGTTCACTGAATGGTATTGAAAAAAGTTGTACGCTCATAATCGCATTGGGCAGTCCCAAGTGCAGTGTGTACACCACATTTTCAGGACCTCCAAGTCATACCTGCCAGTGTGCTATGGAATTTTAATGGAATTTGTGTTCGTGACTTGAAGATTTATGGAGATAGTCATGTGCCTTTATTCGATTTTTGGAATATGTGCTCTTCGATAGTTGCCAGCACAGTTCTGAGAGTGTGAGTTTTTTTTTTTCTTTTTCATTTTGAGCCAACAACTGGCAAAATATGACACTAAGTGATTGACAACAAGTCACATTTTTTTCCTTTGGGAACCAGATTTGTGTCTTATTTGTGGTTTGGTTATATTCGTGGGCCGGCTTAATAGAATGGAAGAAACTCATTTGTCTTGCCATGATTAGCACACGGATGCTGTTGGGCTAGAAATGGCTGCAGCTTCTAGAACTTTAAGGCCCACCTTCCGAAGTTTGTGTTAAGAGCTGATAAAGAAGAGATGTTGTAGGGTGTTTGTTCTGTGTTTTAGAATGCTCTGTGAGTCAGTAGCTGGAGAAGGGTGTTTTAAATCTTTTTGGTGAGCCATAGAGATTTTGTAGGACATAGCTTAGCTGTTGTTTTCAGTTTGCTGATTTGGAAGCAGGAGGCATGTGGCTTCCTCTCGGAGCCCTCTGAGGGTTGCAAGTCATTCATGCTATATGTCTCAGGTATTGGATTTCGTAGTTGCAGTTGTGGAGCTATGTGTCCGATTGGGTGTGCCCTTGGGATATATGAAATAGATGGTCTGCTTGTGCCTCAGAGTTCTTTGGGCGTTGGGGGGGATGTGGGAGGGTGCTGTCCGCTGTTCTTAGGAGCCTCTTGTCAATTCAGAAGTACTATACGCTGCTTGATGTTGAGTTAAGTTGAAGTAAAAATTGAATAAAACATTTGTTCATCATATTGTGACTTGACATCTCTCTTGTGATCGGTCATGAATGCTAATGTGGGTATATTTTGAACAGTTGCAGTGACTGTGTGAGCCCATTTGTTGTCTGATTTATCATTTGTATCGCTATAGGTGCTGTTGGCAGCTGCGGTGTGCACAAAGGCGGGCAAGGCAATTGTCTCACGACAGTTTGTGGAGATGACACGCACCCGCATCGAAGGCCTCCTAGCTGCCTTCCCCAAGCTGATGAACACTGGGAAACAGCACACCTTTGTAGAAACTGAGAGCGTACGCTACGTGTACCAACCGCTCGAGAAGCTCTACATGGTCCTGATCACCACAAAGAACAGCAACATCCTAGAAGACTTGGAGACCCTACGTCTTTTCTCCAGAGTGGTAAGGTCCCTTATGATGATGATTCGGTTTTTAAACATTACTTCGTATCATACTTTCGAAGAGCTATAATCATCAGTTCTTGCTATTACTCAGTTTAATGGTACTTGGGTTACTGCATACTAGACGTGTAACTTGGTGAGCGATCATGCCCAGGAGTGGGTACGTGTTTAAGTGAGAACCTGGCAGTTGAAAAACACCCACCCCTACACCCATGGAGCGCTTAGAGACTCTTGTCTTTTCTCCACATTAAGAGCCCTGTGGTGAGCAACAGAGAGCTTGTGAATGGTATCCTACTTGTGGTAAAGATTGCCTTAGCCTGGATCATCTGTGTGTGTCTTTCTTGAGAGTGATGAATACTGTTCCTGTTTGTGGTCTGTCATATTGGGTGTCTCATGCACATTACAAAATCATAATACTCTGCTGTATGTTCACCAAGTATACACCACTGGGGGTCTTGGCGTCTTGCAGTACGTGGTGGCTGCACCTTCATCATTGGACTTCCAAAGAGGTCCGAGAGGAAAGAACATTAATGTGTAAATGTTCCAAGTTGTATGTAGTGCATGCACATCTTTTTTTCATTCACATGGTTTGTGTACCCATCTCTAGCTTGCACCAGGGTGCAGAGAGCAGGTATTATTTTTGCAGAGAACAGAAAAGTGAACTACTTGCATTGGATAATGGTGTATCAAAGGTTAAAGATAATGGTTAACGGAAGGATTGGATGATCAGAAATCTTCAGGGAGTGGTGCAGAGGTAGCTTACAGTTGTAAGCTGCAGAAACTGTATTGTTTGCTTTTATTTTACCTCCTGAATTGTTCAAGGGAATTTGTGAAAAACCTTGTTGAATGGCTATTGGGGTGCAGATAAATTGGCCAGTGTTTATTCTTTACAAACCTAAGTATTGATGGCAGGTCTTCCTGCAAATTCCTTACTTAGATAGGAGTTTCTCTTCTTTTTAGTTGCTAATCCCAAACGCAAACCAATCATTGTGGTCTACTTTCCACTCTGTAGGTCTGATGATCAGCAAGGTTTATTTTTAGAAACATTATGAAATCACCATTTGTTATTGAAGTACATCTAATGAACACAGACAGCCATGCACTGTTGTCATTGGTGTCCTAGGACAATAGGGCGCAGACGTTCAATCTAGTGTCTTGTAAAGCACAACTACTTACCCGTAAGGGTCTCAAGGCACTTGGGGGGGGGGGGGGATTGAGCAGACTGCTGATCCGTCGACGGAGCTGTGGTTCAGTCGAAGATGTTGAACAGTTACCATCAAATTGTTCATAAATTGTGTTTTAAAGTATCCACATAGCAAAAGTTATAAGGGTTGCCAATGTGCTTGATGCACAGGCCAACCAAGGGTTATTACTTCATCCAAGTAGGATGTTTGGAATTGAAAGTCTGTTCATTTTGAAGGCTTGGTTCACAGAGGCTCACCTACATGTTTGATAAACTTGAGGGATGGTCTTACAGGCTCTACTTGTCTTGTGGCTCCTTTCCTCTTCTTGCGTAGTCTCTGTGGTGTTATTTGTGACCATTGTCTGGAGATTCAGAATGCTTGTCCTTTAACAGGCTTCAGTTTGAGCTATAAATATCAAACTAGTGTTTCAGATTAATACTTCCTCCCACAGATTCCACAATTTGACTATCCTCCAGGAACTGGACTGAATCTGAAAGCTTTTTCCCAAGCATTAGTTGCCCATGTGGACTTAGCTGCATTGCCGCCGTCCCAGGACCCTACGCCACTTGAGTACATTGGATCACAACCGGCATCCAGTGTCTCCTTGTCTTAACGATGTGGTTCTTGAGCTCTTCCTAGTGCCTCTGTGATGAAACGCCTCCCCTTTCAGCAGCAGCTAGGTCAAATGTCTTCAAAGATTTCAGGGTGTAAGCCCTGTCACGTATGCTGTAAGAATTCATCTTTGTTAGACCTGCACACCGCCTGTATGTGGTGTCTTGGTTTAGAAGATTGTTTCGGTTTGTGACTCCTGTTCATTAGAGCACCTGAAGGCCACCAGGGAGTGCGAGGTCAGCTTATTTTGTCCAAGACACACAAAGGTATGCCAAAGCTTTCCCCTTAATGGAACAGTCTCTGAACAGATCTTCTGACAAAAAAGCGTCATAGGAAGGAGAAATCTTTTCTTCCATGAGGAGACTTTCTTACTCCAGGGCCATTCAGAGCCTTTGGGGTGGAGGTGGACATAGGGTCGGTTTGGCTCCTAGAGCCTGTGCACAAGTTGAGCCCTGAAAATATTTGCCACTTAAAACGTGCAACAAGCATTTTGTAAATCTGTGATAAACTCTCTTCAAAATTCAAAAAAGCGTATTTATTTAACTAGAGGGAGTATTTACCTCTTAGATTATATCACTGCATCAAAAGGCATTTATTAACAGTGATAGCTTTAAAAAATATCATTAAAAACATTCATCCACTACCTGATCACAATTCCATTAGTGAGATAAAAGGCAAGTCTGTTGTCGTGTGCATCCTACATGTCTTGATTCTTTTTATACATGGAGTAACATTGTAGGCTATCAAATCAAACCTTAAAGGTTTTTGCACAGCCCACATCCTGAACTCAAGTATTTGAAGGTGCTTTCATTTGTGATAATGGAAAAAAAGAGCATCTGTCAAATAAAATAGTCTCCCTGCATCACACAACTTGGTAAAGCAGGGAAGCCTGAATTGATTGCAGGTTTTTAATTGTGCAGTCCAGCCACTAGATTGGCAGTCTGATTGGGGAAAGCCTCACCGGGACACCTTGAATGGGGATGCTTGGACCAAAGCAGAACTCCCATGATAGCTCTCACCACTTCCCTTTGTGAGAGGATTGTAAACTCTGCTGCTCAGAGTCCTCCCCCTTGGGCTCTAAGGCCTGGATGGGTCGAGGTGCACCACATGCTGTGCTTGCATGGGCTGGCCGATTGTCATTGTGTATAAAATGACAATGCACTGGCTGACAGTTTGTGCTGGGTTGAAGAGGAGCTTCTGCAGGCACTAGAGTTCTGAGAACAACGCAATCTGGACCCAACACTGCCAAAGGTATGGGGCGAGGGGTAAAAACCTGCCAAAATCTGCCCTCGGGTATTGTGCCTTGGCACAGGCTGACTACCCACCCTCTAATATGTGTAACTTGTTATCCTGATTCAAAAATGCATTGTCTCTCATTCATGGCCATGATGTTACAGTGGGTGGGGGGGGGGGGGGGGGGGGGGGCAGACCGAAGCCACATGAAAGCTCTGCCGATTTTGGGCTTGAGGATGCTGAACTAAGCTAGAGCCAGGCATCTGGCTCAAGCTTGGCTTGAGCCTTCAGTATGTCACCCACCTCTACCTTTTCTACTTTGGAGTATTCACCGATGCTTGATTCTTTTTTTTGTCTGAGCTGCTTTGACTTTTAAAAAGATGAGGTTGGAATTTCTGACTCAAATCATCCAAACCCAAGGACTATGTCACTGTCTATGTTCTCTCCTTATGACCCTCCTTTCACCTCTTTAGCACAAATCCTTAAATTGGGAGGCCTAATCCATTCTTGATCTCCTAATTCTGCATTTGTTCATTCAACAGTACAAGTTCTATATGGTGCTCCCGAGTCCAGTCTTACTGGCCATCAATGCGGGGGAATACCTGGTGTCCCTGGACATCCACGATCAATACTTTAATCTACTGATCCTCCCCATTCACAGAATGCTATCTGAGGTTCATTTTGAGTTCTCGGCACAACCAGTTCAGAGTTGTTCCATTTGGACAGGATGTTTGCGCCATGAGTATTCTCCAAAGTGATGGCTTTGAAAGAGTCTTCATGGCAGAGGTAAGAAGTCCTTGTGTTTGCTTACTTGGATGACTGACTGATGAAAGCAGGGGCTCCTACTTTGGTCATGGTACATCTTTAGTGCACCATCATTCTTCACTGTGACCTGGGTTTAATGTTCAACATCAAGATGTCTCATCTCGCTTGCTCAGAAACTGATGTTCAAAGGAGCAGTGCTAGACTCAGTCCTCCCAAAGGTCTTTAGTTGTCCTTTTTGAATGGCCGTTGATATTCTGGAGAGGATTCAAATGTTTCTGGCTCAGATCCTACTTCTGTTTCCTAGATTTGCAAGTCCTTTGCCTATTGTCTGACTTTTTGTATCCAGTTGGTGCTGCAGGTCAGATGAAGAATGAGAGCCTGTCAGTGGTTCCTAAGAAAGCAAGGACTCCATTAGGGGAGCATCTGCGGTCAGATGTAGATTTTCAACTCTGTTGCCACAAATCCGCACTGTGCAAGGGTCCCTCCAATCTTGCGTGTGATGGGACCTTGAGTCTGCAGTTGCAGCCCTATGGTGCCTACAGATGTCTCCTTGCTGAGCTAGGTTGCTCATTTGGGTCACATAACATCACAAACTGTGTTGGAAGATGATTTTTCTGTGGACCTAGCCCCAGCAACAGACATTTTTATGATTGTAGCACTCCTTGCAGGCTCCCTCAGTGTAAGCAGGTGTTCGGAGTCAGCACCCCATGAGTGGTATCCTCATCCTGAAGTTAAGGAAATTATCTTTTCATATTTAAGTGGCCATGCCTCGATCTCGTTGACATTGCCCAGAAAAGGAAATGTCCTGGGCTTTGTGCCAAACACTTCCTCTAAATGGTTCCCTGGATGATGCTATCACTGTGCTCTGACCCCATGATGTCAAAGAGTCGTGCAGAAGGCTCATGCATGATGGCCCTGGACTAGGCATGGATGGTTTGGTATGCTAATCTGTAGGGAACTCCGCATTTGGCCCCTGCTTCTCTGCTACTCCAATATGACCTGCTCTCACAGTAGGGAGACTAGGTTCTTCATTTCTAAATATTAAACACAGCGACTGATGGAGTTCAGATACAGCGATGTCAATTAGTGTCCTCCTGCTTGCTGCCTGAAATTAAGCATGTCCTCTTGGCGGCCAGGAAGACCTAAAGTTTAACCCATTTCAATCTCTCCTTTTCAATGTTGTATATTTCACACTATCTCTTGCATTTGAGAACTAGCACAGACTATTAAACATTATTTGGCTGTCATATACGCCTCCATGTGTCTCCCTTACTAACCTTCTTTAGGTCGCTACTAGTAGCGTATTTTCTGAGAAGTCTACTTGTTTCCTCCCACTCAGTTTATTGTTCCTCAGTGGGAGTCGAATGGTGTGTTCATATTACTTATAGCATGTGCATTAGATCCGATGCAAAAGTTGCCTTGTTCAATTTCTGACTGAAGATATTCTTCTTGGTTGCAGTTACTTAGTCCCATAGGGTCTGTGAACTTAAGTCTGTTTTCGTCTGGACAACTTTCCAGACAAACTAGTTCTTTGTACTTGTCTGTCTTGGTTACCAAAATTGGTGTCCGCATTTCACATTGGCCCGTCCTTTACCCTTCCATCTTTCTTTCCTCTTCAACATTCACCAAGGAGTAGAAGTGACTGCATAGACTAGGTCCAGGTATGCAGTTTTATTATACATTGAACTCGCATGCTGGGGCATAGTGGATAATCAGCTGTTTGTGGGCTTTGCCAGAGCAGTGACCAAGAACACGATTTCATGTTAGGTTGCCTTTTGGATCAAAATCCACGATACCTTAACTGAGTAAGAACCTCCATCTGGCATTGGTGTTCATCCCACCACTGCCACTGCTGCATCGATGGCTCTCACCAGAGGTCTTCCGTTTATTGACATCTACAAGGCGGTCATTTGGTTATCCTTGCATACTTTTGATAAACATTAATGCCTCACAGCTCAATCATACAGTGCGAGATACTTTGCCTGGCTCATATTTTATGATTTTCTCGGGTGATCTGCTCTACTGAATCCAACCTCATGAATGGGTTGCTTTGGGACTCATACAAAAGGTATGAAAAATGCAGGAAAAAGTCTATCTGGGGGAAAAATGCACCCCCTGGATAACAACATTTTCTGTAACTACTGTATTTTCCCACATATTCTTTACAACCTCACTTGTGAATTAGAGGCATGATTAATAAGATCTCAAGGTATGAAATCATTTCATATTCGTGTTGTTGATGCTCTCTCAGTTCCTTTCTGCATGCCTCAATGGAGCGTGGAAAAACAATTGGGAGCTAATGCTAGTTTGACACCATCTGTAGTCTGATGTCTTCCCAGACTTAGTGGGCGAGTCTCAACTTCTTCCATATGGTGCCACAAGACTGTGCTAAAAAGTGTTTACCAAGATAGTTCTCACATTTTGTCTGGTCCTTGAGGATATTCAAAAGACGAGGAATCTGCTGGAACACCCAGTATTAAATAGATACTGAATGTAATTAAGTTTCTCTACATGGCTGTCTACTGAGCAAATATTTATTGAAAATTTAGAATAGAATCTCGATGTTAAAGTAGGAACTGCTCCACTAGGGCATCCGCCTCTGTCATCAGCAGTTTAGCTGCCTTAGGAGGTTTACTTTAGAGTTGACTTGGAAAAACTCCTCTCTTGGCCCTTTGTTTGATCCTCGTGCAATCTCCTCGTGCAATCTCCTGCGGTGACTTGAATAATGTTTGCATTCTGTAAATTGTACTATAGACCGATGAGATTTGCTGTCGAGCCAGTCCTTTCTGCCTTTGCTCGCTGCCACTTAAGTTGATTTGCGTTGTATGACAAGACCTCGATACATTTTTAGGTTATTCCCTTTTAAGTGCTTTAAGTTTTTCCTTGTAACAACTTGAATCTGCTGTAGTTGTATCGTATTCTGTTCCATGTCTTGTCTGATTGCTGGGTAGAACCTTCTGCAGTGCACCTTGTGATGACTTGGAAAAACAACTTGCTTTGTGGCTGATTAAATTGTTAATGCATACTTATATATTGTGCTAATATTTTAGGATTTATGATGCCTTCTATGCTTCAGTGGACCCTTCCAGGGCAGCTGGAAGTTAGTACAGCTTTGAGTATATGGGTGGTGTGTAAATATGCAATCGACTTTGTCTCTTGCTGCGGTTCAGTAGTTTAAATTTCCTGCAGTTCTGTTTTATTACTGTGTTGCAGAGTCTGCATTTTGCTCGATTTTTACCTTAATTACGTTACTCTTACACATGTTTCCCAATGTTCATTAAAAAGTAGTAGTGAAGGTATTGGAAGGTGACAACACTGCGTGGAAATTGCTTAGCCACTGTTTAATCTGGGCTGATAAGTATGTTTTCAACCCGTTTTGATTATCAAAGGAAAATGTTTATTTCCATGGCACATATTCATATTTCCCTTTAAGCAG
This sequence comes from Triturus cristatus, assembly GCF_964204655.1. Taxonomy (NCBI): domain Eukaryota; kingdom Metazoa; phylum Chordata; class Amphibia; order Caudata; family Salamandridae; genus Triturus; species Triturus cristatus. The sequence continues at coordinate 1,060,554,991 of NC_140583.1, forward strand.
GATTTCGGTTGCTACTAAGTAGGGAGTGTCAAGAGTGTGTCAGAGCTCCTTCATCTCTTTTACTATTACAGGTGATGGGAGTAGAGTAAGATGCTTGGATGTTCACCTGGGATGAGAATGAAATTTACATTCAAGATCACAACTTGCAGTCCAAGAAAAGAAGTGGAAACATTTGTGTAAATCAAGCAAAAAATGCATTTTTATACAGTACTTGGTTTCCCCCAATGGAGTGTCTGCATTCGGTTTGGTTTCTCAAGACTGTGCTTACACAGCTGAAGATTTAAAACTTGAGTTTATCAGTCTCTCCAAGGCGAAATAATTAATCTAAGATGAAAGGTGTGAACATGTGACCTGCAGGTTTCATATAGATCAGTGTAACAAACGCATTTAGCTATCTGCTAAAGCAGAGCACATGGTTTGTTGAATGAACAGACCCAAAGGTTTACAAATGTACGTAATTCACCAAGTCAACACAAGTATGTAAATGGCATCAAACATGCACCCCACAAGTTATGAATTTTCTCAGTGGTTTGCCAAGTCTGTTACAGAAATACTAGGCTGTGACATGTTTTCGTCTTGTCCATCCATCTTTTGATATGGAATCTGTTAACTGGTGAATTATTTCAAAGGTACCTCTGCGATATTGATGAATGAGTGTGGACATTGAGGTGTTCAAGGAAATGTGTGCTTAGTCCCGGCCTCCTATGTGAAGCAAATTCAGTTAGTCTTCATTGGTCCCATAGCGAGGAGTAGACTGCAGAGGGTGCTGGGTAGTTCACTGAATCCAGTCCCATTTGTGTGCCTGCTCTCCAGATTTAGACTAAATTGGGGAACAACCTTACAAGTGCAGCATATATATTGTCTTCCTCTCATTTTTATTTAAGTTAATGTTTTAAAATAAAACAATTGCTGCTCTTTGTTTTTTGCTCTATGGACGGGAGCTCTTGCATAGCAGTGTATAATTGCTGGTAAACCTTCTGGAAATGCATAATCTGTCCCTGGCTTTACTTAACGTCTGCAGTTTAAGATGCGTAAAGTGATTGGTTCAGACACCAGCCATAGATGTGAGTCTTTTTTCTATGCAGCAGGTTGATATTGTTGATGTGCTGAGGTGAGCGAACTGAAAAACAGCATTTTAGGGGTTTCAGTTAGATTGTTCAAAATGACTGCATGCTTTCCTCTGACCTTGCTGTTTTTCCTTAATGTAGGCTGACACTACTCTGCAGCAGTTTCATGCCATGTGCTAAGATCGTTCCAGAGGTTGGGAGGTCTTGTACCTAAGAGGACTATATCACTTACCCATTAACACATTTTCAGCTCTTACCTTATTTCTATTGTTTCTGTTTTCATCAGATTCCAGAGTACTGTCGAGCACTGGAGGAGAATGAGATTTCAGATCACTGTTTCGACTTGATCTTTGCCTTTGATGAGATTGTGGCCCTGGGGTACCGTGAGAATGTCAACCTTGCTCAGATTCGAACCTTCACAGAAATGGATTCTCACGAGGAGAAGGTTTTCAGAGCTGTTCGGGAGGTGAGTGGGCAGCATTTCATGCACTTCGGGTTTCAAGTTTTAATGTCAACTAGGTTTTCAATGTTTAACATTAAACCCAGAATTTTCTGAGTCTGATTATATTATGGAGAGTAGTGGTCCGTAATTTTTTTGTAGGCACTTTACTGAAACTATGGCAGCAAAGGTGATGTAGGAGATTTTCATCACAGTTCTACATAGGAAGAGTAAAATGAGCATGTCTCTCTCCAGATTTATTGTTGAGATGTTTGTAAAAGGGGTTTGGTATTATTTGAGACACTGGAGATACAGCGGTTGTAACATTCTTCCTTCTTTTGCCTTTCAGACTCAAGAGCGTGAGGCCAAGGCCGAAATGCGAAGGAAAGCCAAAGAATTGCAGCAGGCCCGTCGGGATGCTGAAAGACAGGGAAAGAAAGCTCCCAACTTTGGCGGTTTTGGCAACATGGCTGTCTCAAGTGGCACAGCAACGGCTATGATCACAGAGACCATCATTGAGACTGAGAAACCCAAGGTGTCACAGACTCCAGCAAGGTAGTCCAAGGGTGTACTACACAGATGCTAGTGAGCTTGGGGCTGTGTCTAGGAGATCCCCCAACTAAGTAGCCATTAGTGGTTTGGGCGTGCCCCGTCTTGGCATCTTCAGGGCGGTCCAAGGAAACCCAGCTATCTTGATTATCTTTGACCCAAGATAGCTGATTCTAGCCTGTGAGGCAGGTTCTGGATAAGTAATCTTACACCATTGCCCTATCAAGGAAAGTGAAGCCATGACTTCACAATAAGAAATGTAGAAAGAACAGAAGGATCCTTTGAATCTTGAAATCAAGCTTGCACCAAGACAGTGGTATGGAGGACCGTACTACAATGACATCTTTAGTCTGAGAGAGTACCAAAATTCATATATGTATAAATATTAATGGTGCAGGCTGGTTACTAAGGCATGAAAGTTCCTGACGCTTTTGAACTAGGGAAGTGAGCTACAGAATTGCAGTGAATAGCATTTATTGCATTTATAGCTTGAAGATGAAGGATTGGACGACTTAGGACAAATAATTATATCATCTGAAATGATTTTTAGATTAATATGTGGGGAGTGCAAAAAGATGCTGCAAGTGCATCACTGAGCTGAAACTTCCCTGTTTAGTGGACAGGCAACAAAACTTTCTATAGGGGGTGCTGGTGGTAGGCTAAACCATGCAAGTGACAAAATATAGGGTCAGGTATGATCTAGCAAAAAGGACGGAATGGGAACAAGCTAGGCTGAGAATGGCAAGTCTTGAATAAGCATATTAGGGGCAAATTCCTTCTATAAACCAGGGGCCAAATGCACTTGGACCGGAGTACTTGCCCTTCAACAAGCTTTACAAGCAAGTTTCAGAATTCCTCTTGTGGTATTGGCACCCTTGCTGCAGTATTCATCTATTGGTAACTCGTGTAAGCTGTTTAGAAAGTAGTAATAGCTATTTCTTGGCAACAAGACACTGATCTATTTCATGCTCAGTTCCCGCTCTTGATTAGGTTATTTTTTTTACTTCATGACTCCAAAGTCTGAGTCTACTTTCAAAACGAATTTCATGTATCTAAGCCAACTGCCAAGCATACCAAAAGAAGTGTTCAAAACCGTAATCCTCTTCAAGCATGACAATTTCTGCGGGATGCTGTCACTTAGAGGTAAAGATGTGACTCCTGGCATGACCAGGGAACCCTATATGCACTGGTTTTGAAGCAGGCCAATGCTTTTTATATATGTAAGAATTTTTAACTGGGAATATTCAGGGAAATGTTTACCTATCTCTGGCCTCAAAGCAGAAATGTTTTCCCATGAGCTTCCAAGATGAGCCGTTCTTTTGTATCAGGTAAAGAGCTAGTATGTTGTATTCTTGGTTATATGAAGAAAAAAGGATAAATTGAGATTAGTGTTTGGAGCAAGCATTATCTGCACTCGCCTACTGCTGAGTTCTCTGTAGCAGCGCCCTACATCCACATACATTTTAATTGACGGAAGCACTCTTTTTCTTCTTTTAATAATGTCCATTTCAGTTCACACAAAAGTTAAGTGCTATATTAGAAATTTTGTTTTTCTTGGATTTTAATTTGGTCTCAAAATCATTACATGACCTCAATCAACGCAGGTTTCGTGAGTAAAACCTTGACCTCTCATTTAATATGTACAAGCAGCCTGATGCGGTGTCGGACTGGAATGTAAGGCAGATTATTGAGTTTTGCAACTATTACTTGCATATTACTGGTTTGTGGCAGTGCCTTGGTAAAACAAGGTTTTACTTGTGAGACCGATGTTGGTTGAGTTCATGTAATGAATGTGAGCTCAAATTAAGAATACGAAACCAATTTGAAAATGAGCACTTGTAATATCTTTTTTGATTGACGTTGACATGATTGACCCAAAAGTGTGCCCCCTCAATTATAGTTTGTTTTTGTCTTCGCTAAATGTATAGCAAGATTTTATACTTGATTTCAGACTGATCATTCAGTCCTTGCTTTGAATTGGTAGTGGCAGGTGGGGCTCACCAGCACTTAATTGTGGGAACCAGCACTTACATTTTTTCTCAGCAGACTTTGATAGAAAGAGGGGAAAATACAAAGGAGGTAAAGGAAGAGGAGACAGAAAAACGGTGCCAAAGAGAGTAAGGGGGCATGACGAGGAGCCGGAAAGAATGAGATTAACGTAGTGTGTGTGTGATGGTGGATTAGAGGCATGAGGTAGAATCCAGATTACACAGTCTGCTTAGCAAAACATTAGGCCCTGGTACTTACTCTCTTAGAAGTTAAACACTGAGATCATGGCTTTGTTTCATTTTGTACAGGGGGCTCCCAGTCACTAAAATGACTATCAGTAACTGCTATATCTGTGGGCAGTGTACGAGAGAGGCATATGGTTGATCAAAACTATTGTATGAATGTGCCTGGTTTGGCTTTGGGTGGAAGTGGTCAGTAAACCACTATCCTTTATCCAAGATGTGAAAACCCACTTTGATCTTGCCTGTACTTAACCACCAGAATGTGTTTTTGTGGAAAGGCTGTCTCTAGCTATCAGATTGATAATGCAATATTTGTATAAGGAAACTTCCCTAAGGCTTCCTTCTATGTTGTGTGCTATTGCTGTTTCTTGTCCTTTTGTATACAAGATGAACTTGTTAACTTAAAATTCCTATGCCTGTACAGCGCAGTTCTGTATGAGGAAAGTCTTCACTATTGTTACCTGTGATGTACATGTTGTGGGTGAGGAAAGCTGGCACTGATGCTGCCTGTGTTGTAACTTGGGTGAGGACAGCTCGCACTGCTGCCCTTGCTGTCTGTGCTCGAATTGTGAGGGAAACTGGTTCTGCTGCTTTTGTGTTTGTATGTATACTTGTGAAGCTCTTTCCTATTTCCGTTTATGTGGCTAAATTGAGCACTCCAGTTATCCGTTTGATATCTTTCAAAGTGTTAACCTGCAGCATTTGTTGTTGTGAGCAATGAAGCTAAACTCTATTTTATTGAAGTGCTGGAAGTATTTTGAAATGACCTGAAAATTGAAGGGCATTCTGTGACAGTAACTCATCCTACACATCAGTGCTCGAACACGGTCACACGACTAATAGTAGCTTATGCCAGCACCCAGAAACATCCAAGTCTCTATTTTTGAATTAAGTGCATTATTGTGTTCGCCACAGAACAGAAAAGCACCAGTTTGGGGATGTTGCATTCTCTGTGGATTTTATGAATGTTGATATGGCTGTTTTCACCACAACATTTCTGTTCTGATACAGCAATGCCTGAAATGTTCAGCCTCAAGTTCTTACCTACTAGCAGAACATCAATGATTGCATGCTTATATGGTATTTCCAGTATTCTCTCCTCATTATCGAAACGCCTGTGGTTTGTAGTGAAACACTAAATGTGCTTTTTCCATTGCTGTCTAAGGCCTTCAGGTTCCAGCAAAGCACTGAAGCTTGGGGCCAAAGGAAAAGAGGTGGATAACTTTGTGGACAAACTAAAGTCTGAAGGAGAAACAATCATGACCTCTACCACCGGCAAGCGTTCAACTGAGACAGCTAAGGTGCTTGCACCACCTGTCAACATGGAGAGGTGGGTATAGAGGCTGGAGTTAAGAGTGTGCCTTCTTGGTGTGAAGCAGGTGTATGTTTTTTTCTTTCTGTTCCACTAAATCTATCTCTTTATTAAAAATGCTGTTAGTTATTGCAAGTTGAGCAGGAAGCTCATCCTTGTCTGTTGGATCTGCTTTTTTCTACTTCTCAGTAGTTACTGCAGTGTATTAGTCATAGAGGAGCTCAGATGGGCCAACCCAGCAATTTATTTTGATAATGGCTGAAAATATAGTGACTTATTTAAGCTCATGTTGTCTTTGAAACCTTTGCTAACTGCCAATAATGTAATACACCGAATTTAAATAAGCGTTCACATGGAACTCGTATATAAAATATCCAGTGTGAGAAAGTGCCCTATTTCTTGCATGGTATGCCCCCACTTTTTGCTGAATTGCTGATGTACTGTGACTGAGTGTGCCCTGGGCTCCTGACAGTCGGGTACCTTCCTTCCCTAGAGCTACATTGAAGCCTAAACCCAATTGGCATCTCTGGCCACGTCAGACCCTGGTAAATGGTACCACAGGTACCCAGGGCACTGTGACCAGAGAAGGCCTCGAAGGGCTGCAGCACTTGTGGTGCCACCCTTAAGTCCTGTACCCTGACACTCACTGCCTTTGCAGGTTGCGTGTCTTGGTGCAGAACAAAACAGAGTCGACATGGCACACACCCCTGTGTGCCATGCCCACAAACCACTGCCCTGGCATACATCAGTCACCCCTCTAGCTGGGTGCCCTTTGCCAGTGGTGAGGGTACAGGTGCATGAACCGTGTTCCCCTACCGTGCCCAAGTCCATTCCTGGGCCTTGTAAGTGCAGTGTTGCCATTGAGAGTATATGGTGCTGGGAGGTTGTCATTACGAACTCCACAGCACCATGATGGCTACACTGAAGACTGGGAAGTTTGGTATCAAACTTCTCAGCACATTAAACCCAAACTGATGCCAGTGCGGGATTTAATGTAAAATGCACAACAGAGGGCATCTTCGAGATGCCCCCTGAAATTCGACCAACTGCTAGTGACCCGACTGAGTGGCTGCGTAAGCTGCCACCACCCGACATGTTTCTGGACCCCTGGGTCAAGAGCCTGCTGCTCTCGGGGGGCCTGAAACCATGCACATCCTGGGACGAGGTGCCAACCCTCCTCCCCCAGGATGGGCAGGGTTCACGAAGGGGAGGCTTCAAAGGCATGGAGCCTCTCCAGACCATTTGCTGCTTTCAGCAACTGGTCCCCACTGGTTCTTCCCCCCACTTTGGACGGGTGAACCGGTGGGAAAACCAAGTGAGGAAGGGAGGTGTGCCCACCTCTGCCAGCTCCACCCCTCAGGTGGGGGAGGCGAGGTGAAGTACAACCTCGAGTCCCCGCCATCTTGAGGATGGGGGGACCCAGCCAATCAGTGACAGGCTCCTGCCCCCCTCCCACTGGAGAGCGGAAGAATAGGGGTGTACGCAACCAAGGGAAGAGACCCATTGGTCCCTGCCCTTTACCTATCTGTAACGCCCCTAAATTTAGTATTTAAGGGCACCCTGAACCTTCCTTTCTCAGATCCAGCAACAACAAGAAAAGCGGATAAGAAGGGCGAAGAACTGTGCAGAGCTAACAAGAGCACGACGCCCACTGACTTGTCCCCAGCCCTACAGGCCTGTCTACCTTCGAACCTGCTCCTGCGAAATCCCAGCGTGTCCAGCAGCCAGCAACCTCACAAACCCCAGGGGACCTGCCTGCCTTCACTTTCCAGACTATTTCTCCCGTGAACACCGGACGTCTTTAAACTGCAGCTTCTGGTGCCAGCCAGAAACTGCGAATCCAGCCCACTCTGCACCTGCCGAACCCGGCCCAAGCTAGAGTAGAAGAACACGAGGAGAATCCCCATTAAAATCAACAGGGCACGCGACCTAAAAACAGCACCCGGCCGCCCTAGTGCCGCTGAGGGTGCACCTTTGGTGCTACTTTGGTCCCCAACTTGCCCTGAGCTAAACCCTAGGAGCTTTGCTCGCACAACCCCGTGGCCTGCTTGCCAGCAGCCACCAACCGGAGCTCCCCTATCCTCAATAGGATAACATTGGGCCTCAGCACTCTGCACCCTAGTGCCACCGACGGTACAACAGTGCATCCCTGACCCTGGGAGACCCCTGAGTCTAATCCCAGAACCCAAACTCCAAAGACCGAGTACTTACCTCGAAACCGATAATCTGCTTTCCTCATAGGTTAACATTGACACTTTTTCTCCCAAAAAGTTTCTAAGTGTTGACTTTTGAAAACTCTGAATATTCTTTAAAAAATAACCAAAACGCACTTTCTCAACTGTTTTCAGGAAATGTCCCAGTGCTTAATCTAGGTATCACTTTAGAGAGTAAGGTTCTCTGTAACTAACCCCTGCCTTCCTCTGGAGACTTTCGGTAAGTCTGAAAAATAACTGTCGTGATTCAATCTGCAAAGGAATTTGAAGAAAACTTGCATGGGAGAAGTATTCATTTGAATTGCATTTGTTCAACAAGAGAATGCAATTCAGTGAGCACAGTGGCAAAAGTGAGTGTCAAGTGCACAATACCCCAAGTGGAAAAAAAACAACCAGGTAAAAGTTTGTAGGAAAAGTGTGCGTGGTATTGGTATTAGACAGCCTATAGAAATATAGTTACACTGAGGAAGATTAACCTAGTGTTATTTCAAGCAATGGTCTATCTGGAGATGTAGATGACGTTTCGACCCTGTAGGAGTATATTATAGTCTCATCAGGACTGGAAATTACCTGGGGAATGGTTCGCTTACAAAGAAGATGAAAACTAGGGACGCAAGTCCCTGTGTGGATTTCATCAATGCCAAAAGAAAGTGTGCCACACAATCAAATTATACTGAGATGTAGAAAAGTGCAATTTTTTGCATGGTTACCCTCTAGGTTTTTGCCAGATACATGATGCCAACTTGACTAAGTGAGCCTTGGGTCCTTGGCAATCAGGTTCCCAGGGCCTGTGTTCTTTCCCAAAACGGTGCCTTTGTCTCCACAATTGGCACACCTCTGGGCCACATGCACTTCCTTTGTAAAAGGTACCCCTGGTACCAAGGGCCTTGAGACCAGATCAGGCTTCTGAAGGTTGTACCATGTATTCTGCCACTCTCCGAGACCCCTCACCAGAACACCCACACACTGCCATTGCAGGCTGCGTGTTTTGGTACATCTAAACTGAAGAGTTGACATGGCACCGATTCCCTTGGTGCCATGCCCATCACCTCTGTCTGTGGCATAGGTAAGTCACACCTCTAGCAGGCCTTGCAGCCCTAAAGGCAGGGTGCCCCAGTGCCTGTGCCGTTCGCAGACGTAAGTGCAGTGAAGCCATTTCTAGTCTAGAGGCTGGGAGTTTGTCATTACAAACTCCACAGCGCCATGATAGCTCCACTGAAAACTTGGGAAGTTTGGTACCAAACTTCTCAGCGTATTAAGCCCACACTGATGCCAGTCCTGGATTTAATATTAAAATGCACTCTCAGGGCATCTTGGATGCCACCTGAAACAAGACCAACCCTGGTTTGGTTCCTGACTGGCTACCAGCCATCTGCCATCACCAGGCAGGTTTCTGGACCCCTGGATAGAGAGCCCTCTGTTCTCTCAGTCCTGACTTGAAACAAAGAACATCCCGGGCAGAGTTGTCATGCCTCCACGCCCAGGATGGGCTGGGTCCATGAAGGGGCAGCTTTAAAGGCTTGCTGTCTTTGTTGGGTATCCCCAGCCTCTGCTGCTATAAGCAGCTGGCTCCCCCCTGGTTCTGACCCCCACTTTTAGCAGGAGAATCGGTGGGAAAACCTAGTGAGAAAAGGTGTGCCAACCCCACACCTCAGGTGGGGGAGGCGAAGTGAAGGACACATCTCAGTCCCCTCCATCTTAAAGATGGGGGGACACCTTCCCCCAATCAGGTCGAGGTATTCTCCCCCCCCCCCCGCCCCCCTCCACCCCCACTGGCGGGTGGCATAAGAGGGCGTATAGGCATCCTAAGGAAGGGACCCGTTTGTCCCACTGCATGCCCCTATAACACCCCTAAATCTATTATTTAGGTGTGCCCCTGAACCTTGCTCATTAGATTCGACAAGACAAAAGACCGAAGAGCCATGCTGCAGAGAAGAGGACGACGACATTTGCTTTGGTCCCAGCCCTACCGGTCCGCCTCCTGCTTCGGAACCCCCCTACAAGTGAAACCGGCGTGTCCTGCAGCCAGCAGCCCCCAAGAACCCCGGGGACCTGCCCTGCCTTCAAGGAAAGACTCTGATCTCCCGTGGACACTGGATTTGTCCAACAACCAACTCCATCTCAGACACAGTAACCGCATGCCTGCTCCACTCTACACCCGACGCCCTTGGTCTGAGTAGCCCAACACCACAACGAGGTAATCCCCCTCCCCCCCCCCCTCCTCCTCCCCGTCATCCTGACCTGGGATCCAGTATTGGACGACCTCTGATCTTTACTGTGACTCCTGCATCCTGACGGGCCCCCCTGACCGCGGTCGGGTCTGAAGAAGAAAACCAGACACGAAGGTACACCCCTGCACCTGCAGCTCCCTGGCCTTGGGGTGCCCAACCGAGGGTGTCCCCATGTCCAGCAATACTCCAACTTCGCTTTCCAGTCGCTGGGTCCCTCCGCCAAGCCTGCAGCATTTCTTTACAACCGACATCCTCCATTGGTTTGCATTGGAAGCCCAATGCCTACTTTGCACCCTGCGGCCTAAGTGCCGCTGGAGGTGCACTTTTGGTAACTACTTGTGGCCCCCTTTGTGCCTACCTTTTGATCCCTGGGCCCTGACTCAGAAACTGCAGGTACCTACCTGTGACCGGTGCTCTTCATAGTATCCCCTGTCCACATAGCACCACATTGGGCACTACCTCTACTTTGACCTCTGCACCCTCCACCCCTGTGCTGCTGAGGGTGCACTCTCTCACCTACCTGACCCATGCCCTGTGTAAGTGCTACCAGCTCGAGACTGAACTACAAAACAGAGTACTTACCTGTAATCGACCAACCTTGTTTTTGTCCATAGAAATCCATTGAACAGGAACATTACATTGCATTGCATATCCTTATCATTACAAAGTCTAAAACTGTAATTGAGTTACACTTGCAGAAAGCTTTCTTGAAACTGTAAAGTAGTTAATTCATTTACAAAACCATACTGCTTTCCTGGAAAGTATTGCCAGTTTTACTAACTTTATAACTTACCTGCACTAAGTGATTCTTGGTTCTAGAAATCAAATAGCAAAGTAACGACTTTTTATGCAAACAGTTGGTCTGGATTCATTCCGAGTGTGTGACATCATTTCTTGCCCGAGTGTGTACAATAAATGATTAACACTACCCTCTGATAAGCCTAGCTGCTCATCCCAGCCACCACTAACTTGAGAGTAAGGTATTATCTACTTTAACCTCTGCCATACCTTTGGGGGCTCACTGGACTCTGTGCACACTAAACCTCTTTTTGGTATAGTATATACAGCACAAGCTTCCTACATCAGAGGGCAGTGTCAATTGGTAAATCAAGTGTTTCCCCATGTCATCACTTGTCCTGATGAGTCCCTAATCTATTCCTCCAGGGTCGAAATGCTGTTGACCTCTCCACAGATAGACAGTTGCTTGAAATAACTCTGTGACTCTTACTCAGTGTTACTATATTTTCTAGAGGCAAATACTGTATAAGGCTGTCTGCTAATATCAATGTACCTGTACCATACGCACTTTTCCCACAAACTGTTACCTGGTTATGACTTTTTTTTAACTTGGGGTAATGTGCATTTGTCACTAATTTTTGCAATTGTGTTCATCTAATTGCATTCTCTTGTTAAACATAAATTCAAATGAATTCAAAGTATTTGTTTCATGCTGAGATTCCTTTGCAGATTGCATCATGACAGTTATTTTGCTGTCTTACTGTATAGTTCTATGTGAATGCTTGTTTAAACTTTGTGTAAATAGCCACGTTCGCATGGAGATTTGGGTCGCTCTTGTCTTAAGAATACATATTGTAAAACAGTGATCTATCGTAGTGTAATTGAACTCAATGGTTCAGTGTGAAAAAATCATGCCACAGGTGAGTTTTGTAGTTCAACAGGACTTTTCTTATTTTTCTCTTAAGTGGAACTTTTTTAATTGCATCACTGTTCCAGCAAGAGCCAATCTTCTGTAGCCTCTGCTTCCCCCCTCTTTTTATTTGTGAGGTATGCTGATTTGGGTTGCCAATTCCTTTCAGCTGATATTCTTACCTCTCCTTTCAAACACCCTTCTCTCAACATAACAACGTAGTGCTTCAAGAGTGCAGTGAGAGTATCCCTGTATAAAAAGTAAAGTGGGAAAAAAGAAGCCTCCATAAGATCAAAAGCATGAAAAAGAGGATGCATTGTAGAGTAGGGCCACAAAAGTTCTACTCTATATGCTCCGCCATCCATGATAGTGGCCCACATAAAATGTAACCTACCAGCCCATGTAAAAAATGGTGTGGTAAAAATATAGCCTCCTTTTGGGCATCACTGCAAGAAAGTCACCAGTGGGGTATGTGCATCTGTGAAAATCCCACAGTGAGCAGTCTGAGTGGAGGAGTTCAGTCCTGAAGAAAAGAAACCTTGTATCGTCTTGTTGAATATACATTATTGATTCACAACTGTCTACCATTCAAACATAAGTTCAGATTTCACAGCTAGAAACTTTGTGGTTAACTCTTCCTTGCTGGCCCAGACTCTACCTGCTGTGGGTCTCGTGATGTGTTTGTCACAGTTTTTGGTCCTAGTCTCTCCATCTAAATGAGTTCTGCGCACAGGGCGATGTTCTACTCTCTATTTGACTGTTCAGTTGAATTGGCACTGTCTCATTAAGATTTTTCTATACATTTTTGTAGATCAAACCAATGTACACACTAATTGGTTCCACCAGGGTCCTTAGACGCACTGTTTATAAATTATCATGATTGGCGAAGCTTGACGGCACTTCTGTTACTCCACATAAAATCTAGGTGTAAGTAGGAGAAGCTGACTGCCATTCCACCTGTTCTGAGACTGGACACCTATATCCGGATGCGAAGATGTGAATTCTTTGTGATAAAATAACCGGCAAACGGTATACCTAATCCGGAGTACAGAGTTCAGCTACTATTTGGAAATATGTTATAGTATTTATTTTTATGATCTGCAGCATCAAATTAGGGTGTTGCTTTGGTTCAGTGGACTCTATGGCTTCAAAATGTACATTAAGTATCCAGCAACCAAGCTGCTCCCCAAAATGGTATTGATGCTCGTTTTAATAAGCTCCGTCGGCCCTACGTGGCAGTTGGTGAAAAGTATGTCATGTGCAGTCTTTTTTTTTAAATTACATTCTGGTTGCCTTCAGAGAACACGATACTAGCTTTGTAGTTGGACACTTAGATGAGCATGGGGCTATCTTGAATGCTATTTAACTTTTTTATGGTTAGTTACACCTTTTACCCACCCTCTCATTCAGTGTTCACATGAAGATTGAGGAGAAGATCTCACTGACCTGTGGTCGAGATGGGGGTTTACAGAACATGGAGGTCCATGGAATGATCATGCTAAGGATCTCTGATGAGAAGGCTGGCCGTGTACGCATCCACGTTGACAATGATGACAAGAAGGGAGTGCAGCTGCAGGTGAGGGCATGACCTCAAGTGAGCAGAAACACGCTCCAAAAATGTATCCGAAATGTGCCTCCAATTATGTGCCTGAAACATCCCCATGAAAAACGTTCCTAAAACGGACCAGATTGACTAGCCAGGTGAAAGTTACTCGACTGTTGGGTCCCACATTTGGCTGGCCAGCTGCCATTTTGGGAGTAAACCCATGAAGATGGAAAGGAACGAGACTAATACAGGAGGGAAAAGTTCTCATGAGAGAAGCAGTTGGCCACTGGGAAGTATGCCAACGGCAAGATAATTAATTTTTGTCTTCAGGTAAAGTACACTCTAAGGGCCTGCCAAAACTAAACTTTCACTAAGGAACAAAAATAAAAACGTGCTGTCCTTACCAAGTGTACCCTTAAGGAAATAATATGTGATACATAGAGATAAATGTATGCATTACCGTAATATACCAGAGAAGTACATGGCCATCAGTCTTTGCTGCCCAAGTAAAAGAGCAAAGCACTCAGACCCCAGAGGGAATGCTGTACGCCATCACATACAAAGAGAGGGTAGGGGCTGTCAAGGGATGGTAGGAGGTAGAGAGTGAACTGGCTTGAATGAAAGTAAAATAATGCGTGTGAATGTATTTCGGTTGGGAGTAGGAGCGGTACTATGATGATGCTGTTGTGCACATTTTAAGAGTGGTGTACAAGATTGGTAATGCTTGGTGCATCAACAAAGGCTTAAGGATAAGTAAGATTGTTGTAGCAGACAACCTTGAGAATTGAAGGTTAGTAGTTTGGGTGATGTTATGAGTGTAAGTCTGCCATCCTAGGCCAGCACCAGTGATGATGATAAAGTAGGTTAAAATGGGGCAGAAAGAGTCAGTAGCGTGAAGGGCGTTATTGCACAAGTGTAAGGCAAAAGTAGGAAGTCACTTGTGACAGTGGGTCAAAAGATGGGTAGGCTGCCAGAAGGTTGAGCTGTAGAATCCGCTCCGGAGGTGACGTTTGCTGATATGGCTAAAACTAGGATTCAAAAGGGAGTGTAACTTCGAGATAGATTGGCAAAAGTATGTTAACGTTAAGAATAAATAAGGGGGCGAATGACTTAAAAGTAAAGCGTCAACAAAACCTTTAAGTAGCTCAACAAAGACCCATAGAGACTCTGGGAATTGCAACTAGCTGAATGAGTTCAAAGGGTAGCTAAATGGATTCAGTTCTTCACCTTGCGATTCTTGCTCATATTCTTAAAAAGTTGAGTATTTAAAAAAAAAAAAAAAATCTAAAACCAGCTCACCTAAACAATCTGACCAATTAGGACACATTTTTATTTTTTTATTATTCACCCATCCAAATTGAAATTAAACAGCACATTTGGCATAAAGACAACTGCAAAATGTCCTAAATGTGAAAGACATTGATGTTGGCAAATAATTATGTAGAACTCAGAAAGAATGACCTGTCGTTTTTAGATTTCCGTTATGCTGCACTATTCCATCATACCTGGCGTGGAGCAGGCAGTTTGCTGCTTTTATACATTGCCCAGATAGATCCTGACCCCCTTTCCGTCTTAGTTCAAGTTTAATTTTGACTAAAAGCACCAGAATCTTTTGGTGTTTTGCTATCACTCAATCTTTTGACGTTTTTGATCTTTTTCCACCTTTATCTGGAAATTGAGCATATTGTACTGTTTTTCCATGATGGTGGTTCTCTTTAATCTTTGTAACTGCCGTATCTTCACTTTTTGACTTGTATCCACCCTCTGATGGTCAGACAACTGATCATAATGGGGGATGGTGTTTCTCCCTGACCCTCACTTTATCAAGAACACGGAGTTTGGCAGTAAGATACCTTACAGAAGACAGAGAGGAGGGGGCGCGAGAGTGACGTTTGCCTTAGGGCAAAGAGAGGTAAGATTGGAAAAAAGAGTTGGGAAGGGCAGTTTCCTTCATCTCTGCCCCATGACAATGCTTCTGAAACTTGAGGAGGCGAGGGGACAGCATCCTATTGTCACTGGCTTTCTCATTCCTGGTTGAGGTGTGCAACATCAAAAAGCTTCTCTGAATGCTATTCGACAGTGAGGCATTCTTATGCTTCGCCATCAAGTTAAAAATACAGTGGATTGACATTAAGGAATTTCTCTGTCCGTTGACATTTTGGTGTTGGAGACCTTACCATCTTCCTGTTTCACCCTCTTCATTGAGAGCTGGGTGGTCGCCTTGTAAAAAGCTGGCGAAGAATCAAGTTAACTCCATATTCAAAGAAGCTTGTAGCATATGAGGCGGTTGTCATTAAGGCCTCGAAGAGTATAGCTCAGTGCAAACTCTTGCTCCTTCAACATTTCCACAAAAGGCTCCGCCATTCCAAAAAGGAGATGAGGCTCCAACCGTCAAGCTTTTGTCTAGCACTTGCCTCCTGTGCAGCAGTAATGCAGCGTGCTTCAGTTTTGCTTCCAGGACAATTGACAGTCTAGATTCAAGAGGCTGCTGGTCATACACCAATTTACAATGTGCAGTCCTGCCAATGATGAGTTTTCACTTAAAAGCTCATGCAAAAGAGGTCAGAATGTTGACCCTCATTTACAGAATTGTGTTTGTTCCTACCACAATTTTTTGAAATATCTTTTGTAAGTAAAGACAACCACAATCTAAAATAAAAACATACTGCAGTGCATAGTGTGAGAAGTTTGCCTGGTATATGCTGTCCACTAGTGATGGTGGGCACCTTGCACCAGTCCAAATGACCCTTATTGATGATTAGGTTAAAGACAACCTTTATTGAAAGCTATCCTAGTGGTAGCTATGGAGAGCAGCCTTCAGGCTAAGTCTCGAAGGAATGTAAAGCAGCTTGGTTTACCAGATTATAACCTCTTGAATGACCAAATTAAAGGAGAACCACACAAGGTGTGTATATATATAAAATATATGTATTTATTACTAAACACTCTCTACTAACCTCTTTATGAGATTAGAGAACAAGGCACACAATATTAATACACTAGAACAACAGTAAATAGCACAATACACAGCGGGCTCCAGAGGGAGACCGAACCTTATACTAAGAAAGTGGTATAACAACCATGACGTGACTAGACACAGTGCCTAGAGCACGTAAAATCGCTGGGACCCCAAGGAACCACCCTAGGTAGTGACACAGGGGGCCGCGTGCAGTGTGAGAACACAGCCGCGAGCTCTGTACAATCCTATGGGAAAGTAGTGGTTGGAATTTTAAAGCTTAAGGACACTTAGGAGAGAACTCTGAGCAAACCCTTTTAAACTTAGACGGTTCTAAGGCCAGCACCCATGTGAGCACCAGAGTACTCATGTTACCTCACCCAGGGAAGCCGGATGCATAGGTGTCAAATGGTGTTGGGAATCTTCGTCTATTTCAATGGCGTGATGCTGCAAAGTACTGCTGCCTTGAAGAGGAAAAGTGTCCGGTGTGATCCAAGCCTGGATCTGAGCTGAGAAGAACCTGAAAGCAGAGCGGACAGAGACTTGGTCACGTGCCAGTGACCAGGGGCTCGATAGACTAATGCCCACCGATGTCGGGTGCTTCAGGTGAAATGAGGTGAAGCTTGACTCTGCAGCCACGGGGACCAGGAGACGACGACCAAAGTCCGCAGGCGAGCTGTCCCACGAAGGTTGTCTAGTGCTGGGGGGGGGGGGGGGGGGGGCTCAGTGTCCGGATTGGAGACCAATAAGCCTTGGCAACTGCAACCCACGCGGTCAGAGAAAAGTTGCTTTGGTGTGGACCACCAGCAAGGTCCTGTGGACTCCCCAAGCGATAGGGCACATCTGGAGCAACCAGGAAGGCCACTGAAAGTTAAAGTACCCTTCTCAGGAACCCACAGGTTGACGGACCAGGGATCGCGAAGGGACCTCGAGAGGAATCACTAAATACCAGCCCACGGAACACTTGTGGAGTGTAGGCCAGTAATCTTCGGTGGAATCCCTGCTCGGGATCTGGACTACAAGTAGACTAAAGCACAGCCACAGGGATTGCCAAAAATCATATGCTGCTGCAAATGTGCACGGTGTCCAGTGGTCCAGGGGTTTGGGTTGCATGGTCCCCACGAGGGCTGCGGGTCTCAGGTTTGCCGAGAGCACTGGTCAGCCTTTGGGAAGCTTAGGAACCCACCTCCTGTGTTGCAAAATCTTCGGAGTCCGTCAGGAGCTGCGTAGATGCAAACCGGTCAGATGCATCTTTGGTGCCTGCCTTGCAGGGGAGTAACTCCTTTACTCCAAGGGAGATTCTTCGGTCCTCCAACGTAGTGTAGATAGTTGAAATACTTGGTTTCTGTAGCAGAGTTTCGTCCAGGTAAATCCAAAGTCCTGTAGCCAGCGGTTCCTACTTTATACCCAAGGAAGGAGTGGGACAAACTCTGGGGACCCACCTATGGGAGGGTCAGGACAGAGGGGTGGCTACACCCATGTCCTTTGTCCAGTTTCGCACCAGAGCAGGGGCTGATAGCCCCTGCAACCAGTTTGAGCTGGACTATGCACAGGGACACCAAATGTGCCCCCAGTGCACCCACCCAGCCCCAATACACTAAAGCCTGTTTGGGAGGTGGTCACACCTCCCTGTGACAGGAAACCTATTGTCCAGCCGTCCACTGCCAGGGTTTCGTCCAGCAGCAGGAGGGCAGACTCATGTCTGTGGCTGGCAGCATCCATTTTGTGATGCCAGGGTCTGTGAAGCTGGTACCGGGTGTACCGATGTAGTCATATTTCTCCCTCTAGTAGGGTGGAATCATACCTCCCACACCAGTTACTGGTGTGGAAGTATGATTCCAAGGTGTTTGACACCAAACACAACATGTTTCCATGCAGCCGTTGTAAAATTAGCATTTACCGCAAGGTTATAATGCCCTTAAGAGTATATGTAGGCTGCATCACAAACAACCCTGGCATAGATGTTCCGAAAGCTGCAGAGGGGCTCTGCTCATGCATGGGCACACTCTCACATAAAACACAGCACCCTGCCTTCAAGATTGATAAGGCCTGCCATAGGGGTGACTGATAGGTTTATATGTGCAGTGATATGGATAGATATAGTGAACCTATATCTAAGTAAGGGGTGCATACACCACCTTACACAGGCTGCTGTAGCAGACCTGTTGTGTAATTTTGAATGGTCTCCCAGGGGTGGCATAATACATGCTGCAGCCCCTGAGAGGCCTCTGGGGTACCTATGCCCTGGGTATATAGTATACCATATACTTATAAGGTTACCCCAGAATCCAATCTGAGGTGTACCTAAAGTACATGAACAACCAATTTAGGGAGAAAGCAGATAGACGGGGGTCCCGATTAGCGGAATCCTAGTCAAACCAAGTCGAAAACCAGCAAGACACCAGGCAAAAAGTGGGGGTAACCATGCAGTCAGATTCCACCCTCCTACACACAGCATTACAACCAATCTTTCGCAGAAGTAACACAACACATCAGGAAGCAAGAACACTTAAACATCACAAGCTCCCCCCCCCCCCCCCCCCCCCCCCCCCTGTATACTCCTGTTGCTGGGCGGTGTAGGTCCATGCTATTTCTACCACAGTTTAATTGAATATCCTAACCCAAACAAGGACAGTACGCAGTAACTTATGCCATTCTGACTCTGACCTGCTCTGCTGGTTGGCATGCTTTGTTACCATTGTCCATAGAAGCTGCTTCTTCCAGAAATTCTTTCATCGTCAACCACATATTGTCACTTGAACTCACTTACTGCTGAAAGGAAATTGGGTATTCACGCCTCATCACCTGGAAGTTCAAATGTCTGTCATTATTTTATTTTTTAGACCCTTTAAAAAAAACAAAAGCACATTTAGTTGTTCATTTGGTTAAAACCTTTTTAGAAAAGACAAGAGACCTTTTTCAGCCCATTTGTAGTTCCCCAGTTAAGACAATTGGCAAAGAATCCACGATATGTGGGCTATGACCTGAGATTTTTTTAAAGACAGTTGTACAGTAGATTCTTTTAGTGGTACCATCTGCAAACAGTGCAGTATTTCTAGGCTTCACTTTCGCCAAAACTCAGGAGGAGAAAATGTGACTCTTGGGAATGAAAACCCTCTGTCATTACAGTAGGCCCCTGTCTGGTACTCGATTGTGCAGTATGTCCAAACAGAGAAGACTTAAGAGTTCACAAAGGAAGGGATACTTTCTTCTGATAACCTGATAAGAGGGTTGAGAGAGACAGCAGAACTGGCCACTGTAGATATTTTTTCATGGACTGTTTATCTGGCACTCCTTGTGGTGGATACAGACAACTCAACCAGCCCACAGAAGATACCTGAATTTCTTTGTTTAATTCTCAGGCAAACGAGGAAACTCAAAAGATAAAAACAGTGGAAGAGTCCTTAAAATCTGTGGTTTCGTGAAATTGAGACCTTTACATGAGTTCAGCTTAAAGGTCTTGTCAAGGGTAAACACTGCCACATTTTGTTCTGGAAACATTGCTATAGTTTGAGTCCTTTCAGTGACAACATTCATCCCATGGCAGTGGTATTAGACAGTAGCTTTCCACTGCTGCAAGGAAACTGCCATGAAAACAATGACTGTGTCCCCCACCGTTTTTCACTCGTAGGTTGAGAGTATTTCTAACCATCTCATGGCACTGCTAAAGGTGACCACTTCCCTGGGTTCTAGGTACTATTCGGGGTTTCTTCTTCTCTCGATATTCCATTAAACGGAAAGAATCCTGCAATGCTGAATCTGCTGGTTCATGAAACCATACTTATTGAGTAGAGTTTTTTGAGCTGGTTCAAAGATACCGGTCAACCAAGGGGGGTTTACCCTTGAAGATTTCTGATCACTTGAAAAAGTCCTAAACTGAGATTTACCCAGTCCTAGAGCCCAAGCACAAACAAGTGCAGCAACAACGAAAAATTGAAGAATCTTGTCTTTTTATCAAATTCTTCCTCTTGACAGGGAGATGAGATGTGTGCGTCATTGCTGATGCATCAGTGTACCAATCTGATAAAGACACCATAGCTTATTGTGCTTTAGGGTTGTTTGCAAAAATTACCAGTACATGGGACTGCTGTTTGGATTTTAGTTGCCTCAAGAGCTTTCTTAAGTCATGCATACCAGCTTTTCGAAGGCAGAAAGGGAGTCTGCATTTCCCCTATCTAAACAACTGGTTAACGGTGGCAGCATCTCTTCTTAGGTTTCTAGGACGATCTTCATTTAACATTAAACCTTCACGATTTGGTGTGATCTGGGCCTTCAACATCGAGAAGTCAATGCTCGAGCCAGCATGATCAATTCAATATTCAGATTTGGAAATTGAAATACGAAGAGTGTCTTTCACAAGCGAGGTTTGTTTGTCGGAAATGCCTTTAACTCCGTCTAACTCTGTCTCCATCAGACAAGTCCTTCCTCTCAAGAGTCTATTTCTTTTTGCCTCTCTCTGGTAGGGGAGGTAAGATTACCACATGAGGCTTCTGCAGGAATTGCTCACTCATAACTGATGCCAGAAGTTTTTATATATGGGTGATAAGGTGTAGATACCAACTTGCAGTCCCTCAACTGGTGGTGCTGGGGAAAAACACCTGTACTAAGTACGTAACTACACTAATTAATATTCTTTATTGTCAATTCATTAAAATCATTGCAATACGTGACAAAATATTTTTACAAGATAAATTAATAAAATCCACAAAAGATCAAGTTAAAACTGATTACGTTAAAATACTGAAACTGTGTAGCAGTGAAGACCACAAAAGATCAGGTTAAAACAGATGATCACACTTAAACGGGACAGCAATGAGTAAGTGATTGACCGTGTTGCCTGTCACAATTCGAAACAAAGAGCAAGTTTAATGTTCAACATTCCAGAAACCTTTGCATAAAGTGCCTGTGGATATAAAGTGAACAGTGCTTATTGACTTCTAAAATGTCTTATGAATGAGAACTGTGAACTGTGATATTTATCGAACAACGTACATTTAGTAGGTGGAATACTAGTGCCCTATTGCGATAGGGACTAGGGATGGGAATCATCACGGGCACATTATCGGACAGTTTCTGAAGTTCAAAATGCGGCCTTTGTGCCATTCATTACTACTTTCTCACATAATTGGACTGTCTCTGAAGTTCAAAGGTGCTTGGCTTCCTGCTGTTTGTTGTGTCTTTCTCCGTATTAAGCCTGGGCTGCTTCCTGCAGGCCGACGGGACCTGATTTGTAGGGCTGTTGGTGCTGGATGTAGCAGTTTTCGCCTAAGGGGTATAAGGGCAGGGCAGAAACAGATTAAATGGAGCATGCTTACTTATCTGTGACCATGTAAATGGCAATGGCTGTCCGGCCAGGCCTGCTTCTAGGTACGTCAAGTTCCTTTGATGAAATTCATTGTCTGAAGAGCAGTAGGGCGTGATTTATCATGTGTCGTCCGATATGGCTGTGGGCCCCAAGAACTGTAAGATTACCCATGCATGCTGTTAGTGGGGAAGCTCTAACTTGTCGATGATCCATGAGTGCTGTTTTGCTGCCTTATTGGTGATTTTTTTATAAAAAACTGCTGTAGGAAGCTGGCTTTGTATATGAATTTGCCACTAGGGCGTAAAACCGTGCAGAGTCCTGGGGTTCCCCAAAAGTGTACAGGGCTCAATGCAAAACACAAAGTGCTCTATTAGTGGTAGTGTGGGCAATCCGTCTTTGGCCTACGCCGGAGGAGTGTAAGACATTTATTGCACACACTTGATCAATAATGGACACACGACCCAAGAAGGAGATCAGACCAATTTGATAAAATGTATACTTTGTACTTTATTTTAAGACCTAGGTCTTCGTAATAAGGTAACCACGTCATTAATTAAAAATACTTTTCACTTTCGAAAATTAACACTTTTTCAAACTGTCCAATGTTATCCTATAGGGAAAACAATAGTGCAGTTAAACAGGTGAGTATCAAACTTATAAATTCAGTCTTCGTAACCAAAAGTCAGCAAGGGCCAGGGTCGGGTAAGTACCAAAACTGCATCACCAGCGGCACAGGGTTCAGTCGGGTGCAGAGGTCAAAATCGGAGTTTGACCCAATGCTTTCCAATGGAGACTGGGGTGCCTGGAGCAACACTGCTTGCAAGTAATAGATTGGTTGCAGGGGCCATGCTTTGGGGGTTAGGTTAAGCACAGGTGGGGCCACAAAGCAGCACCAAACAATCCCCACCAGTGACACTGGGGCAGCTGGGTGCAAATGCAATGTCTGGCGCCCAATGATTTTCAATGTGGACCTTCTTGACGGTAAAGAGGCTGCAGGTATGGCACCGGAGGTTGCAGGAGGAAGAACAGCATAGGTAAGTTGGGATGTATGGGGGCCATAGGAGCACTGTCTGTTGAGCTCACCAAGACCCAGGAGCTTTGGTGTAGGGGTGCCTTTGGACGTTGGAGTCTTCTTTTTTTTTTTTTTTTTTTGTTTTTTTTTGTTTATTAGCATTTCAATAAAATACAACCCAAAGACAAACAGAACAGTTTGGTCACAGTACAACAGCATCCGTCATCCATGTGTATTGTTACATTTCTATTCCAAGGTCCGCCAAGCCCTTCACACCCCAGAGCATTTAGGATATACAGTCCATTCAGCTGATGCAACTGCAGGTATTGGGTTAGGTATGTCCAATAGTCATGTGGTTTCGACCTAGCGGGAAGTTCCTCTTCATAGGTCTTTAGGGTGTCCCTACAATATGTGAGGTCCGTGATCCAGTCTTTAGGTTTCGGGATTTTCCTGCCACTCCAGCATAGCGAGACTCTCCGTTTGGCCATGAGCAGTGCAATCACACAAAACTTGTGCTTTAAGGCCTTCACCCCGGGCAGGAGACCCAGCAAACAGGTTCTAATACTGCAACCCATTTCACAGCCCACCATCACCCCCAACAGCTGCACCACCTGCGTCCAGTATTCCATAACCGCCCCACAAGACCATGCGAGATGGACAAAGTCCGCCCCCTCCACATTGCATCGGTCACACCTAGAATCAGCTCGTAAACCGTACCTGTGCAGCCTAGCAGGTGTGTAATATGCTTGGTGTAAGTATTTGAAATGGAGGATGCGCAAGTTTCCATTTGGCGTCAACATGCCAGTTAATGTACATGCCACGCCCCATTCTTCCTCTGTCAAGGGATCCTCTAGACACCCATTCCACTTCTCCATAGATTTACTTGTGTTTGCCGCTATGTCGGTTTGTAATTTCGTGTAGAGCGTGGATACTAAATGTTTGGCCGTGGGCGTGGTTATCAGCCATTGCAGGGTGGACAATACCGGCGGTTCCGCCAGAAACGTTGGATATAGTTGTTTCACGGCCTTTTGTAGCCGGTGATAGTTGAATTGGAACAAAGCTGTCTTGTTACTAATGAATGTCAGACTGTCAAGCATCTTGAAAGTTCCATCCTCATAAAGGTCTCCCATCGTGTCGATACCGACCTGCCGCAGCAGTCCCATCCCCACCTCCTCCTGGGTAACCGAGATCTCCGGATGCCATTGGAGCCGGAGCGCCGGAGCGTAGATCGGCAACTTGTTAGCCTTCCTGCCCATTGTACGCCAAGCTTTGTTTGTGGCATCTACCGGGTTAATGTCGTTCTTGTGCAAGGGAGGCCTACGATGGGTGATGACCGCTTCCAGTGGGATCGGGAAGGCGTCCCCTTCCTCGATTACTGTATGGGTGAGAAATGGGACTTTGTGATACCAGAAGTGTGCATATTGCGCTTGCGCACATAGGTAGTAGAGCAAGAAGTCAGGGACTCCGAACCCCCCCTGGCTATAAGGTAGGGTAAGCGTCTGCATCTCAACCCTGGCCGTTTTCCCTGCCCATATGAGCTGTAGTACCATCGAGTTAATACGTCGAAACACCTCTGCTGGGGGGTGAATGGGAATGTTATTGAATAGGTATAGTAGTTTGGGAAGCACTGCCATTTTGACTATGGCAATGCGGTCCGCTAAAGATAGTGGCAGTTGAATCCATCTCCGTACTTTCCCCTCCAAAGCATCTATCGCCCTCCCATAGTTAGCCCTGATCACAATTTCAGGGTCGCAGTGATACCACACACCCAGATATTTCACCGGTTCGGTGATCCACTCCAGTGGGTAGTCCATGGGGTGCGGCAGCGTTCCGTCCGTTAAAGGTATGATCAAGGACTTTGCCCAGTTTATAGTGATACCCGAGTGGTGCGCAAACTTGATATATTCCCGCAAGAGCGGGTTCAGATTGTCTCCTGGGTCTCTCACATATAACAACATATCATCAGCATACAATGATATGTGCAGTGGCCTTTGCGGGAATTGCAGCGCTGAGTAGTGATGTCCCTGCCGAATCTTGCATGCCAATGGCTCTAGCGCTATCGCGAATAAGAGAGGGGACAGGGGACATCCCTGCCGAGTCCCCCTTTGTATGGCAATGGGCTCCGAAATATATTTATTCACCCGAACTCGTGCCACCGGCGCGTCATACAAGAGGTGTATCCACTGGAGGAACATAGGTGGGAAGCCCATCCTCCGTAATACTATATTTAGATACGGCCACTCCAGCGAATCAAAGGCTTTGGCCGCGTCTAAAAAGACCGCCGCAGCCTTAGTCGTGGGTGTGTGTTAGTGCGACAGGGCGAACAAGGTTCTCGTATTGTGTGCTGTAGAACGCGAGGGAATGAACCCAGATTGATCAGGCAAGATCAGCTTAGGCATCAGAGGGTTCAGCCGGACTGCGAGCAGTTTAGCCAATATCTTATTGTCCACATTTATGAGGGACAAGGGTCTGTACGAATCACAGAGCTCCGGGTCTTTTTGCGGCTTAAGTAGCGCCAGTAGCAGCGCTTCCCGCAAGGTCGGAGGCAGACTCTGCTGGTCATGGGCATTGCCATACATCTCCACCAGACGAGGGGCCAGCTGATCCACAAACTCCTTATAAAACTCGCCGGTAAACCCATCCGGACCCGGGGCCTTGCCATTTGGCAGCGATTTGATCACTTCTGTGACCTCCTCCATGGGTAGAGACAGATACTCCCGGTGCGTATCTGATAGCCAGGCTATCGCCACATCATCTAGATATTCCGTGATTTCCGCCGAATCTGCTGTGGGCCTGGAGGCATACATCGCTCCATACGTAGCCACAAACTCCTTTATGTCCTGTGCGCCATACTGCCGCTCCCCCTGCGAATCGCGAACCATTTGAATGTGCTGCGGTGCACGACCGTCACATATGTTAGCCGCCAGATGCCGTCCCGACCGACCACCCTCCCCATAGGCCCTCGCTATCTGTCTCTTCGCTGTATATTTGAGTTCCTCCTCCGCATAGTTTTGGTACTCTAAAAGTACAGTTCGGATAGTTCCTAATATGTTAGCATCTTGCGTTTGCTCATACTCCCTTTCCAGTTCACGCAACTTATCTTCCCTCACCGTGAGCTGTTGCCGTATGTCTTTTAGGATTCCCGCATTCGTACTGATACAGACACCGCGAATCGTAGCTTTAAAAGCCTCCCATAGCACGCCAGGGTCTTTCATAGTAGGCGTATTGTGATCAAAGTACTCCTGTATTGCCTGCCCAATGGTTTCTACATATAAGGGATCGAGTAGCGCTTTGGCATTAAATCTCCAGCTGAAGGGAGGTGGTGTATAATTCGGGAGCTCTAGGGAGAGGAGCACCGGGCTGTGGTCAGACAGCGTTCTGGGCAGGTGCCGAACCTCCCGCGTCCACAGGGCAATATCCCCAGTCACCAACCAATAGTCAATGCGGGACCAGCTACCGTGTGCCGCCGATGTATGCGTGGCCTCGTTCCCCTCCGGGTTCCTATCTCTCCATATGTCAGTAAGCCCCCTGTCTATCATTATGTCTGTTAAGACCTGTAAAGCGCGTCTGTGCGGCTCTACCGTCAGTCCAGATCTATCTATTTCGTCACATAGCGCGACATTAAAGTCTCCTCCCCATATCAGGTGTGAGGTGTGGAAGTCTCTCAGTTTACCCCACAATGAGTGAAAGAACTGTGGGTCGTCCACATTCGGCCCGTAAACGTTCACAACAGCCAGTTTCTGCCCCCGTAGTAGACCTGAGATAATGACAAATCGCCCCAGGTCGTCCACCACGACATTATCTATCGCATATTGTAGCCCCTTTCTTACCAGTATTAGCACTCCCCTTGCATAGGATGAATACGAAGAGTGATGCGCCGATTCAGCCCACCTGCGCCCTATGCTGGATTTGTGATTCTGTGCACAGTGCGTCTCTTGTATGAGTGCAATATCGATGTGCAATCTGTCTAGGTATGCCAGTGTCTGTCTGATTTTCTTGGGGTTATTTAGCCCCCTCACATTCCATGTCAGTAATTGGAGGCGCCCAACCCCTACACGTGCCTCAACCATTTTCCAGCAGTGATATTATAGCAATATGTATACAATCAATTGGGTAGTACGCTCCAAGGGGTATCTAGGCATAGAATGACCTCATTGTACCTCAACATAAGTGCTCGGATTTCAGCGATGCGTCTCATGCACAGTGACCAACAAAACAGCTTCCCAACCCCTGCCCGCCTCCCCCCACCCACTTCAGCACCCCAAACATGCCAAAGACAAACCCCACAGATCATAACGAACACAATTTAACTTAATTCGGGGCTCACCCGTGTCGGGGGTACCACCTAGAGCACACAAACTCCATCCAATTTAATGGATGTGGACGGGGATATAGTATATGTCAAGTCCCAAGCGGTATCGTGACTGCGCAATCATCACCACAACTTACAGTAGGGCCTGCAGCGACCACATCAGTAGCCTGTGCCATTCGCTCCACCACACTGTACTCCCGCTGATATGTGGATCGCAGCCCGGGTCCCAGTCTCCCAGGCGCACAACCCTCCCAGGGGTGACATACGCGCCAGAGGCCCAGCGCTGGACAGTATATTCAAGCCTCCCACAGCCCCAGCCGACCGTCGATCATCCTGACCCCCAGGCTCCACACGGCCATAGCAGAGAGGATCAGTGTTAAACAACATGGCGGCCCGAAGGTATGTAAGTGCTACCCCCCTCGGCAGCTTGTAACTGATCCCAGTCACAGTCCCATCGGGTTTAGAACGCTTTCAGAGGTACCATAGATCAGCAGGGCGTGTGATAGGGCGAATCAGATTCGCAGCACTCGTACTTACAGTCTCTGCTGATCCAGTAGACCTCCACTGCCAGGGCAACGCCATGGCGCATCCACAGTAGGGCCGCGATTCCGCCCCACGTTATCCAGTTTGGGCGACATGGGCGTCCCTCCAGCTTGTCCTGATCCAGGTCACCATCTCCCGAGGTTGCCTCGTCGACAGGTCACTCATCTGCGTCCGCATTCTGGTCGCTTCTCTGCCATTCTTTGCGCCTGTTGCCGATTTTTTTGACGAGGTCCTGTGCCGCCTTAGGCGTGTGGCATATTGTTGCTCGGCCTTCATGCGTCACCCGAAGCCGGGCTGGATAGAGCATAGCATAGTCAATACCAAAGTCACGCAATTTCTTCTTCACCGGGTTGAATTCTTTCCGCGCTAACTGGACAGCTACCGTGAAGTCCGGATAAAATTCCAGTGCATTACCTTGGTGTGTAATCTGCCTCTTTTCTCGCGCCAGCCTGAGGATGACATCACGGTCTCTGTAGTTGAGGACTCTGGCAATTATTGGACGCGGGGGCGCCCCAGGCTTCGGCCTCGGGGCCAGCGATCGGTGCGCTCTTTCAATCAGGAACATCGGGGAGAGGTGCTCCGTGCCAAAGACGTTACGAATCAGCTCCTCCACATACGTCTCCATCCGACCAACATTGGTTGATTCCGGAACCCCCGCTATTCGCACGTTATTGCGCCGCGATCGCGCCTCCAAATCCTCTGCCTTATTTTTTAGCACATCCAGCAATCGCTCAGCTTCCGCACACTTATTGGCCGTGGCCTGCGAGATATCTTCAACCGCTCCAATGCGATTTTCCGCCTCCACCAGCCGCTCCCCGTGCCCATCCAGCTTGGCCGCCATGTTGTCGACGCGGAGCGTTATGGTATCCAGTTTACCGTGGATGTCCTGTAGGCTCTGCTGGATGGCCCTCAGCGCCCCCTCCATACCTGAAGACCCCGGCTCTCCAGCGTCCGAGGTGGTGTCCGACAGCGCCGCAGCGCCATTGGCCTGGCGCTTGGATTCGAAGGAGAGCTTGGATTGCGTTTTTTCTGGCTTCCCCATGTCGCACTTCTCCACCGTCAGATACCGGGGGAATCGGTTTTCCGAGCGATGACGACGCAGGCCCGCACCCGCTTACGCAGCGAGCCACAGCCCAACCGCTCACCGGGCTCAGCACAGCGCCCCAGTTGGCCGCGCCTGTAGCACCGCACCGAGTCCACTCTCCCGTACAGCCACCAGGTCTTTGATAGCAGTGCACCTCCAGGCCAGCCAGCGAGTCAGGGGGTCAAGAAGCCAGCAGGGGACAGTGTCCAGCAGCCCAGGCAACCAGCAGCCAGATCACACGACTCGAGGGGGAGGGGGGGGCAGGAACCAGCCAGTTAGCTGCACCCAGGAGCGGTCAGTATCTCCTGCGCCTCCATGCAGGTCATCTCCTCGCAGGTAATGGTGTCGGACCTGCCCAGGAGCCCTCAGAAGCCCCCTCTCAGCATTCGCTCTAATTCTCTGGCATCCCTCCGGCACCTCGTCAGGCAGCCAGGGTCATCCGGGCAATCGCAGGCACATCAACCAAGGGGGCAGCTCTCACCCTCATCTCGCAGAGTCCAGGGCTGCGTCCGCGTCACTCTCAGGCCATGGCAGCGCCCTCCGTTCGGGACACGCTCGTCTTGAGCCAGCGCCAGGGCCGTCTTACGCCGCCATCCCGCGCCGCTCCACGTCCCGGGATAGATGCCAGCACCAATCGCTCAGATCGCCAGAGCGAGTCCGATTCCCAGGGGCAGCAGTCAGTGCCGAGCCCTAGCCCACAGACGCCACACGTCTCGGTGTCCCCAGCGGGTTGCTCGGTCAGCGAGGCTCGATTCATCCGGGCGGCGCCATCTTGTCGGCCGCCGGCCGTATCCGCGTCGGGGCACTCAACAGCCCATATATCTGCTTGTAGAGCCTCCCGAGCGGTCCTCGCACCAGCCCGGGGTGGTCTCCGCTATCCGGTCACTCAGGCATCAGCTTGCGACGGCATCGCAGCACAGCTCACGCCCGCCGTGTCGTTTTTCTGTCCCCGTCCGGCGGAGCTGTCTCAATAGGCAGCCATTCCGCTGTGCGCCCTCTAGCGCCCCCCGACGTTGGAGTCTTCTTACCGGAGCCAGTTGCGGTCGGGGAGAGCTACTGGATTCACACTCCAGGCGCCATCGTGGAGGGGAGGAGAGGTCAACCAATGCTATACATGAGGTCAGGATCGCCGGGGTGACTTCACTGCACAGGTGAGGTACTCTGACTCAAGCCAGGAACGTTGAGTGCAGAGTGGGCTGGGGACGCAGATCCACCTGGATCCGCAGTCTTTGGAGTCGGTTTCTTCTGGGCAGGTCTGCTGTCCTCCGGAGATTGGAGTCTTTATTACAGGCAACAATCCTCCCAGGACTTTTGGAGGTCGTTGTTGGAAGGCCAGTCACAAGGTCGTCGAAGCTTGAGAAAGGCTGCTAATGCTGGACCAAGGCAGTTGTCATCTTCTAGCTTCTGCTGCAGGGTGTCTTCTTTCTTCTTAGGTTGTCGCAGATGTGAGGGTCAGGTCTGGGAAAGACCCCTAAATACTAAATTGAAGGGGCACTTTCCTACAGCTGGGTTCGACCTAACACTGTTGCTTGGCAAGGGCAAAGGACCGAGTCACTGAATGCCTGACATCAGACACTGAAATGTCTGAGTGCGAGTGAGGATGTGAGGACCCCAACACTTCCCCAGGCAGGCGCAGGGCCGCAATCTGCAGCAAAGCCTCGCTCTGCCACTTCAGCGACTCCCGCACTCTTCCCCTAGCTCAGATGTCTTAGTGGCACCTGCGCCACTGTGGGGGTTGAACTCGCAACTCCGCTCGCTGTTTTCTGGCTGTTTTGTTTCCAAAGCCTCTCTTGCTTGGGTGCGGCTGTACTGCCGCTAGTCTGCGCTGGTCCGTGCTGCTGTGTAGTAGACAGTGGTATATATGATGTATGTGTGGAACGTGAGGACAGGGCATATGGAAATCTGAAAGTGACACTTTTTCTTATTGCCCAGAAACCCTCATGGCTGCCAACCTTTCTATTTCATACACCTTGCACAGAAGGTTTGTCAGAAAGTCACAAAGACTGCTGACTAAAATGAATTTCCCCGACATCAAACATTCAGGGTTGGTGCAGTATTCTTCATTAAATCAGTGACCCACAACTACACAATTACACTGCACTTGAACACAATACATTGTTCTTTTTCTGCTCTCCCGATCGACTGGTCTGTGAAGTAGACAAGTTATATGCTCCCTCCTCAAGTTCAGTCACAAAAAGTACACCATGATAAGACTCCAGACCGTGTGAAGATCAACCAAAATTCTAGAACCAGGTTCACACGTTAAGTCCTGGGGTTCTCCCCACACACAGCACTGATATCTCCCCCTGATATTTCCTGTTGTATACTATCCACAGATTTGCAGATTGAGATCGGACACTGAGCCAAGGTTTAGCCACACCTGTTAATTAACCCCAAACCTGCTATGAGTACAAGTATGAACAGGCCACCTTTGGACACCGTCCCTTTTGACCCTATAATGAATAAGGACTGATCACCTTCCCACACACAAGTCCTTATTTGTTTGATAAAAGTCTGTTCCATTTGCAACTATTCCATAAAGATCCATAGCCTGATTAAAGTGTGCTACTCCCACGTTTTGTGATTGTGAGAAAGTGCCTCTTGTGAGATGGTTAGACACCCCCCCCCTCCCCCTTTTGCCAGGTATTTGATGTGGTTTCGTTTGTAGTGTACAGGGTGTCGGGCAACAAGTCGTGCTTCCCTTAAAAATGTTCCACAATTGGGACTTCTGGCACCCTGTAAGTCCTAGTAAATGGTACCTGGGTACAACCCTAGGGCATTGTTACTGAAGGGGGTCCCTAGGGACCCCCTCACCTAGACCATGCAGACTGCCACTGCAGCATGCATGGCCTGGTGCAGACAAAACGACAGCCGATTTGGCACACTACCTGTGTGCCATGCCAACTAGCGCTGCCTAAGGTACAGGTAAGTCACCCCTCTAGCGGGCCTTCCAGCCCTAAAGGCAAAGTGCACTGTACCACAGGTATGGACATATCTGCATGAGCAGATATGCCCTGACAATGTTTAAGTCCATTCTTATGTATTGTAATTGTAAATGCCAGGGAAGCCATTGAGAGTACATGGGCAGGAAACTCCACAACTCCACTTCCTCAGCACCATGATGGCTTCTCTGAACTCAGGAGTGTTTGGTACCAAGTTTGGTACCAAGCTACTCCTCATCATAAATCCACACTGATTCCAGTGTGGGATTTATTGAAACTTACACTGAGGGCACCTCAGATGTACCCCCTGAAAATCTACCAACCCTGGTGTATCCACAGACTGGCTTTCAGCAGCCTGCCACCACCAGACCTGTTTCTTGAACCCTGGGTCGAGATCCTCTGCTCTCTGGGACTAGAAACAAAGCACATTCTGGGCGGAGGTGTCGCACCTCCTCCCCAGGATGTGCACAGGGCTCAAGAGGGACGCGTCATAGGCCTGCCGTCATTGTAATGTGACCCTCCAGCCTCTGTTGTTGGCAGCAGAGGGCAGCCCTTGGTTTTCACCCCCACTTTGGGTGGGAAAACCAAGGAGGAATAGGAGGTGTCCACCACTGCTCCATGACTAAGGTGAAGGAGGCGGGGTGAAGTACACCTTCAATCCCCGCCATCTTGCACCCCTCTAATCCGGGTTAGGACTATGCCCCCTCCCATAGGAGGGTGGCATAATTGAGGGAGTAGTCACCCCAGGTAAGGTGCCCATCGGCCCTACCTGACACTCCCTTAAAATACCCCTAAATTTAGTATTTAGGTAGCTCCCCCAGACCCTGAAACAAGTTCCTGATTACCTAAAAAGGAGGACGAAGCAGACGCCGTGCAGAGAAGACTGTCACTGGCCACTGACTTGGCCCCAGCCCTACCCACCTGTCTGTAGCCCGTGAAGAAACAACATCCTCCCTGCTGCCAGCGATCTCCACAACCCCTGGGACGACTGTCTGCCTTTGAGAAAGACCACAACTCCAGAGGACAGTGGCTCTGTTCACAAGAAACCAGCACCAAGGACTCTGTTGCCCTCCGTATCCGCGATCCGTGACTACTCTGCACCCGACGACTCCGGCCTGTGTCTCGGTCGCCCACCAATCCAGAAAAGGTTCTCCAACGATCCTGAGTCCAAGTCCAGTATTGGCTGACCCCTTCTGGACTCCATGATGATGCCTTCAGTGTGAATCCGAATGCTTCCCGCGACTGGCTCAATTAAGAAAACCCCTGCACCCGAAAACCCTGTGCCTTAGTGAGCTCGACCGATGGTGTCCCTACGCCCTACAGCAGTTCAACTTACCTCTGCTGTCGCTGGTTTCTTTTGTGCAGCCTCCCGTTCATCACCTGCAGCCTGTTTCCCAAACAGAGTTTCTCCATTCTATTGAATTGCATTGGGCGCCGGACATCGTGTTTGCACCCTGCACTCAGCCACTGGTGACGTATGTTTGGTGCTGGCTTGTGACTCCCCCTTCATGCTTGCTTTAACCTCTGAAGCTTGAGCCCTGCAACGGATCTACTTGCCTGCAAACAGTCTCCATTGGATAACATTAGACCTTATCTTCAACTTTGACCTCTGCACCCTGTTCCGCTGGTGGTGCAGTGTTTGTGCTTACTTGAACTTGCCCTCTGCTGACCCTGCAACCCGAAGACTGGATGTGTAAGTTGGTTACTTACCTCTAAACCGGATTTATTGTTTTCCTCCATAGGTTAACATTGTAAAGACTGAAGTGTCCACTTTTGAAACTGAAAAGAATTTCTATTTAAAAAGTACTCACCTTTTTGCGAAGATCTTCGTCTTAAACTAAAACTTATTTTTACAAAATTAGTGTGGATCTCCTTTTTGAGTCATGTCATTTATTGGTCATTGTGTGCACAACAAATGTCTTACACACCTCTGTTAGGCCTAAGGCTGCTCGACCACACTACCACAGAGCATTTTGGGTTTGCATTGAGCCCTGCACTCCTAGGGGAATCTCTGGTTTATGTGCACGATATAACCACCTAGTGGTACATCATATACAAAGCCAGCTTCCTACAGTAATGCACTGAAATATGTTCCACATCTGTGATAACCCCACATCTAAACATTTTAAAGAGGGGAACATTAAAATTCCACAAATCTGTGCCTTCCTAAATGTGACTGTTGATCTTGGCTATTTGTTTCTTTCTTTCTTTGCAGACCCATCCCAACGTGGACAAAAAGCTCTTTACTGCAGAGTCTCTGATTGGATTAAAGAATCCAGAGAAGTCGTTCCCACTGAACAGTGACGTGGGTGTTCTGAAGTGGAGGTTGCAGACCACAGATGATGCCTTCATCCCTCTCACCAGTGAGTACCAGACATGCCTTTTTCTCCACTTAAGAGTTTGCCAGTGACTTGCCAGCTAAGTGTACAGGTTTGTAGTTGCTACTCCCATCATACCAGAATGCAATGATCCAAAAGTTACCATTTGTCAACCTTTAAATGTAATATTTAGTGAAGTAGAGGGTGAGTAAAGTGAATTTGAAGGATCTCTGTACATTTTGGAAGGATCATTGGTCCCAAAACCCCAGGACTTATGTGATTCAGTAATGTGGCCAAGGATTACTGATCATTGCATGCCAAATGGTGGCTTTGTTCCATATCCATCCTAAGGGATTATTTGGAGGTTGTCTGGCATGGCCTGGGAGAGAGATGCACCCATAAAGATTTTGAGTAAAGAACATATCAATTGCTAATTAGACCACATAAAATAACTGCTCAGTAATAATAGTCATAATATTATGTTCATAGCCTGTGAAAGCTCAGATACACATGCTCTGCTTACTCCTGCCATCTAATGTTGGGCTCGGACGTTTGCACATTATTTTTGTTTGAAAAAGTCTTTCAAGGCATGATGTATAGTGACTCCGGCTATGCGTATGGGTATCGCCTTCATTGTTTGTTCTTCTCAGTCATAGGCTTCGGACATGTTTTGATGCAGTTCCCGGACTCTACGCATTCAGCATTTCCAGACCCTAATCTTCTACTGTCCCGTCAACAGTTAAAACCTCTATCGGTCGTTTCTTCTCCTACTTCGATACGCTATGGAGACCATCTTCAAACTCCATATCCGCCGCCCTCAACTATGGCTTTCTGGGCTCCTTTCCTTCTGTAGCAACTCCAGAGAATGATTAGCCTTCAGGGCTGATGGAATGGACGCCGTTCAGGAAATGCCCTTAGTGAAATTCAAAAGATCTAAGGACTGACCCATATAGGGTATGCAATTTGTCTCTCTCCTTAGAGCACGATGACCCTGGCTGGGCCTCCAGGTGCAAAAAGACCCTTCAACAGCAGAGAGGCAGATAATGAACCTATCTCAAACTGCAGTGAACCTTCGATGAATCACCAGGTATCTTCAGTGAAGTTGACCCACTTGGCGCCAAATACTACGTTATAAGGTTATTGGCTTAGACCCTGTCTCCTTGGAGCCCGAAGACATGGAGGAAGAGGAGAATGCCCATGGGTCATCATCCACCTCCTTTATTGCTGGCCATTTCACAAAGAAGACAGTGATAGTCATGAGTACTAGTAAAACATAAAATCACAAATTACACAAACTGCCACATGCCAGCGTGGAGTACTGACTCACAGGGGTCAGGCATCTAGCCCTCAGGGGGTCACTACATTCCTTAGTCTGACACAAGCAGTCCAGGCCTCATATCCTCTATAGACGATGTCTATGCCACTCTCTACCGACATCCCACTGACAACCTCTGGGAAGACTGACGTAGAGCCCCCCCCCCCCCCCCCATATGACCCCAAGCTCAAGCATGTCAAAGTTAGGTCTTATCCCCCAGATGCCATTACTGCAGATAATGGGATTTTTCAACATGCTGCAGCCTACCACAAGATAGGTATGCACTCTACTCCTGAGGATGATAGTTTCTTGGTAGAGACAGTCAAGGACAAAGCATTCGCTCTAGTTCCTTACCATGATAAAGGGACTGCTTAAGGCTGCCACAAAGACGTTCAAGGAGCCAGTGAAGTTCTCGGTTGGCACACTCAGACTTCTCCTTCCAACCACTAGTTTATTAGAGGGCATGGCCCTCCAAGACTCCCTCTTGGTTGCCACAGCCCACGAGTGAGCTACAGCGCAAGCCACTGGTGACTCTTCTTTTCTGGATAAGGAGAGTATATGGGTTGATGATGCGGGCAAGAGAGTAGCAGTAAGTACGCAACCCACTGATTCATTGCCATTTCTGTGCGCCTTCAGTCTTGTTACGACAGAGCACAGTGCAATGTGATGATAGACCTGCTCCTGCACCTCCTCCCAGAACATTTGAAAAGAGATTAAGAAATAGTGCCGGTGGAGAGAGTTCTTCTATAATGCCGCAATCTGTTGTGCCCTGTTTGCAGTGGATATGGCTAGAGGGGTTAATACTTCCATTATTTTATACTGCTACTCCTGCCTGCCCATTTCTGGCTTCAAGCCAGAAGTCCAGCAGTATCTCATCAACTAGTCCTTCAATGGGGAGCACATTTTGGAGCCATAAGTTGATGAGATGCTAGAGAAAATTAAGAAGGCTACTAACAATCTAAAGCCATGTGTGCCTTTTAGACCCCATCATCCAGGGACTATTTTCAGAAGCAGCGGGGTAAAGGCACTTCCAAGGCCGATTCTCCCGACAAATCCTAGTCCTATCAGTGCCAACAGCAGGCCTATCACCAGAAGGGGGCAGAATTTACACATGGGGTTCCTTAGGATAATTCTAGAGGCAGAGTCACTCTCCGTAAGGGCTTCTATATGTCTAAACAGTGACTTGCTCGTCATCCCCCTCGGCCATATGTCATCTGTCTGAGGGGAGACTCCAGGGATTTCTTCCCTAATAGGAAGAGATCACCTCCGACCAAAGGGTCTTCTCCATCATCGAGCCACAGGTATTGCCTTGAGTTCACCCCTGCCCCACCTAACATCCTACCCTGCTAATACACCCTCGGCCCAAACTCCAGCACCTTCTTCAAGAGGAGTTTCAGGCACTTCTCCTCAAGGGAGCCATAGAGTCCGTTCTACTCAGCACCATGGCAAGGGGCAATACACCCTAAACTTCCTCATTCTCAAAAAAGAAGGATCCCGAAGACCCATACTGGACCTCTGGCTCCTCAATAGGCAACCTGTCAGAACGCTTTTAGATGACTTCCCTCAGGATGTCATTCCACTGCTGCAGCAAGGGGATTTTGCTCTCGATCAGAAGGTTCGCTGCTTCCACATACCAATCCATCCCACTCACCCCTGCTACCTACTCTTCTTGGTAAGTGGTCAACATTATCAATTCAAAGTATTGCCATTTGGATTCACCACAGCCCCAAGGGTGTTCACTAAGTTCCTAGCTGTGGTTGCTGTCCATTTCATAACGGGGGGCATCCTCATGTTCCCTTATCTCGACAATTAGCTGATCAAGAGCGCAGGCAAGCAACAGTTCCTGGAGCACATACAGACCACCATCTCCTTCCTCCAAAGGACATAAACATAAACACCACCAAATCCCATCTAGAGCATCTTCAGATTCAGCCCATTTTAGGGTCTACCTCAACTCTGTCACGGGCAAAGATACCCCAACCAAGCCAGGGTATAATCTTTTCAACAGCTACAGACTCTTTTCAACGACCTCGTCGCCCAACAGTCAGAAAAGTAATGTGACCCCCTAGGGATAATGGCTTCTTGCATAGCCAAGTCTCACCCATGCCAGAAAACACATGCGTCCTATCAGCCCAATGATCACAGGCAGAGGGTCACTCAGAAGATCTAGTGTTGATACGGTCCAGCATCTGTCTATTGCTCTCTGCAGTGGTGGAACTGGAACAACCTCTTGCAAGGCTAACCCTTCATGCACCCAATTCCATAGGTGACCATTACCACAGACACTTTACTTTCAGGATGAGGAACGCATCTCCAGGACCTGACAGTTGAGAGCCTGTGGTCACATCCGCATAGCCTACAAATCGATCACATGTTGCTTTTAGCCATCCAGCTTTCTCTCGAGGCCTTCCTTCAGGTCCTCTGACACAAAGTTGTCCTCCAAGGCAGACAATATAACCTCAATGTATTTATTAACTAAAGAAGCAGAGTGGCACACACTTCTCCCAGTTATCCCCTTACTAGAGTACAGTATTTGGCATAAGGAGATTCGCCATCAAATAAAACTCCGGGAGGAGTACCTCTGACGTAATGTCCCTAATGCCAGACTCCATCTTTAGTTGGCCTTGCTCCATTTTCTCTATATTTGCCGTATCATCCACATATCTGCCTTTGACCAGATGCTGCCTGTCTTTATCATGCCATGAACCTGTGAAAGTCTCTGGTCCTTCAGACCGTGACATCAATAAGGCACCTGATGTGACATCAATCTGAGAAGTCTGGGACAAGTGCCTTGTTATCTCCATTTAAAGGGCAGATAATAACATAAAAAATCTAATCCGAATTGATGTGTTTTTACCTTATTTGTCTGTAATGCATGTAGGAGTAGCACATTGGTGCACACAAGTTATGTCAGACAGTCCTCGGGTTATCAGAAAATCCCCATATCAGATAAGCCACCGTAGAAAAGGCCCGTTAAGTGACCACTTGGCAGGAGAGGCCCTTCGCCCCAGATTATTGTGCAGGATACTACCCGAAGACCTTGACAAAGATTGCCACAGCATCCCGTTCTGCATTGAAAGCAGATACCGAGCCATGTCAGGAAAGACAGAAGCTGATGGGTGTTTTCCTTTTGCAGGAACACTTTCGCCCGGCTACTGATAATTACAGCCTACTACTGTGAACAGAAATACAGTTTGTTGCTTCTCCCCAAGAAACTCTAGATTCATGCTATGCTGCTCCATGCTTTCATACTATAGCTCATATAAGTAGGTTTTAGGGTATTAGATTGCTAGATGACAAATTCACTATGGTAGAAATGTTAGTATTATTTTTGATTGTTCGCAATATGCATTAGTGTTGTAATAACTACCTGTGTTATTTTCTAATGCTAAGCATCAGTATGAGCTCGTTGAAGTATTTTTTTTTAAGCATATAGTGTCTCTTAGTGCAGTACTTGTGTGTCCTTAGGACTAACCCCAAATTTCTCCCAACAGTCATATCCCCCTTCCACCTTAACCGAAGTGTCGAGCTCCCTGTCTTCTTCTCAGCTACAATCTGTAGCAGAATAGGGTGCTTCACATCATAATTTAAAACATGCCGTTGTGTACTAAATTGACAGGGCTAAAACTTTCTGCTAAACACAACTTTTAATTGCATTTGCCAAACCCGTTTCCGAATGCTTTCTCTATTGCAGAGAGTTGTTATACAACGTTCTCATTGGCACCGTATGAAGCTTTCTTTACAGTTTTTTTTCTCCCCCAAATTTTAGTTAACTGTTGGCCCTCAGAGAGTGGGAATGGCTGCGATGTTAACATTGAGTACGAACTACAGGAGGAAAACCTGGAACTGAATGACGTGGTCATTACCATTCCCCTGCCGTACGTATATTATTATTCCCCTGCCGTACGTATAGCACCAATGGGATAGACAGTTGAGTGGTTTATGTGGCACATGTCTGCTTATTATTCTGCAAGCCTTTCGGACAAATGTGTGCTTCCTCTGATTGCGTATCAGGCTGAATGTACATATGCATTAGTCCATCTTACCCCTCTAGATGGAGTGTGTGTGTATCCATGTTCCAATTTTCATTTCCTTTTTTTCCTGCAGTAGCCTATCTGTTCCCCATGTATGGATGAGTGTGCCTCTTGTTGATTTGGGGGTACTTCTGCATGATTTACTCTGGCAGGAAATGTCTTTCCTATGGAGTCTGCAGTATTTCTCGTTCATCTCTTGACACAGGAGCTGTTTACACTACCATATATTATTTCTCTTTGTGGTGCTTTGCAAAGGGTTCTGTAGGCTTCCTAGGAAGCATCTTTTGATCTCCCCTGTGCTCCTCCTAGAAGTCTGTGTGTGTGATTTATTTGTTAGGTAGTTATTCCCCATGCACCTTTTTGGCTGTAGATGGGTGCGTTCCATTGATTTTGTTTGTCTGTTTGTTTTTTTTTCTTTTCTTTTTTTTCTTTTTTTTAATTTGTATTTTTTTTAATCTTTGTGTACATACAGATGATTCTGACATTCTTTTGTTGTGTTCTACCAGAAGCGGAGGTATGGGGATGGTGAGAGAGAATGAGTGCTTTTCTTAAACAGTACCATCAGATGTGTGATAGAGGACTGGAAGATTGGTACATTTGTCGAGGAGTAATGGCATTGTCCTTGTTGGGTTTTCTTCCTGCTATGGTAGTTTTATTTACAACTTGTAAGTTGTTTTTCTCTGCAGACCTGGTGTTGGTTCCCCGGTGATTGGTGACATCGATGGAGACTATCGTCATGATAGTCGACGAAACATACTGGAGTGGTGCTTACCGGTGATTGATGCCAAGAACAAAAATGGTAGCCTGGAGTTCAGCATTGCAGGGCAGCCCAATGACTTCTTCCCCGTACATGTCTCCTTCGTGTCTAAGAAGAACTATTGTAACATACAGGTGCGTGATGTGCTGGTGCCCTTTCATTGTTTTAGTTCCTCCCACCTCCATTGCCAATAGATGTTTTAGATCAGTTTCAAAATATGTCCAATTATTAGGCTTTGATTAAAAAACATTCTAAAGGCTTGTAATAATACGTTTAAAAAAAAAAAAA
Organism: Triturus cristatus; assembly: GCF_964204655.1. Taxonomy (NCBI): domain Eukaryota; kingdom Metazoa; phylum Chordata; class Amphibia; order Caudata; family Salamandridae; genus Triturus; species Triturus cristatus. The sequence goes on from NC_140583.1 coordinate 1,060,595,093, forward strand.
AAAAAAAAAAGATTTATTCTTTCCTGCCTTGAGTTGATTGACTTGTATCTAAAAAAGACAAGTTTTGCAGCATGAATCCTTTTCTGGTTTCACATGTTGTGCATCTATTCCACCATTTAGTAGTTGGTTCCAGAATCGTGTCTTGGCCTGCCTGTCCTTTTAATAAAAAAAAAAAAAAATGTTGTCGTCCATTTGGTGGTAAGCCCATCCCCTGTGCCACATCAGACGGTGCCCTAGAAGTTCCTGTGCATGGTTACCATCTTCAGATTCTTTTTGCTGCTGTTGGGTCTGGACGAAACCATAGGAGCTCAGAATAATCTTGGAAGATTTGCAAAGGAAAGATAGAGTGTTGACTGAAGAGCAGTGAAAATCACCGGAGGCCACGAGAAACACTGAAGACCGAGGATGGTAGCAGTCTAGACCCCGACAGGGAACCCAGTCGGTGAGGAAGACGTGGCCAGCGAATGCAGAGGAGAAGAGCAGCTAGGGGCTATGGTGAATACTCCCTTTGAATTCTGCCCTAACTGCCACCACAAGTTCCAAATGAGGTCTGTATCTGTAACCTGTGCCTCTGGAAGGATAACAACGCCGAAGTCTGGGAAGTCCGCACTTAATTCGTGCCGAAGTCTCTCACAAAGAGATTGTAATAGCACTGGCACACTACACCATGGCTGGCACTCATGGTATCTCTGAAAGGACTGGACCTCTCCAGTGACGACAAGGAAAACATCGAAGTCGAGCCAGCACAAGGAGAAGAGTTGGGCACTGAACGGAGCTTTGTCGACGTCTAGAGAGCAAAAAATACCAAACAGCAGAAGGTAACAAAAGACCCTAAAGTCCTGAGAGCCACCTCTACAACAACGTTGAAACACTTGATGACCGAAGATTTTCTCAAACCCAAAGATGTTCTTTGCACCCTTTGGTCCTGACCAAAGGACACTGATGTGGTCAAGCCTTCGAACTAACCCTCGACACCAGTAGTCCCTTGGATGACCTGTCCATGTACAATAGACTAATCATGAGGGCAGAAGATAAGAATGAGGTCTAGCTTGAGGAAGCGAGGGTGGAATAATGCTTCTTCCTCAAGACCCTAATGCCATCACAAAGAAGGTGATCCGGTACCTGCCCATGCTTTCTAGCATACAGGACCATGGCAAGGAAGCTTGCGAGCAACCTGCCAAAGCGGTTACTCCTCGAGTGGGGAAGAAATATAAGCATTCCACTCAAAACCTCTCAATACATCATGGGGAACATTCTGGCAGACCCCTTCATAGTGGCAACAGCCAGGAAGAGGAATAACGCTCCCACGTCAGCCACTTCACCACCAGAGAAGGAGAGCGAAAGAATGGACCTGGTGGGTAGAAAGATGAAAAGGGAATAGGCGATGCAATAGAAAGTTGCGACTTCCAATGCACTCCTCAACAGGCACGGCCACTAGTAATGGGAGGAAATTGAAGGACTCCTTCAGAACCTTAAAGAGGAATTCAGAAAGAGAGCTAAAGCAGTGATACAGATGGGCAAGAGCATTGTCAAATCCTGCCTCAAATCAGCACTGGATGCAGAGGATACCACTAGTAGACGGATGTGCACAGGCACCTCCCCAGACATGCATGGCTCAGGGTCTCTGGATCCAGGGTTGAAGTGCAAGCATCAGTCATAAACATGCCTTTCTAAGGAGAAGCCCTCTTCGGGACTGCCATGGACGAGGCTCTCCAGCAAATAAAGAGGGATAATGAGACAGCCAATGACATGCAGCTTTACATTTCAGAGGATTCTTCAGGAGTGGGGAAACCTCAAACAGGCAGGGCAGGTTTCTCGCGCTGCCTACAACAGCAAGGCTTAAGCCAACAAGTCAGACACCAAAATTTGTGCCTGGTTTTGGTGTAAGGCCATGTCTGCTATACTGTTCAGTAAGAGGGTGGAAGTCTTTGTGCAAATTGGATTTTCAAGTGATCACCACCTCATATAATTTCTCGTCCGCATTTCTGTCTTTGGGTTAAACATTTTTTTTTTTTAACTGCCCTATTGCTTCAGCAGTGCCCAAGGTCCTGCTGTAATCGCCAGACTATACCAAATAAAGATGTAACTCAAAATCTTGAGGATGTAATGTATTTAAAAATACACCCGATTGTATAACCTTCAGCAACCAAACAGTTCAGTAATGCATTTCTAAATGTGTTCTTTTTCTGCCCAGTGTCCGAAGTACACAGCCATCAGAAATAATACTAAACACATCTAAATCAAGGTATCCAAAAGGATTTCCCATACCTGCTTTATGTGAATGAATTCATCTGAAATTATCCTAGGAAAGCTGGTGCCAGTTATGCATTCATAGCAGTCATTGGAACTCTGTTCCTAGCCATTGTGAGGGGTTATAAAAGTTGGTAGATTTCACTGACACCCAGTTATCGCTCTTCTGAGTCTACGGGGCAAGTTGTGGTCTTGTGTACCATATGCTTCCAACAAAGGTGTTTTCAACGTGTGGGTTTCTGTAGCGAAATGTACTGCTACTATTTTGATCAAAACAACCAAATACAAGTAGTAGTGGGTGATTTTTATAAGTTAGGGTGGCTAAAGACCACACACAATTGTACTGTTGTTGCTGTTACCTAAAGTGTGATGCTTCTATGACCTGAGGTATCAAATTGGAATGTTCTGCGGATGAGCACTCTTAAATCTAGGATGTTGTGTTTGTGAAAGTATGGTTCACTGAAAACACCGAATTTGCTGGTTATTATTATCCTTATCTTGAAACATAATTGCAAGACAAGTTATGAGGTTTTAACATTTAATCTTAACTTCAAGATTAGCCTTGAAGCACATTCCTGAATCTTTTAGCATAAATTGTTTGGGCAGAAAAAGAAATTCAGTATAGATAGTTTGCTTAATCTCGTCTAGACTTTACAGTGGTTCAAAATAGAGTTGTCCAGGATCGACGTTCAAATGGAAGCTACTGATCAGATTAAAGTCTATATGCTTCTATATTTTATTTCTGATCAGTTTACCACTAGTTTCCCTGAGATGGACAAGGATTTTACCGTACTTCCATTGAATAGTATACACTTTCAGAATGAAGATACTTAATTTTCAACATCACCTTAAAACCGAAATCTTCGGTGGCAATACTGAGGTGTAAAATGACAGAAAATAAACATTACATCCGAATTTACTTCATTTATAATTAGCTGTAAGGAAAACGATAAGTATTATTTTAACAAAACAAGGCACTCTAAAATAGCAAGTCGTAGTCTGTTAGGGTGGTAGTGATAGTAGCCGTTTTCTCTTCAAACTGTTACTGTGCGTGCACAACATTGATCCCCAAGATAAGGCCAAATATGAAATATTCAGAGGCACTTGTCCTGCTACTCCTGCTCGTCCAAGAACATGATCTGCAAGCCAGTGTAAGCTTACAAGTAAGTAAACATTTTCTTTTCATCCATTTTCCTGACTTCTCCCATTCAGGAATCACTCTTAATTTTTTGGAATGTCAGTTCTGTAGTCTTTTTTTTGTTGTTGTTTTTTTGTTATAAGGTCTAGTCAAGTGTGAAAAATACATTTTGAAACCCTACAAGCTTTCTGAATTGAGAGGCAGGAAATTTGAATGTATTTATGTACATGCAGACCAATCACAGAAGGACACTTCTAAAGAAAGTTTATCCACGGAAAGTTCCTGTTTGGTCGGGCCCATTTAGTTGTACTAGCTTCAGTGTTGCATGCACTCGTGTCTGTTGAAGGGTTGGTTGGCTTAATGCTTCCAGGCTGCCCTGTTCCTAAAATTAACCGACTATCATCATAAAAGACTTGTGTTAATGTGCAACTCTTTTTAGTCCATTAATTAATTGCCCTTCGTTTACCTCCTGCAGGTTAACAAAGTGACCCACGTTGACGGGAACAGCCTTGTGAGATACTCCACTGAAACTGCCTTCCTGGTCGAAAAATATGAGATCCTGTGACACCGAGGATGAGGAAGCTGAAGACTTTTCCATTTTAACTTTAAAAATACTGAATCTTTTTTTGGAGCGTAAAGGAGGCAGAAGAGTCTCCGACTGTCTGTTTCCAGAGAGCTGGCCTGTCTCTCACCCAGACCTTCACCCACTCTATCCCACCAGGATTGATTGTGGGTGACCTGCTTTGGCATAGAGTCAACATTAACTTGTGAAGGGTGGGGAAGGGTTGCACTTCACCGTGGCAGATTGGTGTTGGCTTTCTGGTGACTTAAAGGAGTAGATGTTATCATCTACCAACTGCCATGTCTGCCCTCTGACCCTTCCAATTGCTTTGGATTTGGGCCTAATTAAGTTTTGAAGCTTGGACCTCGGCATTAGCCTCCTTCCTGTCTGTCACTCTTTTCATGTGAGCTTCTGTATTTCTCTTCTTTGCAGCCTCGAACCTGCAAAACCTAGCTGTGCTCTGCTAGCTGTCTGCAGACCACCCACTGTCTGAAACGACTGGCTATTTGAATCCTTTTGGCCTAATGTGCCCTGCGTTCCAACTTTCAGTTTGTGTCTGTTCGTATATTTTGCTTTTTATTCTATTCGAAATAGGGATCCTGACATTGAGTTTTAGAGAGATTGATTGGAGCAGCGTTTGGCCTTCTAAGCAACTGCTTTTGGGATTCCTGGCCAATAATCAGAGCAACAGCGCCCTGTTGCCCCACGTCAGCAATTCTGAGGTGATTGAGCAATGCCAGATCCTGGTTCACTCCTACAGCGCATGCCACAGCCACCTGAAAAGTTGTTTGCCTTAGTTTCCAAAAAGGTTTACCTCCTTAATTTCACATAGGACAATACTCTAGATCTCGTTAAATTCTTTAAACCACAGTCTTTCTCTACTTTAATCGGTTTGTCTGATTGTGATCCTGCCCTCCAATATAACTCTTCCAATCACTCCAAATTATTGCCACTCCTTGAGGCATCTGTAATTAACAACTGTACAATTTAATGCTCATTAGAGTACATTTTTTTATGTAAAGTATGTCAAAATCTAAGTAGACTTTATCTATTCAATCACTAGTTCTGTTTGATCTTCCAGAAGTCTAGCCTACCCCATTCTTCCATCACTTTTCTGAAGCAAAAAGTTGAACTTCTGTCATATTTTAAGGGTGAGGATACTTGGTGTCTCGTCCTGACTACCCTTTCCCCTCCATACACCTGGATGCTCTTGCCTACTGAATGCCCCATTCTTGTCTCCTGAATACCTAGAGGCGTCCTCTCCTCATTAATGCCTGAAAGTGATTTATCCTACAGATTGCCTCAAACCAAATCTCCCCTGTAGTTTTTGAACTGGCTGGGTATTGCAGCGATTTAATGAAAAAATGCACACAGGAAGTGTGGCTAGGCATTCATCCACACCCCCTTGCCCTAACCACCCACCACCCCCACAGCAGTCTGCCACTGAGGCTAAACCACCCTCACCAGCAGCAGTAGTGTTTGCAAGCACTTGGGAGGCTCAGGGTGGATGGTGCTTTTCAAAGCATGTTTTACTATCCTCTGCTCCCCTTAAAAAAATAAAATCTGTTGATGTGAGTTGTGGATCCGGAACTATTTGGAATTTGAGGTGGTTGACCATATGCTGGTGCCCTCAATCTTGTAGATTATGCCTCACATTCAGATTTCTTTGGGTCAGTGCATTGCTTGTTTAAATAAATTTGAGAGGCTGTTTATTTTCAGATTTCTTTTTCCTTGTTTGAATTATTCGAGGCTTTAAAATAAAAATTGAAGGACAACATTTTGTAACCCTGTATTATAATTACCTAGGGAATCTCACACATTCCACTGTACACAGAACCCTGAAAGGAAGTGATTTCTTTAAAGAAATAAAGTGTAATCTACAAACAAGACTTTGCTTTAGTGGTTATTGTGTCAAAGTTCTTGAAGTGGAGTGAGTTACAGGCGATCTACTAAGTTGTGTTTACCTAAATCCTTTTTTATATTGTTAATGTTCAGTGCATTTCTAACATCATTTTACCTTCGCTTAAATTATTCTCTATTTTCAATAGGGTTCTGTAAGCAGGACGTTGCTTTCAATCTTGTTTTGCTTCCATGCTCCCTGATGCCCAGAGCCTGCAGAAAATGATGGGTAACCATGCCCTATAGACTCTGGGTGCAGGCTCCTGGGACATGGCCTTGGACAGTGATCTGAAGGCTTGTGTTTCAGAACCTGGCTTTTAGCCACACTCTGCTGTCCGTTCCCCTGATCACTTTCCTAGTTTTGCGTGTGCTTGGAGTACAGAGATTTGCCTTTGAATGTTCCATGCACCATTTCTCCTATATAAGGGTATTTGGGTGCAGAATATGGTTTTCAGCAATACTCTTTGCCACTGCCCAGGAACTGTGTACCGTCCCTTCCTACTCTTAATTTCTATTGTCCCATAATGCCCTTAATGAATTTTTTTATAAAGCGACTTCTGTGCTAGCACAGCAGACTCCTGTGTTGCGGATGTTCTTTTTAGGGCAAAGCCTACCAGACAGCGCAGCCCAGAATCGCAAATTGTTCAGCCGATTCAGATTCAAACCTGGTTCCCCTGTCAACAGCTCTGGCCGTTACGCCACATCCTCACTTTACTTCAGAGCTCCTCAACTGTTTATCACCATCGCCTCCACATTTGTTCAGCAAGACCCCATCAACACGAACCAGCATTGGCAAAGCCAATAGATCTCAACAATGCCAGAGCTATTGCTTTGTCAGTGTGACTGTCTTTCAGCCATGTTGTCTAGCAGTACATCTACTGTTCAGCTTGGCTGAAAGTCACTGAGAAAAGTGCTGTGATGCAGCCAGGCCACGTCTTAGTGCTTTTTTGTGTTGGGAGGTGCAGGACAATAAACTCAAAATGGGAGGGCGAAGAGACTTGGTGTCGGCTCAGCATCCTATGATTCTGGGTTTCAGTAACTTTCAGCCACGCTGAACAGCAGATGTACAGCTAGACAACATGGAAAAAGACATTTACATCACCGGGCCAATAGCTCGGGCATTGTAAGACCTATTGCCTTTACCAATGCTTGTTACTCTAGCACACAATCAAAATAAATGCACAGTGCTGATGTAGCAGAATTAATACAAATGAAGCTAATTTTTCTGGGTAATTCTGAAGTGTGGTGGAAACAAATATTTGAATACTTTCAGAAGGCATCTACACTAGCTGATGACATTTGCACACATCGTTTGTGTGCAGTAAAACCGTATGTTGGTGCTAATGTAATGGTCCTTTCAATTGAAAATGTGTTGTCTGTAAAGGCATGTGCTACAACACCATGTATACTCCACACTATGCCACTCCACTCTAGGCCCTTCCACTCTGTGCCGTGCCACTCCATACCACGGCACCCCATTCTTACTCTCACCTCCACTCTAAAACACGACACCACCCCAATCTATGCCTCTCACTCCACGACATAACAAGCCACTTCCCCCCACTCCACTTTACACCACTCAACTCTACTCCAGTCTACCCACCCAATATACTCCACCCCACTATAGTCCAATCTACCTCAATCCACTCCACAATGATCCAATCTACCCCACTCCACCCGGTCTACCACACTACGCTCATCTATCCCATTCTGCTACAATCTATCCTAATCCACCCACTCCAGTGTACCCCAATCCAACCCCCTCCACTCTACTCCAATCTACCCCCTCCCCTTTACTACAGTCCACTCTACCCCAATCCAATTTACTTCACTGCAATCCATCCAACTCTACCCCACTCCAATCTGCCCCACTCCAGTCTACCCCACTCTAATTTACCACACCCCATTCCACCCTACTACAATCTACCCCTCCCCAGTCTACCCTCCCAATCTACCCCTATCACTCCATTCTACCAATCTACCCCAATCCAACTCCACTACAATCTACCCCCTCCTCTCTATCCCACTCCACGCTACCCCACCCTGCCCCACTCCATTCAAATCCACCCCACTTCAGTCTACCTCATTCCAGCCTTCCCTGCTCTAATCCACCCAATCTATCCGACTCCCCCCAAATCTACCCCATCCCATTCTCCCCTACCACATTCACTCCTCTTCCCCAATGTAGCAATTACTCCCACTACACTCCAATCTTGAATCTATCCAACTCTACCCCATTCCACTCTACCCCAATCTACCCCATTCCACTCTACCCCAATATACCACACTGCATTCCAATCTACCCAGTCTCCTTCACTCAATCTACAGCATGCCACCCAAATCTACCCACCACAGTCCAATCGAACCCACTCAACCCTATATTGCCCTACTCCAATCTACCCCATCTAATCACCCCCTTCCAATCTACCCTAACCCAATCTACCTCATTCCAAACTTCTCTATTCCACATCAATCTACCTGACTCCACTCTACCCCACTCCATTCCATTCTACTCCACTTTACTGTTCACCAATCTATCACACTTCAGTTTACCCCTCATCTACCCCACTCTAATCTTCCCCAATCTACTCCACTCCGAACATCCCACTCCACTCCAAACCAATCTCCCTCACTCTACTATGCCAATCTACCCAACTGCCTCACTTCAGTCCAACCCAATCCACCCCACTCTATTCTACCCCGCTCTGCCCCCACTCCAGTCTATGCCAGTCTACCCCACTCCACTCTACCCCACTGCAATCTTCCCCACCCCACTCCATGCCACTAACCTTTAGCCATGCTGAACATCAGCCACACTGTTGTACGTAATGGCTAAAAAACATTGCACAGCCAATAGCTCTCGCTCAGGCGAGACCTATTGGCTTTGCCAATATTTGATTTGATGCGTGGATCTTAGATCTAAAAAAATTAGCTTTTGTTATGGCATAATCAGTTCACTTAGAGGTAGTTGTCTACTCCATGTAGACTCTAGCTGTACATAATTGCGATTACAAATAAACTTGTTTCTGATGGATACATCTGCCAGTGGATTCCTCACCTTGTGAATATCCCCTGCGCCAGCATTCCACAGAACTTTTCTTTCCCAGCACTCCACGTCGACGTGGGCGACGTCACAATGCATCGGCTCCGCACGCGACTCCGTACGACGTCATCGGAGCCATAAGAAGCCCACGTCGGCGTGATGACGTCAGTTCCCTTTTTTCCATGCCGTCGACGCGCAACGTTTTTTTTCCAGTGCTCTCTAGCTACTTTGTAGTTTAGCGGTGTTACTGTGTTAAATTCAGTATGTCTTCGACGAGGAAGTCGGGCTTTAAGCCCTGTAGGGAATGCGGAGGCCTGATGTCCATGACGGATCCGCATCAGGACTGCTTATGGTGTCTTTCTTCTGATCATGACATGGAAGAATGCGGTTGCTGTAGGAGCATGAATCCTAAAGCGCTGAAGGAGAGGAAGACCAAGCTCTTCATGAAGAAAATCGGTGAGGAGAAGAGAGGGAGGAAAAAGGAGAAGTCCAGGCGGGAGTCATCGACTTCGAGGTCGTCGAAGTCGAAGAAACACCACAAGAAGAGGAAGCATTCTTCTCGGCGTCTGTCCTCGAAGTCTAGGAGGTCGAGGTCGGCTTCGCCCCGTCTACGTCGGAGCAAGGACTTGTCACCTTCTCATTCTCCTGCTAAGTCTCCGAAATCTCCCTCGCCGAAGCGGGCTCCAGCTCGTTCCCCGACGCCGTCACCGGCTCCGTCCAAGGCTTTGACTCCGGGTCAAGTGGAGTCTGATGTGCCTTTGGATGGGCAAGAACAGGAGGAGGCTGTTCCGGTGCCGTGTGACTCTGCGGCTCCGATGGATGATTCTGCGGAGCCGACGCCGGTGACTCCACAAGGGGATACAGGGACGGTCCCTTATCCCCAATTCCCGGCTCCAGGTACGGATCCCTCAGGATTTCTGAATGCCATGTATGGTATGTTTAATAGGGCATCCTTCCCATCCGGAGCACCAACTGGTCCCGTGGGTCCGATGGCGTTTACGCTGGAGGTGCCGCAGCGTTACGCTCAGGCCCCTTTTCTGCCCTTTATGCCGATGGCGCCTTCTTGGCAGTTTCCGGTGCCGGCTGGGGATCCAACTCGACCTCGGATGGACCGTCAGTCTTCGGAGCCTTCGCCGAGGCCGACTCCATCGGCGCCGCGTCCGGCGCCGCCGACTCCACCTATGGCGCCTCTGACTCCGGTGCCTTTGGCTCCACCGACGCTGCGTACGACGTCGACGACGCCGGCTCCCCGGGTCCGGTTGAGGCGGGAGGCCCAAAGGGTGTTGGAGGAAGGAAGATATCGGGCAGAGATGGAAGAAGGTGAGGTCGACTCTTCTTCGGATGAGTTTGAAGGAATAGAGGAAGCAAGTGGTTTGGATACCACCCCTGAGTGGGAGCATGCTTCTGCAAGGTCTTCTCCTCCACAGGAATTGGCACCCTACCATGTGGTGATTAAGAAGGCCGCAGAGTTGTTAGATCTGCAGCTGCCCTCTGTGGAGTACAAGTCAAACCTGCTTACGGAGGTGTTACACTCTCCGACGTCGGCTTCGGAGCCTTTGTTGCCTTTCAATGAGGCTATCTTGGAACCAGTGTTGGAGGTGTGGAGGAAGCCTCTTTCAGCTCCGGCGGTTTGCAGACAGGTGGCAAGGAGGTACAGAGTTGCACCAGGAGACCCGGATTTTTTGTCCACGCATCCTTCTCCGGAGAGCCTAGTGGTGCAGGCTTCATGTTCTAAACATGCTTCGGGTGCTTTCCCTCAGTCTCCGGCTGATAGTGAGTCAAAGAAAGTTGATCAGGCGGCCAAGAAGACCTTCTCCTCAGGAAGTATGGCGTTGAAGTCATCTAATGCCACATGCTTGCTGGGGCGTTATGTTGATGCCTTGATGGACTCTATTAAAACTTTGGCCCCTAAGTTGCCTGAGGGGGATAAGTCGTCCTTCTTGGAAGTTGTTGCGGACACTCAGGCAGCTGCCAGGCAGCTGCCAGGCAGGTGATCCAGTCTGGGCTGGATACGGCAGACTTGGTGGCGAGAATTATGGGGTCGTCCACCGCCGCAAGGAGACAGGCTTGGCTCTGTTCTTCTGGTTTCTCAGCGGATGTTCAGGCCACGCTGGTGGATCTGCCTTTTGACGGACAGAAGCTGTTTGGGGAGAAGGCAGATTCTGCCCTTCAACGATTTAAGGACAGTAGGTTGACGGCGAAGTCCTTGGGTCTGCAGGCTCCTGCTAGGGGTTCAACATTTCGAAAGGCTAGGGGATTCGGAAGGTCATCCTTTCGTTCCTTCCGACAACCCCAGCAGCAGCAGCAACAACAGCAGAATCCCCTCTATAGGTCCTATAGAGGGAAGCAAAGGGTCGGAGAGGTTCTGGATGCAACCCCTCTTCTTCCTCCTCCTAATGAGGCTTCAGGGAAGCAGCCCTAGATCCCCCATCCCGGATCATGTAAGACCTGTGGGGGGCTGGGTGTCCTACTTTCTACGGGGTTGGAAATCTATTACAACCGATCTTTGGGTTTTGAACCTCGTAGAGACTGGGTACGCCCTTCCCTTTCGGGAGTTTCCTCCCCCTTACCCTCCTTGCCAAGGTTATTGCTCGGAGGACCATCTGCTTCTCCTGCAGAAAGAAGTTCTGGCCTTGCTTCAGAAGGGTGCGATAGAGGTGGTTCCGGAGCAGGAAAGGGCTCAGGGATGCTACTCCCGGTATTTTCTGATTCCCAAAAAGGATGGCAGATTGCGTCCGATTCTGGACCTCAGAATTTTGAATTTTTACCTGAGGCAGGAGAAATTCAAAATGCTGACCCTTGCGCAGGTTCTTCAAGCGTTGCAGCAAGGAGACTGGATGGTGTCGCTCGACTTGCAGGACGCGTACTTCCATGTCCCAATCCTGAAGTCGCACAGGAAGTATCTCCGTTTTACGGTTGGGTCGCAACACTACCAATTTGCGGTCCTCCCGTTTGGGACTTACTACCACACCTCGAGTCTTCACAAAGGTGATGGCAGTGGTGGCTGCTCATCTCAGGAGGTCAGGGATCCCGGTTTTCCCTTACCTGGACGACTGGCTTCTGAAGGCGGAGTCCCCAGAGATAGTGCAGCGTCATCTGCAGGTGACATCTCAGCTGTTATTCGACTTGGGTTTTTCAATCAATGTGCCCAAATCTCACCTGGTGCCCTCTCAACGCAACCTGTTCATAGGGGCAGTACTGGACACTACTGTGTGTCGAGCATTCCCCCCTCCTCAAAGGATTATCGACATTCAGGAGATGGTCCCTTTATTCCACAGTGGAGCGGTTGTTCCAGTTCTGAAGGTCCTTCGCCTGCTCGGTCTGTTTGCCTCCTGCATTCTGTTGGTCAACCATGCACGCTGGCACATGAGGGCGCTCCAGTGGTGTCTCCGCAAGCAGTGGTATCAGCACAACGGGGATCTCGGGGAGTCGATCAAGATCTCTGGAGAAGCTGCAGCGGATCTGTCTTGGTGGAGCGTGGAGGGCAATCTGTCTCAAGGAAAGCCCTTCCATCTACCTCCATCGGTGGCCACAGTGATAACGGATGCATCCACTTTAGGGTGGGGTGGGGAGCTGGAGATCAAAGGACTTTGGTCTCCAGAGGAGAGGTTGTTTCACATCAACCTTTTAGAACTGCGGGCGATTCGTTTGGCGCTCAAGGCCTTCCTCCCTTCCCTTCGCGGTCAGTCAATTCAAGTCCTGACAGACAACACGACTGCGATGTGGTATGTCAACAAGCAGGGAGGAGTGGGGTCTCTTTGTCTATGCAGAGAGGCCTGCGTCTATGGTCCTGGGCTCAGGACCATCAGATTTGTCTGATGGCAAATCATCTGGCCGGTGTGTTGAACGTACGTGCGGACAGTCTCAGTCGGCAGTTCTCCGCCGACCACGAGTGGAGGCTCCATCCGGAGGTGGTTCGTTACGTCTTTCGGGCGTGGGGGACACCTCGGGTGGACCTGTTTGCCACCCGCGAAAACGCGCACTGCCCGTCGTTCTGCAGTCTCCAGTATCCGATGCAGGGGGCGTTGGGGGGACACGTTTCAGTTGAGTTGGGACTCGCAGCTCCTTTCCTCCCATACCCTTGATTCCTCGGGTTCTGAGGAAGATTTGCCAAGACCGGGCCCAAGTCATATTGATCGCCCCGGATTGGCCAAGAAGGGTGTGGTATACAGATCTTCTCCACCTCTCCTCGTGCCCTCCGCTCCGTCTCCCTCTGAGGGCAGACCTCCTCTCGCAGTCGGAGGGGCAGGCTCTACACCCCCACCTCCAGAGCTTACACCTTCATGCCTGGAGATTGAACGGGGCAACCTGAATTCCTTCTCTCTCCCACCTGATGTGGTGGATGTTATTTTATCGGCCAGGCGACACTCCACCAAGTCCATTTACTCCTACCGGTGGTCCAAGTTTGTAAAATGGTGTGGCGAGAGATCCATTGATGCTTTAAAAGCCCATCTTTCTGATGTGCTTCAGTTTGCTCTTTCCCTGGCTCAGCAGGGCTGTGCTGTGGCCACGGTCAAGGGCTATCTTTCAGCCTTATCGGCTTTTCTATGCCTTCCAGATCAACCATCATTATTTAAATCTCCGGTTGTTCTGAGGTTTATCAAGGGCCTTACAAACATGTTTCCTCCTACTCCATTTGTAATGCCTCAGTGGGACCTTAATCTTGTTTTAACCTTTCTGATGGGGTCTCCTTTTGAGCCTCTACATAGCTGTCCTTTGAGGCTGTTGTCCTTTAAGGTGGTTTTTCTTAGAGCCATAACCTCGGCAAGGAGGGTGAGTGAGCTTCAAGCTCTTAGTTCTAAACCCCCGTTTTTAACCTTGCATGCTGAAAGGATGGTTCTCAGGACCAGGGCTGCTTTCCTGCCAAAAGTTGTCACTCCGTTTCATTTGGGGCAGTCCATTACTCTCCCTGTTTTCTATCCGCCTCCTCATCCTTCCAAAGAGGAGGAAAGGCTTCATCGCCTGGACCCAAAGAGAGCTGTAAGCTTTTACTTGGACAGAACGAAGGACTTTCGTCTGGACGATCAGCTCTTCATGGGTTATGTTGGACATTCCAAAGGGAGAGCGGTGCACAAGCGCACGTTATCGAGATGGATTATCCTTGCCATCAAGATCTGCTACGCCCTGGCTGGTAAGACCCCTCCTGAGGGTATTAGGGCTCATTCAACTAGAGCCAAGTCATCTACATCTGCTTTGGCCCGGGGTGTTCCTGTGGCAGACATTTGTAAAGCCGCGACTTGGGCCTCCCTCCATACCTTCGCAAAGCATTATTGCTTGGACTCTGAGATGAGGAGGGAGGGCCACTTCGCGCGCTCTGTCTTGCAAGACTTTCTGGTATAGGAAGGTGGACACCCTCCTCCAGGAGTGGGGACTGCTGTGGGATTCTATTCACAAGGTGAGGAATCCACTGGCAGATGTATCCATCAGAAGAACAAGTTACTTACCTTCGGTAACGCTTTTTCTGGTGGATACAGTATCTGCCTGTGGATTCCTCACTGACCCACCCGCCTCCCCGTTGTCCACCTTTGTATACCATGGAATAGGTCTTGTTTGAAATGTTTGTATGCTTTCTTGTACATTTGTAGGAAATGCTTGTTTGATTAGCATTTCTTTGCTTTGTATGCTATGTATATGTATTGGTATTCTATATACTGTGTATACTTGGAGTTGTCATTGGCTCACCTGTTCGCCTCGAAGGCACGGAAAAAATGGGTGGAACTGACGTCATCACGCCGACGTGGGGTTCTTATGGCTCCGATGACGTCGTATGGAGTCGCGTGCGGAGCCGATGCATTGTGACGTCGCCCACGTCGACGTGGAGTGCTGGGAAAGAAAAGTTCCGTGGAATGCTGGCGCAGGGGATATTCACAAGGTGAGGAATCCACAGGCAGATACTGTATCCACCAGAAAAAGCGTTACCGAAGGTAAGTAACTTGTTCATCAGTAGTACTGTTTGGGGCATCTGCATGAAACTTTACAAAGCAGGTAGCTGCCTAGGGGGTTATGAATTGTTGAGAGAAACCCATAAGTTACTTTCTCAAGTATGTGAGAAACGTTAGTTTTCTGGTACCACAAAAACAGCTGAACAGAATTACACCAAAATAAGTAAGAAAACAGAGCTTGGTCCAACAAAGGGCTATTTTCTTTCTGCATCCTTTCATTAGTTTTAGAGAAAATTGGAAACAAAAAAGACATTTAATTTCTGTGCATGGTTAGGTTATTGAACTACATTTTTCAGCCAAGAATTTAATTTAATTGACTTGGACGTTTTTTTCGTATTAAGTCGCCAGTTTGTGGTTCAAACTGGCGCTGCTGGTTCCCAAACCTGAATGGCCATGAAAGCTTGAAGACTTTTTTTTTATTATGCTCCTGAACACATTGACTGTTGTGCAATCCCGTACTCCTAGTTACTGAACTTCGCTATTCAAAAACAATTTATGACCATGTGGACAGTTGCACCCCAACCATGGCAAAGAACCACACCCTTTGGGAGGGAAATTCCCCCTCTTGATGAAAGAAATTGAGGAAAATGGTGCACTGTTCATGAACCTGGCTAGTCTGGTTCAGTGGCAGCCTCGATGTTTATGAAGAGGAAATAATTGGTAAAGTAAAGCAGAATCATTCTTGGAGGCGGTAGGATCCACAATTGAGATCTGAACCTTGTCTGTGAAGACAGTCGGGGAACAATACAATCGGGGAACTGCTATGGATGATAGAAAATTAAATCTGGGTGCACTAAAATTGTACATCATGGCAGAACCGGCCACCGAGTTGGTCTAGTTGTCCTAAACAACCCCTTCCTATGCAGTGGTAACATGACCATTCACAGGTGAGTGCAAATAATTCATACTGTTAGGGCATGTGCCCTTGATGTCATCCTAAGTACATGCCTTTTTTGGTATTTCTTGTATAGGGACCTCTTAAATGGCAAAAGGGGTGTAATATTTGCATTTATTTTACGTAAACATTTGGTAATAGAACTACCTTATCAGTTTTGACTGCTTCTTGGTGGTTTTTATTTTTTTATAACTCACTTCACATCTGAGTTCTCAATCTACTCAAGTATTTTACTTTGAACCTTGAAAGTGTCTTGCAAATTAGTTGACAGATGGTGGGGCAAAGTCATGGAGGGTGGCAGCAAATGTCATTATTCTGTACGTTTAACCACCATAAGAAGGTTTGGATGAGTTAACAGAAATAATTGATGCGAAGGACACCAAATTTGGCGTTCACACAGAGGATAGTTTCTTTGGTGCTTTTTAAAATTGGGTTTTAATCTGTACCGTAGTTTTTACTTTGTGTGTGTGTGTGTGTGTGTGTGTGTGTGTGTGTGTGTGTATATATATATATATATATATCATCTCAACCAAAAAGTTACTCTGCATTTGACGGCCTCACACGTTGTGACAGCGATTTCCCATCTTGCTGGCAGAAAGGAAGGCTTGCAAACAGTGTCCTTTCAAGCATATTTATTCAGCTTTGCCTTAAATCCAAACATGTTTCGAGCAGCATTGCCCTTGGTCACTGGCGTAGGCAAATTCAGGAAGCAGCAAAAAGTTTAAAAGCGCACCGGCGCCTCGTTAAATACACGCCCCTCTTGGCTTTAGCTCGCTTAGCATCATGGTAGATGTAGTATCCACAATATCAATTGCATAGTGCATGCTGCCAGATGAAAGCGCTGTTAATCCTATAGTAGGTTAGCATGTAAGTCCATTGTTGCTCACCTTCCTAAAGTCAGATTTCCACCAACTGGAAGCACATCGTTCCCATCAGCGCTTAAAATGATTAGCGCCAGAGACCTGCTTTTCCGCAGTGGAGCCCTCCCGATCTTAGTCAGACCGTAATAAATCAACCAAAAAGTTACTCTGCATTTGAGGGCCTCACGTTGTGAGGGCAATGCTGCTCGAAACATGTTTGGATTTAATGCAAAGCTGAATGAATATCCTTGAAAGGACACTGTTTGCAAGCCTTCCTTTCTGCCAGCAAGATGGGAAATCGCTGTCACAACGTGTGAGGCCCTCAAATGCAGAGTAACTTTTTGGTTGATATATGTTCGAGGCATATGAGCTGCAGATTACACACTTGTGCATAGATCGCCATCTGGTGTTGGTCCCGGATGTTTGCAGTTGTTTTTACTCTTGGAAAGTCTTTGGAAGTCACGAGGTCGGTGACTCCTCCTTTGGATCGTATTGCGCATGGGCTTCGGCTCTATCCTCAGATTGTTTTTTTCCGCCATCGGGCTCGGATGTGATCTTCGCGCTCCGGTTCCGAACAGGTTTCCAGTTCAATCGACGCGCAATCCTCACCCCAATTCGCGGTATTGTTTTGATCGCGATCTCCACACTCGACGCGGCTCTCATCGATCAAGACCTTCGATTCCAGTCGTCGACGCCGGCCTTCGTGCCTACCCAAGCTCCGGTCCTGTCTCATGGAAAGGACTCCCTTCAAGAAGTGCCCTCGATGTGGGTCCAAATTCCCCCATACTGATCTCCACGAAGTATGTAATCTCTGCCTCTCCCCTGAACACGAGGCTCGGGACTGTCCGGCGTGCAAGTCCTTCCGGTCCAAGAAAATGATTAGAGACCGAAGAGCAAGAAGGACCATGGCGCACTCGTCGACGGCGATTCCAGATGACATCTTCGGAGAGGGGCTCCAAAAGAACACCACACCGACGAGGGCCTCGTCAGCGCTTCTGAAGCTGACGATTCAGATGTGGAGGACATCCCTCCGGCACAGAGGGTCGTGAGTACCAATTTGGCCCCGTCCCCCCCCCCCCCCCCCCCAACACCCTCGCCGGCACCGAAAAAGGCTTCGGTCACGCCTTCGCGCCTAGCGAAGACCAAAGACACTGCTTCCCACACCGCACCTTCGGGACCGGTAAAGAAGCCGATTAAGCCTTCCGTCGGCTCGGGCTCGAGCCAGCCCACCGTCGGTGCCGACAAACACTCCTCTGCACCAACGCCGAAAAAGAAAATGGCCTCCTCTTCAGCACCGAGCCCCATACCGAAACACTCTGTGCCGAAACCCAGTTCCACCTCCTCGGTACCGACTCCATCCCCGGAACCGACAAAAGCACACAAGGCCACCGGCACCGAGATCTCGAAGCCGAAACACATCTTGGCACCGACCAAACAAAAAGCCCTTTCTAAGCCGCATAACAGGACACTAAAGCCAGAAAACCAACGGCCCGACGCCTTCGGCGCCGACGGATAAACCACCTTCAGAAGAACTCTTTACACCGGATCCCTTGCAAAAGACATTGACCAAGGATCCCAAAACCGGACATTTTGATGCTCAGCATGAAAAAGAGACAGCTGGAAAAACCTGCCCCTGCTCCACCTCCAAAGAGGAATGACTCTGCTACCTCACCTTTCAGAATGCCTTCCCACCTCTTCCACCTTCTCCTTCTCCACCACCTCCTCATCATTCCCCAACACCCCCTCCGGATGATCATGACGACACATATGATGAAATGGGGGACGTGCCCCATGATTTACCTACAGGGGACCCCACTCCCACAGGTTCCCCAGACCCATGGGACGACTATAACATCCCCGACATCCCTAACATCCCACAAGATGATATCTATCCTTCGAGACAATCCCCACCAGAAGACTCAGTGGGGTTCAACCATTTACTCCAAAGGGCTGCACACTATCACGGGGTAGATCTCCATACCAACCCCATTGAGGAGGATTTCCTCCTCGATACTTTCGACACCATGCATAAGGCCACCTCCATACAGCCCATGCTCAAAGGAGTTGTAAAACATGCGCCAGAGGTCTTTAAAGACCCAGTCAGAGCCAGGGTCCTTAACCCGCGCATTGACAGAAAATACAAAGCCGCCCCTACAGATCCCTCCTACATCATAGGGCCAGCACCGCTAGATTCACTGGTAGTGTCCACAGCACGGAAGAGGGCCAACTCCCAGGCGTCAGGCGAAGCACCACTACCTGACAAAGAGTCAAAACTCTTGGACGCATCCGGCAAGCGCACTGCATCACAAGCTGCCAACATATGGCGTATCGCCAATACACAAGTGTTACTGGCTAGATATGACAGGACCCATTACGACGAGTTAGAAGCCATAATGCAACACCTCCCTGACAAATACCAAAACAGGGCAAACAAGTTAATACAGGAGGGCAAAACCATCACTAATACCTCCATCCGTTGTGCCCTAGATGCAGCAGACACCGCCTCCAGGGCCATCAACACTAGCGTCCTCTTACGTCGCCATGCCTGGCTCAGTATCTCAGGATTTAAACCAGAAGTGCAAGCTTCCATCCTGAACCATCCCTTTGACCAGGAACATCTGTTCAGCCCAAAAGTGGATGAGGCCCTAGAAAAAATGAAAAAAGACACCTACACGGTGGAATCGATGGGAGCCTTACAATCACACCCTCCCAGGCGTTCATTTCGCAGTTCCTCCTTTCGGAGCACATCCAGAGGCTACTCCTCTGATACCGCTTCCACGTCATACAAAGCACCTACCCAATCCACCTTCACAAGGGGTTACCAAAGAGGCGGCTACAGGGGCAACAATAATAAAGGCAGAGGCAAAACAAACACCGCCCGCTCTGCCTCCACACCTACCCAATGACTTCCCGCCATTCCCCCCAGACCATCCCACTCAGTCAGGGGCAGACTCCAAAATTTCCTTCATGTCTGGGCTACCATCACCTCAGACAAATGGGTGACACAAATAATTCGGTCAGGCTACTGCCTAGAGCTAATGTCTACCCCCCCCCAAACATTCCACCCAGACAACGCCCAATGTCACAGGAACATCTAGCATTACTAAAGCAGGAGGTAATATCCCTCCTACAAAAAGGGGCGATAGAACACGTTCCTACCAACCAACAAAATCTGGGGGGTTTACTCCCTATATTTTCTCATACCAAAAAGGGACGAGACTCTACGGCCCATCCTAGACCTCCGGCCCCTAAACACATACATACACTCAGACCATTTTCACATGGTAACACTTCAGCAGGTACTTCCCCCTGCTCTCCCAAAACGACTTCCTCACCACTTTAGACCTAAAAGACGCTTACTTCCACATTCCTGTACACCACGCTCACAGGAAGTTCCTCAGATTCGTAGTGGACAGCCAACACTACCAATTCAAAGTACCCCCATTCGGAGTCACAACAGCACCACGGGTATTCACCAAGTGCCTAGCAGTCGTGGCAGCACACCTCAGGAGACAACACATCCATGTCTTCCTATACCTGGACGACTGGCTAATAAAAGCCAGCTCATACAACCAGTGTGTACAACACACGCATGCCACTATCCAGCTACTTCACCAACTGCGCTTCACGGTAAACCACGCAAAGTCCCATCTGCAACCGTCCCACGTAAAACAATACCTCGGTGCCACCATAGACGCCTCAAAAGCGCTAGCCTACCCCAGTCTGGCCAGGATCACAAGCATTCAGTCTCTACGCGCAAAATTTACAGCACAACACTCCCTTCCAGCTCGAGTGTTTATGCAACTAATCGGGTTGATGGCCTCTTGCATATTCATAGTACCTCACGCAAGACTCCAGATGCGTCCTCTCCAGGAGTGCTTAGCGTGCCAATGGAACCTGGCCCAAGATCAATTAACAGATCTGGTGTTGGTAGACGGTCGTACCCATCGCTCTCTGCAGTGGTGGACCACCATTCCAAAGGGCGACCGTTCCTGGACCCGGTTCCTCAGATAATACTGACAACGGACGCATCGCTCTCTGGCTGGGGAGCTCACCTGTTACATCACACCATGCAGGGCAGATGGACACCTCAACAAAAGTTACTCCACATCAACCATCTGGAGTTACTAGAGATATTCTTAGCCCTGAAATCCTTCCAAACACAGATTTCAGGCAAGGCAGTCCTAATCCGCACAGACAACAGGACAGCCATGTACTACATACAAAAACAAGGCGGCACACACTCTCCACAGCTCTCTCCGCTAGCACAGAGTATATGGAGATGGGCCATACCCCAGAAAATCTTTCTCCTGGCCCAACATGTCCCAGGAGTCCAAAACACTATGGCCGATCTACTCAGCAGACAGACACAACAGATCCACGAGTGGGAACTACATCCACAAGTTCTTCACCCGTACTTTCAACTGTGGGGGCATCCACAGATAGACCTCTTCGCCACCCACGAAAACTCCAAAAGCTCAAGCTTCGCCACCAGATATCCACACCCATTGTCCAAAGGCAATGCGATATGGATTAACTGGTCAGGCAGATTTGCGTACGCTTTTCTGCCTCTCCCACTCATTCCATTAGTGGTGCGCAAACTACAACAACACTCCCTCACTCTCATACTAGTAGCTCCAACTTGGGCCAGACAACCGTGGTACACCACACTGCTGGAATTATCTGTAGTACCACACCAAAAGTTACACCTCTCTCCAGACCTCTTAACCCAGAACCATGGAGAGATCAGACACCCGGACCCAGCTCAACCTAGCGATCTGGCTCCTGAAATCCTAGAATTCGGTTACCTCAATCTTCCCCCTGACTGTATGAACGTCATCAAAGAAGCTAGGCGACCCACCACTAGAGCGTGCTACGCCGCCAAGTGGAAACGTTTTGTTGTCTACTGTCACAACAATACCATCAATCCCCTAGATGTGTCCGTTCAACACATCATAGGCTATTTACTACACCTGCAAAGATGCAATCTAGCCTATACGTCTATAAGACTGCACCTCACAGCCATTGCAGCTTATCTGCAAAACAGGCAACATCTATCACTGAGTACCTGCCATTAAAGCCTTCATGGAAGGCCTTAAAAGGATAATTCCACCCAGACTGCCACCCTCACCTGTGTGGAACCTAAACATCGTTCTCACCAGACTAATGGGGCCTCCCTTCGAACCTCTGAACAAATGTGAACTCCAATTCCTAACATGGAAAACCGCTTTTCTTGTAGCCATCACTTCCCTCAGAAGGGTCAGTGAGATACAAGCACTTGCCATTCAAGAACATTTTCTGCAAATGCACCATAACAAGGTTGTTCTCCGTACCAACCCAAAATTCCTCCCTAAAGTCATTTCTCCCTTTCACATAAACCAAGTGGTAGAACTATCAGTTTTCTTCTCGCAACCACAAACCGTTGCAGAAAGAGCTCTTCACATACCAGATGTCAAAAGAGCCATACTCTACTACATACAGAGAACACAACCTTTTCCGCAAGACCAAACAACTGTTTGTCTCTTTCTCTCCACCACACAAGGGCAACCCCGTCTCCAAGTAGAGAATAGCTAGGTGGATTGTCAAATGCATTCAGATTTGCTACCACAAAGCAAAACTAACGCTATCCGTTCCCCCTAAAGCCCACTCTACACGCAAAATAGGGGTTTCAATGGCATTTTTAGGGACCATCCCATTAGATGATATCTGCAGAGCAGCTACATGGTCAACACCGCACACTTTTACTAAACACTATTGTGTAGATGTGCAAACTAAGCAACAAGCTAGTGTGGGCCAGGCTATACTCAAAACATTATTTCAAACCACTGCAACAGATACGGGTGGTCGCCGCTAAGGGTGGGTACTGCTATATAATCTATGCACAAGTGTGTAATCTGCAGCTCATATGCCTCGGAATATGCTACTTACCAGTATGCATCTGTTCTTGGCATGTAGAGCTGCAGATCTACACACGCCTCCCCGCCTCCCCGGCTACCTTTATCTGTTCCATTTCATCTTATCTAGATACAACACACATGGGCATCTTTCCTGTTATTACTACGCTCCATCTTTCCCTGTTAGCGAAAAACAATCTGAGGATGGAGCCGAAGCCCATGCGCAATACGATCCAAAGGAGGAGTCACCTACCTCGTGACTTCCAAAGACTTTCCAAGAGGAAAAACAACTGCAAACATCCGGGCCCAACACCAGATGGCGATCTATGCACAAGTGTGTAGATCTGCAGCTCTACATGCCAAGAACAGATGCATACTGGTAAGTAGCATATTCTATCATATATATATATATATATATATATATATATATTACCTACTGGCGGTCGCCAGTAGGTAGTTATAGTTAGGACCACGTTTCCATAGGAAATCCGCAACATTCTATTTTGAATAACTTTGGCGCCGCTTGACGAATTCTCGTGAATTTTTCAAAATAGGTGGGGCGCTACGCTCCGCTCCTACCCTGAAAGTCTCGGGGGCATTCGTCAAGCGGGGGCTGAGATAAAAGGGGGGTCCCAAAACGCGTTTTTCCCATGCATTTTTCCATAGGACCTTTAGAAACAGCTACAGCCCGAACGGCTGAACAGAATTACTTGAAATTTGGCAGAGAGGTAGTCCTCAGGTCAAGGAAGTGCCTTTTGTAGGTTTGGTGTAAATCTGTTCAGTAGATTCTGAGAAAATAGCCTTTAAATCAATATATATATCTGAGCCAGCTTACGGTGCGCTTACGGTGCGCTTACCGTACGCGTACGGTGACGTGCGCGAGCGCGATTCTGATTGGCTCTTAGATCTTAGTAAACATTCGAATCGGTCGAAACCAGGAAGCGGCGGCCGCCATTTTCTCACTCGCAATCTGACAGGGGGATGAAATTCAAAGTGCAAAAACATATAAAGGGGCTGTTTAGACAGCTCCCAAGCACCTAGCCATGTCGAGGGTGTCCCCAACGATCCCCCAAGTGAAAAAAGGCAATTTTAATTTTTTCGAAAATTTCGCCGATTACGCTTACCGTACGCGTACGGTAATAAATAATAAAAAAAATAAAAAATATGCACATTCTCCCCACCCCGTGTGCAAATGGTGCCCGCAGTGCACCATTTGTGCATGGCTTATTACATTAAATGCAAAACATATATTTTACCTGTCACAACGATGCTCATCATATGTCCTCCATGTGCGCACGGTGCGCGAAGCGCATCGTGCGTTCATGGCCCATCTAGCGTAACGTGGGCACGCGGTGCGCGAAGCGCACCGCGTGCTCACTGTGCGCGCACGGTGCGCGAAGCGCACCGTGCGCGCACGGAACGAACTGCGTTAAGTGGGCGCGCACGCCACAAATGGCGTAAAGTAACTTAGCATTTGAAAAACCGTACAAATTCACTGAAAAAACCATAGGTTTCACACACGTTATAGTTAGGAATTAGCATTTAAAAAACCTTGCAAATTCACTGAAAAAACCATAGGTTTCACACATGTTATAGTTAGCTGGACATTTTACTGATAAAAAACCAATGAAATTCCCCCGTTATAGTTACTGTAGGCAACTATAACTCACGCGACCGTAATCCTCTGCTGATGACATACGTGTCTTTATGAAAAAAAAATATTTGTAATATATGTATAGCTAAAATTTAATGGAAGAAGACATGGGCAAATAAGTGTCTAAATACAGTATTGGCATCAGCAGAGGATTACGGTCGCGTGAGTTATAGTTGCCTACAGTAACTATAACGGGGGAATTTCATTGGTTTTTTATCAGTAAAATGTCCAGCTAACTATAACATGTGTGAAACCTATGGTTTTTTCAGTGAATATATATATATATATATATATATATATATATATATATATATATTCACTTAAAAAACCATAGGTTTCACACATGTTATAGTTAGGTGGATATTTCACTCGTAAAAAACCAATGAAATTCCCCCGTTATAGTTAGTTCAGATAACTATAACTCGCGCGCCCGCAATCCACTGCTCATGACGTCACATATTACATCCCTCATTACATGGTCAGTGGCATCACTCATGACATCACTGATGACATCATCCTTGTGATAGAGTGGCGGTCGCGCGAGTTATAGTTATCTGAACTAACTATAACGGGGGAATTTCATTGGTTTTTTACGAGTGAAATATCCACCTAACTATAACGTGTGTGAAACCTATGGTTTTTTAAGTGAATTTGCAAGGTTTTTTAAATGCTAATTTATTTATGTATTATTTTTTTTATATATTTATTTTACAATAAACTACGTATTAAATTTTTTTTTATGGGTTATCACCGTGCGCGCGCGATGCGCGCACCCCGCGATTTAAAAAAAAATAATAATAATTTTCTGCGTTCGGGGTCCTTCAGGGACCACCTGACAAAGGCTAGGGGGTCAGGAACTCTCTACCCTGCCCCCTTTTTCACGTTCGCCACCTTCCTTTTTCACTCTCGCAATGAAAACAAACAAAATGGCGGCCGACACTTCCTGATTTCGACCGATTCGAACGTTGACTAACATGTAACCACCAATCAGAATTACGCTCGCGCACGTTAGGGTGCTCGCAGGGTGCGCGCACAGTGCGCGCACGGTGCGCGTGTATAGATATTGATATGCTTTTAAATGCTATTTTCTCAGGAAATACTGAACAGATTTACACCAGACCTGCAAAAGGCACTTCCTTGACCTTATGGCTACCTCTCTGCCAAATTTCAAGTAATTCCGTTCAGCCGTTCGGGCTGTAGCTGCGTCTAAAGGTCCTATGGAAAAATGCATGGGGAAAACGTGTTTTGGGACCCCCCTTTTTTCTCGGCCCCCGCTTGACGAATCACCCCGAGACTTTCAGGGTAGGAGCTGAACGGAGCGCCCCATTAGTTTTGAAAATTTCGCGAGGATTCGTCAACCGGCGCCAAAGTTATTCAAAATAGAATTTTGAGATTTCCTATGGAAACACGGTCCTAACTATAACTATCTACTGGCGACCGCCAGTAGATAATACACATATATATATATATATATATATATATATATATATATATATATATATATATATATATATGTGTAACCAACTTTGCCTAGCAAATGAGGCCACACATCACCGCAGGTAAGGAACTTCCTTTATTTATTGCAAACAGGCAGCTTCCGATCCCGTCGTGACATCCCTGGCCTGACGCGTTTCAGAGTCTTTTACTCTGAATGATCACATGAGCGCGTAGCAAGTTAGTGACGTTTAAATTAGAAATCCTTATACCATGTGACATTGCGTCTACCGCCAGCATAGACATAGAGGAAATACTATTGTTTTAAAATCTTAATCAACAAAAGCACTAGATATTTACCAAAGACAAAAGCTCACTAGTAAAAACTAAATGCAGGCATTTAAAAGGAAATATTGTGACATACCATCAATTCATTAATTCTTGAATGTTTGAAATTTACATTACCGATATACCTGCAACTGAAACATGATATATATATATTCGAGGCATATGAGCTGCAGATCGTACACTTTGCATTAGATCCCCATCTGGTGTTGGGCTTGGATGCTTGCACCAAGCCTTGGAATGTCTAAATGAAAATTAAAATCACCTAAAATGGGGAAGTTTTGAGAATTTACTTTATATTCCAAGAGCTCGCCCATGGTTTGCAGAAAATTATTTCTGGACCCCGGCGGCCTGTAAACTAGTAGCCCATTGAACGAGAAGACATGACTGGCTGCTATCTTTAAAGAGATCACCTCGGCATGTATGTCTGTGGGGATAGTTTTAAAAGATGCTTTTAAATAATCCCTATAAATTACTGATCAACTGAATCAGAGCAAACCATGCCTTTCTACAGATCCAGAAGTAGCATGCTTACAATATAATAACTGGATTTCAGCAGCAGCTCATATAACTATCCCACAGAGAGCTGGAAAATCTAGCAGGACTGCACCCACGGAACCGTGGTTCTCCGAAGAACTAAGATCATTAAGGAGACTCTGCTGTAGCCAAGAAAGAGGCTGGCGCAAACATTATGACCCTAGGGAAAAAGAAAAATACAAGTCAAGTTTGGCACAATATAAAGAATTGATTAAAAACACTAAAATCAGATATTACTCAGAAAAAATAGAAGGGGCACAGAACAGTTCTAAGGAGCGATTTGCTACAGTTTTGAAACTTAGCCATTTACAGGAGACCAGTCAAAGCACAACAGATCAAGCGTTCTGTGACAATTTGGCTTCATATTTTTGTGATAAAGTCTCTGCTATTTATAATACATTTACGGCCCATTCGGTCAACGCACTAACTGTTCAGGCCCCACAAACTGATATTGAAAATTCATTTTTAGACATATCCACCTTCGCCCCCGATCCCACCCCACTCTGTCTTTTAAATTTTACACTAATGTCTCATGAACTAACCGCCAAGATTCTGGTAGCAACTAGGTCAGGATGCCCACTGGACCCTTGTCCTCCGAAAATAAGCCATATGTTAGTTGAGACACTCGCCTGCCCTCTCATGGAGGTTTTAAATACCGCCATTAAAACTGCAACTTTCCCCTTGCTATGGAAAAAGACCTCTATTCTACCTTAATTAAAAAAGCCCAATCTAGACAAAACTGATGTAGGAAACCATCGTCCCATCTCCCGCCTACCTCTACCGGCTAAGATTCTGGAAAAACATATGAATCCGGAACTAGGTGCCTTTATTGAGAAAAATCAGGTCCTAGATCCTACCCAGTATGGTTTTAGAAGCCAACATAGTACTGAACTTGCCTTGCTTACCGCCACCGAGGAAATCAGACTGGCAGTTTACAAAGGAGGATCGGCAGCTTTGATACTGCTAGATCTGTCAGCTGCCTTTGACACGGTAGACCACGGCATTTTAATTGATCGGCTTCGTGAGGCAGGAGTTGGTGGCTTGGCCCTCGCACTCCTTAAGTCATTCCTGCCTGGTAGGGAAAGTTTTGTTGAAATAGGAGGTCTTAAATCAAAATGCTTTAGGCTCCCATGTGGAGTGCCCCAGGGCTCATCCCTGAGCCCTACCCTTTTCAACATTTATGTTGCTCCCCTGGCTCGTATGATCAAAACTCATGGTTTTGAACTGGTATCATACGCAGACGACACACAGATTATTATATCAATCTCAAGCAAAAAACAGGACACTGCACTAAAATTCAAGGACTGCATGAGAAGAGTTAGCGAATGGATGGCCGAAAATTGCCTTAAGTTAAACTCAAATAAAACAGAGGTTTTACTTTTCGGCAAGGATACAACATTCTGGTCCTCAGACTGGTGGCCATTAGAATTGGGAGCTGTCCCCGTCCCAGCCACCCAAGGCAAAAAATCTTGGAGTCATTATGGACCCCACCCTCTCCTCCCAGCACGTAAAAATGCTTACTAAGTCTATTTATTACACCTTGAAAATCCTAAGGAAAGTGCTCCCTTTTATTCCAACAAACCTACAGAAAACTGTGGTGTCAGCCTTGGTGTTATCAAAACTCGATTACTGCAATGGGCTTCTGGTTGGAGTAAACAAATCGGTTGTAGCTAAGCTACAGGTACTTCAGAAATCCGCCGCAAGACTGCTCTTTGGATTAACCAAACATACATCAGCTAAACATGCCCTCAACACTCTGCACTGGCTACCTATGGAGAAGCGCATAAGGTTTAAGGCCTTACGCATTGTCTTTAAAGCATTACAAAATTCAGGTCCCAGCTACCTGATAAAGCGCTTTAAATGGCATATCCCTGGACGAACACTTCGGTCGACTTCACTGAAGCTAATTGCCGAGCCCACGTTCCGTCTTCAGAGATGGGGTGGAAAAAGTTTCTTCATTATTACTACAAGATGGTGGAATAAGCTACCATTTGGTTTGAGAAATGCTTCTGATTTGCTATCCTTTAGGAAGGGTCTAAAGACATGGCTCTTTTCCCTGTAACCTCGCGTAAGGACTGGAAATGTGACATTCAGTTTACACTATGTGCCGATTCTTCAAGCGCCTTGATGCCCTTGGGTCGATGTGCGCTATATAAATACTTAAATAAATATCAATCACCTGGAATTACTAGCAGTATTCCTAGCACGAAAATCATTCCAAGTACATCTACAACACAAGACTCCTAGTCCGCACTGACAACATGACAGCCATGTATTACATACAAAAACAAGGGGGCACGCATTCTTTGCAGCTGTCCCAGCTCACACAAAGCATTTGGAGATGGGCCATTCTAAAATACATATACCTGCTTGCAGAACACCTTCCAGGAGTTCACAATCAGATTGCGGATGTGCCAAGTTGGCAGATACACGAATGAAAACTTCATCCCCAAGTTCTTCAACCCTTTTTTCAAATGTTGGGCCAACCAGAAATAGATCTGTTCTCCACACACGCAAACGCAAAATGCCCAACCTTCGCCGCCAGGTTTCCACACCCGTTGTCCAAAGGCAATGCAATATGGATGAATTGGTCAGGCAGATTTGTGTATGCTTTTCCGCCACTCCCACTAATTCCTGTAGTGGTACGCAAGCTCAAACAACAGTCTCTCAAGATGATCCAGGTGGCTCCCACATGGGCACGCCAACCGTGGTTCACAACACTACTGTAACTCTCAGTAGTTCCACACCAAAAACTATGCCTCTCCCCAACATTTGCTAACGCAGAACTGTGGAAAGATAAGACACCCCGACCCAGGTCAGCTGAATCTAGCAATCTGGCTCCTGAAGTCCTAGAGTTTGGTTATCTTAGCCTTCCGCCGGACTGTATGAATATCATTAAAGAAGCCAGACGTCCTACTACTAGAGCTTGCTATGCAGTAAAATGGAAAAGATTTGTCATCTACTGCAACAACAGTCGTATTGATCCGCTGGATGCTTGCATCCAGAACATCATTTGCTACTTGCTACACTTGCAAAAATGTAATTTAGCGTATTCGTCCATAAGATTACATCTAGCAGCACTCGCTGCTTATTTACAAAATAGACAACACTTGTTACTATTTAGAGTGCCTGCGATTAAAGCCTTTATGGAGGGCCTTAAAAGAATAATTCCTCCCAGATTACCACCCTCTCCGGTGTGGAATTTAAATATTGTTCTTACCAGGCTCATGGGTCCCCCATTTGAACCTCTACATAAATGTGAACTTCAGTTCCTCACATGGAAAGTAGCTTTCCTTGTTGCAATTACCTCTCTCAGAAGAGTAAGTGAGATCCAGGCTTTAACCATACAAGAACCATTCTTACAAATACATCGCAACAAAGTGGTTCTTAGAACAAATCCAAAATTCCTTCCCAAAGTCATCTCAGCTTTTCATCTTAACCAATCAGTTGAGTTACCGGTGTTTTTCCAAAACCCTGACTCAGTAGCAGAAAGAGCCCTTCACACACTAGACAAAAAAGGGCACTACTTTATTATATCGACAGAACTAAACCCTTTCGAAAACCAAAACAACTGTTTGTGGCCTTCTCCCCACCTCATAAAGGTAACCCCATCTCCAAAGCTGGGATTGCCAGGTGAATAGTAAAATGCATTCAAATATGCTACCAAAAGGCTAAACGCACATTAACAATTCCCCCTAGAGCTCATTCAACACGCAAACTAGGGGTTTCCATGGCATTCTTAGGGAACATCCCCTTAGATGACATATGTAAAGAAGCAACATGGTCTACAACACACACCTTCACCAAACACTATTGTGTTGACGTGCAGGCTAAGCAACAAGCTTCCGTAGGCTAAGCTGTTCTTAAAACACTTTTTCAAACTACTGCAGCGGATACAGGTTACCACCGCTAGGGGAGACACTGCTGTACAGTCTATGCAAAGTGTACGATCTGCAGCTCATATGCCTCGAACGGAAAATGCTACTTACCAGTATGCATCTGTTCTTGGCATGTAGAGCTGCAGATCCGTCCACGCCCGCCTGCCTCCCCGGGACCTGTATCCATTCCAGTATTATCTTAATTAGATACATTCACATGGACATCTCTTCTACTTCTTATTGACTCCATCATTTCCCATCATGGCGAAAAACAATCTGAGGATGGAGTCGATGCCCATGCGCACTATCGTCCAAGGGATGAGTCCCCTATCTCGGGACTACAAAAGACTACTTCTAAGACAACAACAAGGTGCAAGCATCCAAGCTCAACACCAGATGGCGATCTAATGCAAAGTGTACGGATCTGCAGCTCTACATGCCAAGAACAGATGCATACTACTAAGTAGCATTTGCCATATATATATATGGAATTGTCTCTTTTTGTATAGTTACCCCCATATTTTTAGACTGATGGCCCAAAAATGTGTATGTTACATTGGCTAGTCCGAATTGGCATAGGCTAACTTACCTGTAGAACCCAAGTTTGTGGTATCCAGGGCATGTAAGCTAGTCACCCCAGGGTTTACAGGACTGGTTGTGCCACCTTGGGCGTGATACAGATAAAACAAGTCTCTGAGTCCACCACTGCAGACTGTAAAGGAACTTTAAAATGCTAGTCTGACTTTACCATTTAAAGCAATGGCAAAGCCAAACTTCCCTCTGCAATATGTGTAAGTCACTCCTATGGCAGGCCTACCACAGGCGGAGCTTTTTTTTTTTTTTTTACATGCATGGCAGTAAAAATAGCAGACCTTTCATATTTACTGTGGAGAGACTTGGTTGCACTATTGGTGAGTGCAAGTTTACATGCTGATCTCTCAGCTGTGTTAGCTCCTGAATGGTGCAACCAATGTTGATATTCCAAGGTATCAAACAACTCCTCATATCAAGCTAGACTTGATTCTCAAGCCAAAATTAATGTGACATGTGGCAGTCTGCATCTTAAGCGACTGCTTTCTACTCTGCTGGGAAGACATGCTAACAACTCCCAGGAAAGGATACAATAGGGGCCTGCTCGTCAAGGAGGTGTCCCCTGTAAGAAAGAGGCTCTGTATATACTGCATCAAAGTAAGGTTCAGTGTGTACAGAGTCCACAGTCCCCAGAGGTTTGGCAGAGGTTAAAGTCAGATATAACCTTACTCTCTAAAGTAGTAGCTTGGCCGAGCAGTAAGACAGTATCAGAGGACAGTGTAAGGCATTTGAAGTACACACTCAGTCAGCAAATGGTCTCACACACTCCAGAACTGAACTCTAGGCCAATTGTTTTGTATATAAAAAATATATTGTTTTTATTTTAGAACCACAAACAGGTATCAAAATACTTTCTTAGAATACAATGTTCTAGTTGAATACTTTCAAATAGCAATAGACTTTTAAATGCAATAGTTACAGTTGTTGCAATAGGCAACACAAGTTAAAACACAATTATAACATTGAGCTCAATGGGAATTTTTAAGTAAATGCAATATTAATTATTTTTCATAGGTTTTTCTTACTCAGGGCTGGATCCTGGATTCAGCCCTGGTGCATCTCCTGTAAACAGTTGAAAGAAATTGTTTTTGTTACACAGGCGATTGTTAAGGAATATTTGTATGTTTCAAAAATCGACACTTGGAAGAATTTCTAGCAAAAACCAGGCAATGTTATCCTATGGAGGAAAGTTTGGTTATTGGAAAATCGCAGTTATAATTACTTTTCAGGGTCAGTGCTGGGCACCAAGATCCAGCACTGGGATCTCTCCTGGTAGCAGGTGAGTAATTTCGTTTTCGTTGTTCGACTGATTTTTTGTGAATATTTTAAAGTTTCAAAACTCGATACTTAGAAGAATTTCCAAGTGAAAACCAGTCCATGTTACCCTATGAAGAAAATGTAGGTTATCGGCTTTCAGGTAAGTACTCGACTGGCAGAGTTAAGGTTCTGGGCATAGACTCAGGGGTCTCCCAGGGTCAGGTAGGTACAGTAGTTACACCCTCAGCGGCACAGGGGCAGCCGGGTGCAGAGAGAGTAGGCCCAATGTTAGCCTGTGGCGGGCAGGGGGCCTTTGGTTGGTGGCTGCTAGCAGGCAGGCCACGTGGCTGTGGGAGCTGGGCTCCTGGTCACTTACACAGACAGATGCTGCACTTCCAGGGGAACTCAGGTGGCTGGGTGCAGGGTGCTTTTGGACCGTCGGGCGCCCAATGCATTTCAATGGAGAAGCTGCAAGATGAACAAAGGCTGCAAGCTCGGGGACGGAGATTCTTCAGGTGCGACCACCACTTCGAGAGGTAAGTTGGGAAGCTGTAGGTTATGTAGGCACCCAGGAGTTGGGCACAGGGGGCCGCAGGGCGCCGGGTGCAGGGGTGTCTTTTGGCGTTGGGAAATCTTACGCTCTGCTGGTCGCAGTTGGAGGGGTCCCTGGTTCTGAGGCTGCAGGCGTCGTCAGGAGCGTCGAGGAGGGTCCTTGGGTGCTGGATTCTTGGTCACAGTCACCAGGGGGACTTCCTCGTGGTCTTTGTTCACTTAGGCACAGGCCGGGCTCGGCCGGTGCAGAGTGTGCTGGATTCGCGGTTCCTGGCTGGCACCAGGGGTTGTTGCTGTTTGAGCAGAACCACTGCTCGTGGTAGTCTCAGTCTTTAGATGAGCAAGGCAGTCAGGTCCTCCGGGTTTTTCGAGGTTGCTGACCACTGGAGACGCCGGGGTTTAGCAGGAGCAGGTTCGAGGAGCGACAGGCCTGTAGGGATGGGACCAAGTCAGTTGGTGTCGTCCTATGGTTAGCTGCTGCACGGCAGGTCTTCTGTCGTCGTCTTGTTCTTCTTGTTTCGGAATCGGGGTCTGAGGCAGTAAGGTTCAGGGTGCCACTAAATACTAAATTTAGGGGCGTTACAGGTAGGTAAACGGCATGGACCGATGGGTACACCCCCTATCCTGCCACTCTCCAGTGGGAGGGGGGGGGGCAGGAGCCTAGTCCTGATTGGGTAGGTCTCCCCATCCTCAAGATGGCGAGAGACTGGAGTTGTGCTTCACGTCGCCTCGCCCACCTGAGGGGTCGGGTTGGCAGAGGCTGGCACACCCCCTTTCCTCACTTAGGTTTTCCCGCCAGTCTTTCCGCCAGAGTGGGGGCCAGAACCGGTGGGGACCGGTTGCTGAGTACAGCAAGTGGTCTGGGGAGGCTCACAAAGGCGACATGCCTTAGAAGCTTCCCCTGCCCATCCAGGGGAGGAGACCTAGCACCTCGCTCAGGATGTGCATTGTTGCAGGCCCACGAGAGCTGATGGCTCTCTACCCAGGGGTCCAGCAACATGTCTGCTGGGTGGCAGCCTAGGCAGCCTCTCAGTCAGGACACAAGTTGTGGGTTAGTTTCAGGGTGCAACTCTGAGCCTGCAAAGGCAGTGTCTGGGTGTCAGGGTACAGGGCCTCTAAGGGTGGCACAATAAGTGCTGCAGCCCTTAGGGGCCTTCTCTGGTCACAGTTCCCCATGGTACCTAGGGTACCATTTACCAGGGGCTGACATGTGGCCAGAGATGCCAATTGGGTTTTGGTTTCAATACAGTTTTAGGGAAGGAACACAGGCCCTGGGCACCTGATTGACTGAGTGTGCCCTGGGCTCCTGCCAAAGTACATCAGCAATTCAGCAAGAAGTGGGGGCATACCATGCAAGAAAGATGGCACTTTCTCACATCCCCTCCCTCCTGCAGGAAGCCACACGGGTGTTGGCTAAAAAGGCGCCCTTCAAAGGAGTACCTGCCTTTGAAGAGCAAATGGGTAACACTTGGGAGAGGAGCCTCTCCATTGTGCAAGCAGACGAGCTGCATTTGGGACAGGAGAGGGGAAACCAGTTGCAGAAGCGGGTTTACAGGGGCATGAAGCCCCCATGGTAGCCACACCTCTGGGTTGTGCTAGGGAGCTCCAGCCACTAGGAAAGGCATCCTGCCACATTGGAAGTGGGTAGAACGTGCATCCTGGGATGCCCAGATGCCACACTTAGCAGCAAGTGGTCATCATGTGGGATGGAACCCTGTAACTTGTTAGCTACCAGCTGCATCTTGACCTGAGGGTTTTTTTTTCAGCACAAGTAGGGCACCCTGAACTGTTATCTCGACTAGACTGGAAGGACTGCCCTGCTGCACGGTGGGACAGGCAAAGAGAAGATGCACCGGTGTGGACTGCACCAGCTGAACCTGATTGCTAGCAAAGGAGAGGGACTGTGCCTGCTGGGTTCTGATCGAAGAGAAGTCGCCTCCAGAGCCCAGCCAAAGCCAAGAGAATCCAAGGGTCAGTGAACTGGCCTCCTGTTCCCACAGGGACATAACAGCTGAGAAGCCTGCTGGGGCCAGTTGGTAACTCAAAGTCTTGAATCTGCCATTGTGCGGCACCAGTGACCCGGACCCGACACAAAGTTGCACACACGTTCTTTGATCCCGATAGTGTCTTTGGAGTGCTGCTCAGACCTCCAAAGGATGAGTTATCGACCTAAGAAGAATTGGCCTGTGACCGTGATACTGAGCAACCAGTAGTCCAGTGGCAACAATGCTTCTGCCAGCACCGAGAAGACTTCGAGGGATGTGGACCCCCTTGACCAGGACAGGGTCACCCTCTTCTAGGACTGACGATTAATTGCAGCAAGACCCCGTTGAACGCATCACATCAACAGCATCCTTGGAGCATCTTCAGCATCTTTCATACCTGGCATCAGGCCCTATTTCACAAGAAAGCCCTGCAAATGATAAAAGTGCCTCAATCTGATAGAGGACTATTTCTGAGGACCTTGCTGGCTCCCCTGACTGGCTGACTACTGGAGTTTGTGGCCTAAGGTGACTAAGTGACTGCATTACAATTAGCCCAAACTTTTTGGTAAAAACGTTTCTAAGTGTTAGTTCGTTGAATTTGACAATGCTCAATCAAGGTTAAGTCAAATAACTTGATTTGCTATACCGTGTAAATTCTAGATCTCCAGATCCCTCCAGTGATCATTTCATGTCTAAAAATGCACACAAATACAGCCTGTTTTTATAAATTGGTGTCAGATTTTTTTTGTCTTGTTGATTTCCTCAATTGTTTTGGTACTGTTTAAGTGCTTTACACTATTCATTTGTATAAGCGTTGCTGCTCAGAGCCACCATGGAACTGGCTCAGAGAGGCTGCACCAGAGTGGACTTAATCTGCTGACCCTGGTGGCTAGCAAAGGAGAGGGACTTTGGCTGCTGTATCCTGCTAATGGAGAAGTCTGCTCCAGAGCCTCTAAAGCAAGAGAATCCAAAGTTCTGTTGGCTGACCGTCTGTTCACAGCACAGGGCCAAATAAGCCTGCTTGGCAAGTTGGTTGCCCAGAAACTTCAGACCGCCGCCTTGCAGCACCAGAGACCAGAACCTGATAATCAAAGTTGCACTAGAGTCCACTGGACCCAGGAGAGACTTTGGAGTGCAGCTTGGCCACCCAGAAGAAGAGTTATCACCCAGCGAATGACTTGGTTGAGACCGTGATACAGGGCGACTTGTAGCCCAGTGGCTATTGGACATTTACCAGGACAGAGAGGACTTCGAGGTATGTCGGCCCCTATGACCAAGATCCCTTCACTCCCTTCGTGGCCCGAGGAGCAGCTGCAGGAAGATCACTGCTGACCACATTGCACCCACAGCATCCTTAAACATCTTCAGCATCCTGCATCCTTTGTATGAAGACTAATTCCCCTAGGGAATCACCACAGGAAGGGGTATCGGTGCCTGGAACGGACTGAAGACTGCTTCACCTACTGAGCTAAATGTTTTTAAGAAACTTGCAGGTCCCCCTGACTGGCACCCTGCCAGAGTTGGTCGCCTAAAGTAATTTCAACCAACCACAATACAACTAGCCAAAGGTATTTGCTCAAACAGTTAAGTGTCAAATTTGTTGAATTTTCTAATACTTGTTTGCAGTTGATTGAAATATTTTGATTTACTATACTTTGTAAATTCTATATCTTTGAGACCCCCGAGTTGATCTATTTCATTGTGGTGTCTAGATTTTTGATAAAAATTCTGTCTGTTTTTATAAATTGGTGTCAGATTTCC
This sequence comes from Triturus cristatus, assembly GCF_964204655.1. Taxonomy (NCBI): domain Eukaryota; kingdom Metazoa; phylum Chordata; class Amphibia; order Caudata; family Salamandridae; genus Triturus; species Triturus cristatus. Next base: position 1,060,631,570 of record NC_140583.1, read on the forward strand.
TGAGGGTCGTGTTGATTTCTTCAATTGTTTTGGTGCTGTTTAAATGCTTTACATGGTGAGGTTGCATAACCAGACTATAATGCACTCCATTTCTACACACACACACCCATACATATACACTCACATACATAAACCCTTAGAAATTCACTAAAAACAACAATGGCCACAAGGACATTTTACTTGGGTTCAGATTTTACATGCACAAAATCATGGAAATTCAGCTTTTATAGCTAGTTATTTCAAGTAATTATAACTCGCACCCTTGCCATGCACTTCTCATTAATCCAGATATTACACAACTAATTACATCATTGATATCACTGTAACATTTGCAGTAAAATTATTGATGAGAAAACTGCATGGTGAGGGTGCGAGTTATATTTACCATAGGCCACGAATTATAGTTACTTGAAATTCGCTATAAAAGCTGAATTTCTATGGTTTTGTGCATGTAAAGTCTGAACCTAACTATAACGTCCCTGTAACCTATGGGTTTTTGTTGTGATTTTTGTAAGTTTTTTTTTTTAAATTCTATTTCCTAACAATAACGTCCCTGTAACCTTTGTTTTTTCCCCAGTGAAAATATATACGCATACATACACGTGTGAATGTGTGTATGTATGTGTATATTTTATATATAGATACACTCCTGCCACTAGTGTTGGGCCTGGAAATTGCTGCTTGTTTCTCTTTGCACAGCTGCTTCCTCTGCAACTCATGGTTGACTACCAGCACCAACCACTTCTCATTGACCTTCGACGAAATCCAGGTCATATTGTTGGAGAATGCATAGGGGAGGGTACTTTGGAACTTATGCACATTCCATTTCTGCCTGAGGTGCAACACCAAATACCTGTGGTCAGACCAGCATAGTGTTTGCAACCTTTGTCTCTCACCCAACCACGATGACCTCAAGTGACTCCTGCCTCGCCTTCCGATGCAAGAAAACGCTCTGAAGCCATAGATTGGCACCGGGTGCATCATAAGATGCAGCAACCCTCACAGACCCCGGATATCTTTAGGGAGCAAGACACTCAATACAGAGGAAGAAGCAGGCCACAGTCCTTCCTGTGGTGCAGGGCATGCCTTCTGGTCCTCACACCAGAACCACACCTAAATCTGCAGGACCAATGCCCAAAAACCATGTATTCAAGCCTCAACCCAAAAAGTGCACAGGCAGAGCACCCCTCCTGCGGGAGTTAAGCATTGGGTCCAGAACCGAGGAATAAAAAGCAAAGACCTTTGGGTCTGGCTCCAACATCCAGTGCAGATAAACAGCAGCCTTAAACACCTAATTAAGTTGAACTACAACCTGCAGGCGTTGAGTATCCTGCCTTTGATTTGAGAAACTCCAAAAGCAGCTACCAAACCAACGCTGAAATTCTTCAATGCTGAGATCAGACACTACAGAGGCTCCCATCTTCCTCCTACTGCCAGTGGTTTCTGACTCCAACTAGTTAACTCTCTTCATGCACCAGAACATCAGCAGGATCCTCAAGACTCACTTTTGAGGAGTAGCTCGTGTTTAAGGTATCAAGGCCTTTGCATGGTATGAAACAAAGTGACAAAGGCACAAGCCCACCACCCCAGCCTCCCCCCAATCACTCCCACAGCTTCTCACAACACCTTAGTCACCATCTAAATGTGGCCTGAAAGGCAAGTCCACACTTTTTCTGACCTACAGAGCCTTTGACTCTCTAGATCCTTATGATAATGATACCCAAGACCCTTAAACGCAAAGTGCCAACACTTCGCCGCTAGGTACCCGCAGTCCATGGGTAGGGCCCAATGAATGAATTGATGGATTTGGGATATTTGCCTATGCTTTCCTCTCATACGTGGTGAGGACGATAAGGCAGGTGATTGTGACACTCCTAGTTGCCTCAGCCTGAGCCTGGAAACCTTAGTACTCCATGCTTCTGGAGATGTCCATCAGCCTACGTGAGAAGCTGCTCAGGTGGGACCTTCTCAACCAGTTCAGTGGCAGATTCTGATAAAGATTCTCAACCTGCTATTTGGCACCTGAGATCCTAGAGTTTTGTTGTCTCAGCACACTGGAAGTGCATGCTTATACTGCTAGAGGTGCGTAAACCCACTACTTGGATATCGACTACAAAGTTCAACCTTTCTGGGGAAATTCATCAAGGACCCCAAGAAAGGCATAGACTGTTCCTGGAAGGCTTGGCATGAGAAGCTTCTTGACATCTCTGGTCTCTTGGCAGAGATTCTAGATTTGGCCTTCCCTGCAAAAGAGCAACATAGGTCCTTTGATCCTGAAGTGCTGGCTAGTCGGGCTCAACAAGCCATATGTTTATTGGGTAATGCCAATTGTGCACTATCTTCAGAAGGCTGGAGATCTATTCTTCTCCTGATAGATCCAAACTTTATGAACTGGCAACCAATGAGGCTGGTCCTTCAGCTGAAGGACTACGTTCGGAGTCTGTTTGTGAAGGAGGAGGTGCGCTTTGTCAATACATTTACATTCCTAGACAAAGCTCAGGCAGCACTTAGTGTTCCAATCCCAGCTTTTCAGTAGGGCTGGTCGAGACCGGGACCACTCTAGCAATTAGTCCTTCTACCAAGACTCCTTCTAAGGCCAATCCAAATGCCACTTCTCAAACAGCAACGACTTACCGAGGGGATCCCCCATTTTCACTTCTCGCCTTTACCATCGCAGAAGCTTCCAAGGTAAGACACCCCCATTCTTCTGATACAGAAATAGGAGTCTGATAACAGATGCATGGATCCTGCACACATTTCAGGGTTTTCGTTTGGAATTCTATGCTACTCCTTACCAAATCTTTGTTCCCAAACAGCTTCATTTCACAGTTCTAAAACAGCACTTCATGGACCAATACATCAATTACCTTCTTCAGAAAAAGGCTAATGTGCAATGTACGCCTTACCCCAACAGCTTCATAATGAACATTTTTCCAGTGGACAAAAAAAAGCAGAGTCTTCCATCTTGTGATCTATCTCAAGAAGTTCAATACTTGTATCTCTTCCATCTTAAAATGATGGTAGATTATCTGTTTGCTGAGAGACCTTCTAAGGTAAGGCAATTTCATGGTCCGTCTCGATCTGAAAGATGCCTATCTGGCAGTCTCACTTTTCCCACCACAATGTTGATTTCTACAGTTTCCATGGAAGAAGAACTTCTACAAATTTTGTCCAATGCCTTTTTGGGGGTGTCCTCAGCTCTTTGGTGTTTCACCAAGCTGCTCAAGCTTGATTTGGAATATCCCAAAGCCAGGGGCGTCCGACTGATCGTTTACCTAGAGGACTTTCTGTTAATGTTTTAGAAACCACTCTTAATGAACATCTAGCCCTAATACTTCCTCTTAGGATTTGTCATTAAATACAAGAAATCATATTTAATACCATCCAAACAGATGTTATTCTGGGCTTTGCCGTAGATTCAGTCTCAGCCACCCTGGCTCTCCCTGTCCAGTAGATCACAGCAATCCAGAAGGAAATACGCACTACATTGGAAAAACAGACATTGACCCTTCACTGGTTAGCAAGACTGGTTGGACTCCTGACATCATCCATCCAGGCAATGGTTCCCAGCCCTCTTCATTATTGTTCTTGCAAACGTCTCTCATTTGCAAAAGGGCCTTTCTTATTCCAACCAAATTCAATTGACATCAGACGTTCACAGGTACTTCAACAGTGACTTGATCAAATGGACGCATAAAAAAGGAAGGCCATTGTTGGCCTTGTTCCAGACATGGTGATCAAATCTGATGCCAGTTGTTGCCGTTGAGGGAGAGGGGCTCGTTGTGGCAACCTGACCCCTGGCGGTAGGGGGTCTCAATCTGAACTGTCTTTAAACATCAATTGTCTAGAGTTGCTCGCAGGTTAATCTGAAAGTTGATCCTTCTCCCCTCAACACCTCCAATGTTGTAAACTGCTCAAGATAAACAGCGTTTCAGCCGCTCAATACATAAATCTTTTGGGAGGGAAGCATTCACGTCTTCTGGCAGAGATTGCCAAAGACTTCTGGAACTACTGCCTCCATCATAAAGTCTCAGTGATAGCAATCCACCTTCTGGGCAATCAGAATGCAATTGCAGACTGAAACGCCCATTAACTCAAGGGCTCCAGCGAGTGGAAGCTGGATCCGTCCCTCTTTTTCAAGATTATGCGAGTACTGGGTCCGTGTCATATGGATCTTTTTTGCATCATGATCAACCTACCATTTACCATCCTTCAGCTGGAGACAGCTTCACTTAGCATAAGCAACGGACATCTTCTTGCAGATGTGCATTGGACTGTTCAATGCCTTTCCTCCTTCCCGATCCTGTGAGTAGCCCTTCAAGTCTGACGACAATTGGTAGACCTGGTTTTGGTTACTCCCCTATGGGGAACCCCGACTTGGTTCTCACTTCTTCAGAGCTGTCTTGCAATTGTCCTCTTCTGCTTTCCATGATTCTCAAATCTCCTGGATCCTTTAGGGTAACAACATCTTCAGGACCCATTAATTGAGACTGACTTTCCAGAGACATTTGCAAGTGCCAGCCATTTTAAAACAAGCTCTCGACCTCATTTACCAGACTTGGGCAGGCTCCAGTCACAAGAGATATCAAGCAGCTTGGAAAAGATAGTCATGCTGTTGCTTGAAATGGGATTTGGATCTCGTGGCAGCTGATATAGTTTAAATCACTAATTTTTTTAGCTTCTCTTGTATAAGAGGCCCTTCCTTACTCAATGGTCAATTCCTAAGGATCCGTGATTTCTGCTGGTCATTTTACTGTGGCTAACAGACCTATTGGAGAACATCCGTTTGTGTCCAAATGTTTGAGCGGAATTAGATTTCCTGTTCCCCCTCAGCCTAGATATTTTGATCTTTGGGATGTTTCTTTGGATCTTAAATGTCTGCAATCCTTGCCAGAGAATTCCCTCTTCTCAAGGAAACAACTGTCAGCTAAGCTAACCCGTCTGCTTTGCTTAGTTTCCTGTAAACGCATTTTAGATGTCCGAGCCCTGGTTCTGTCAGCTATGCCGTTTACCCCAGATGGGGTGACTTTTCGTATTACCAAAAGGACCAAATCAGCAACCAAACAGGTGGTGTTTCCTGCTCTTCTGAGTGACCCAAAACTGTGTGTGGTCCAATGCCTTAGAAAGTACAGGAAAATCACTGCTCCTCCCAGAAGATTTCTGAATGGTCAATTGCTCATTTCATTGTGCCATCCCTTTGCTCCTGTATCTTGTCTTGGGTGAAGGTGAGTGAAGTGGCTTCTCGCTGAAGCTGCCATGGATATCTCCATCTTTGGAGCTCATTCTGTTGGTAGAGCCATGGCCTCAAAATAATCTGCAGTTGGTGCTTGTTTGGAAGAAACTATCAAAATGGCAGACTGGTCGTGGGATTCTATGTTCAAAGAATTCTATCATAACCCTGTTAGAAAACCCTTTTCAATAATTGTTGAGAAGCTATAAAACCTGCATAATCTGAAACCACTAGTCCGGTCATATAATTGAAAATTTCACAACATTCATGACCAAGAATTTTCAATTCTATTAAGGACACGAAGACGAAGTTTATTCCCCTCTTTAATTGTGTGACTGAATTAATTCCTATCATGTTTTAGTATTGATAATGTATTTCTTTAAAGTTGTCATGGATATATTGATGACAATGTACCCCACCATGTAAAGGAAAGAGATTTAGTGTTCTATTTACAATTTCAGATCAAAAGCAAGAATGAGACTTAGCTATTTGGATCTCAAGGTGTCCTCGCAGCAAGAAGAGGTGGTGCTTATATTGGTCACCATGTTTATAGGTCTTCAAGATTGGCTATTGGACATTCTTCTGTGGGACATGTAGTTCATGTTGGAACTCTGCGATTTACAGTTATTCTTATACAACTCTATGATTACTGTGTATGTTTACATGACCGCTGTTAAAATAAAGTAAAGATCCTTTAAATCCTGAATAGTGACATGGATCATCAAGGCATCCGGACTTGCTAGGCAAAGGCAAAGTGCGTAATTGGTCAGCACAAGACATGTTCACTAAATACTACTGTGTGGGTATTCTAGTCCGCCAACAGGCGATGGTTTGCAAGACTGTTTTTTAGAACTTTGTTCCATACATCTGCATCATCTGCCCTCTAGACCCCACTTTTGAGGAAACTGCTTCGCAGTCTATGCAAAGCATGTGTCTATACAGCCACACATGCTGCTGCGCAGGGGTGTAGCTTCATGGGGGATATTTGGGGTGTTCCACTCCCAAATTAAATACTTTCTTGGCTTGGTAGATGGATCTGGGGGCCTGAAGCTTCGCATCCTATGACTCTCACTGACTAAACAGTGCTCCAGATGCTATGAACGAATAACGTTAGTTACCTACCAAACATCTGTTTGTAGCGTGTAGTGTTGTAGATTCACATGCACCCAACAACCTACTTGGAAGAAGGCTGATCAAAGATGTTTTATCACTTTTTGAATTTCTATTACCATCCAGAATACACAGCACACATTATGCATGTCCTTGACACGTCTCTCAACTTGTACTACTCATCTGCTGAGTGGAAACCAGTCTTAGGTGGAGCCTGTATCCTCTAGCATTGTGGTCTATAGGAGCAGTCATAACTGATCTTGTGACCTTTTTTAACAAAAATAAGTTGCAATATCCGGACCCAAAACTAGCTGGCAGAAGTAGACAACCCAGAACAAGCGACTTAGAATACTCTCAGGAATGGTGGGAATCAAGAACACTCTTTCGTTTTCATTCTCATATCAGTCCACAACGTGAGTAATCAGAGACACGGAAAAGTTTAAAATGTTTATTTTTAACTACGTGCTCTAAGATGCAGTATTTTGGTTAACATAAGCAGACAAATGATCAGAAATTAAACCAACAGCATTGTTACAATTCCATTAAACACAAAGGGAGAAATTATATTATAATGATAGTGGAAACAGGTCTTATAGCGCCTTGTGTACCACCCTCCCCTGGCTAGAAGTTTTATAATAGAAGGTGTCTAGGTTTGAATGGAGAACCCCATACCTCCAAGATCAGCTTAGGTGAATCACATCACTGGATCAGCAATGCTCTCTGTCTGGAAAGGTTAGTCTCCTAGATGTAAGTCAAAAAATATTTGCACATGCACTTCTGGGGCGACTTCAGTCTTGGATAGAAGATAATATATGAGTAATGTACTCACATCCCTCCAAGCTGGGTGTAAGGCCAAGACTATTGATCAGATCTTTAGATTACAACTCCACCATTGGAAAACTGTGATCTTAGAGGGTGGCAGCCTCTATCTCACATTTGTGGACCTTAAATCTGCATTAGTTCCGAGGGACAAATTGTGGGGTATACTATTGGATATGGGAGCTCCAGAGTATCATCAGCTGAGATACCTACATCAAGATAACTTTGCACAAATAAGGTTTGGCAAAAATTGAGAACTCTCAGCTCCCTTCTCTGTAGAGAAAGGGGTACGCCAAGGCTGCGTCTTGGCCCAACTCTTTTTTCCCTTTTTATTAATGGCCTAATAGAGCCCTTGCTGACTGGAAAAGATATTGATTCCCCTAGGCTAGCGAACCATAAAATACCTGCCCTAATGTTCGCAGACGATACCCTCTTGCTTTCAAAATCCCCCATGGGCATGCAAAGGGCTCTCGATGCATTCAGAGTCTTTTGTAGAAGCAGGGGCTTGGAGATTGTTAGACTTGGGGGTCTCTAGTTGGCACAGGTACGCACTTGTGACAAATAGGGACCCTCGCCTCTAGTCAGGGTAAAGGGGTACACTCCTAAAATAACCCCTGCTCACCCCCTTGGTAGCTTGGCACGAGCAGACAGGCTTATCTCAGAGGCAGGGTGTAAAGCATTTGTGAACACATACAGTAATCAAGTGACAACACTACAGATGGACACCACACAGGTTTTATATCAAAATAAGTTTTCTTTATATAGATTTACCACAAGACCATTAAACGACAAAAATACACAATACTGTTACTTTAGATGGTAGAATTTTGCGTAGTTCTCTTTAGTTCTTAAATGCGACACTTTAAGTCAATGTACCTTTTAGATGCGACATGCAGGGCAACGAAAGTGTTGCAACGATGTTGATGCGATGAAGATTTTGGTGCAAAGAAATAGACGTGAAGATCTTCCAGATGCGGCACGCTTCTCCTATGTTGGGAGAAGACTCGACTCGATGCGTCAGCTGCAGCGGCGACACACTTTACGCGATGCGACGACAGCAGCCTTGCCGGCGACACTCTTCTCCCACGTTTATGAGACACTTCCGCTCGATGCGACAGCTTGCAGCGGCGACACACTACGCAATGCGACGACAACAGCTCTGATGGCGGCATGCTTCTCCGTGGATGCGAGGCGCTCTTCTTGATGCGGTGTAATGCGACAACTACGATGGCTGCAATGGCGACACGCTTCTTCCTCGATGCGAGACTCTTCTCTTGATGCGGTGCAATGCGTCAGCTACGATGGCTGCAATGGCAACATGCTTCTTCGGCGTTGTGAGACACTTCCTGGATGATGCGAGACGCTTCCGCTCGATGCGACAGCTGCAGCGGTGACACACTTTACGCGATCCGACGACAACAGCTCTGATGGCGGTACGCTTCTCCTTCTTGAGTCGCGATTCCAGCTCCTTGCGACACGCAGTCCCTCAGAAGGCCCAACAACAGCAGCAGGCACTTCCAAAGAAGTCTAGGGCACTGGGGGGGTGAAGTCTGTTGTTCCTGAGACTTCAGCAGGAGGCAAGCTCTTTTCCAAGCCCTTGGAGATCCTTCACAAGTTGAGCAAAAGTACACACACAGTTCCTTTCTCCTCTCTTTGGCAGTAGGCAACCCCTGCAGGCCAATCCCCCAGTTTCAGGGATAGTCTCTCCTCAGTTTCTTCTTGGTTCCTCTCCTCAGCAGAGTTTCTTCTTGTTTCCCAAAGTGATCTAATTTCTTGGGACCAGGGTCCCAATATTTATACCCCAAAATCCTTTGTCCTCTGAGGGCAGAGGGGCCTTTGCCCAGTCCAAACCAGTTCTGGAGCACTCTGTTTACATTACTCCTTCTTTCCTTTCACAGTGCAGGGCAGAAACATCAGACGCCCCACAGGAGGTGGAGCCAGCATTGTGGAAGGAATGCACAGCCCTGGAGCACTTTGTTGACGTGATTCCTTCTCTCCTTTCACAGTGCAGTGCAGGGCAGAGACATCAGACACACCACAGGGGGTGGAGCCAGCACTGTGGGGGGCAGGCACTGTCCTATTCATGTCCCAGGTGCAACTCCTCCCTCCCATCTAGATGCAGATTTCTCTATTCACCACTGGGCGGACTCACCCTGTCTCCTGGAATTCCCCAGCCCTGTCACTCAAACTCCAGACAGGGAATACACAATGAATGGTTAGACAAGAAACTTTCTAAAAGTAGTATTTTCAAACACAGAATATTAAAACCAACTTCACTAAAAGATGTATTTTATCATTCTGAGTTCAGGCATACTAAATTCGAATTTCTACCATGTTCCCTGAGTCAGTTAGGATTATAAGATGTAATAATCAAACTGCCCATTCTGGCCTATGGAGAACAGGTAGCCTTGCAATAGTGAAAAACGAAAATGGCTGTAATTCACTATTAGAACATGCCACACACACCAGGGCATGTCCTACCTTATCCTTACAATGCACCCTGCCCTTGGGCCTACCATAGGGGTGTCTGATATGAAGAAAAGGGAAGGTTTAGGGACTGGGAAGTGGGTGCACTTGCCCAGTCAGCATGACAGTAACAGACCTTAGACACACTTTTACAGGCTGCTTCTGTGGGTGGCACAACCAGTGCTGCAAGCCCACCAGCAGTATTTGGATTTACCAGCCCTGGGCACTCCTGGTGCACTGTACTAGGGTCTGACAGGTAAACCAAACCAACCAATCATGGAATCACTAATTCGTACAATAATTTACAATAGGGAGAGCATATGCACTTTAGCACTGATCAGCAGTGGTAAAGTGCCCAGAGTCATAAAACAGCCAACAACAGGTCAGAAAAAATATAGGAGGAAGGCAAAAAGTTCAGGGATGACCCTGCAAAAAGGGCGAAGTCCAACAGAGATCAATCTCCAAAAACCTCCAAAAAACTAAGTATATGGTATTTAATGCGAACACCAGCAATCGCCCAAACCACTGTCTAGATGGAAGGGCCCTTGACAGGGTGTCTATCTTCGAGTACTTGGGGATCACATTACCTGAAAAAATTGAATGGGGGTCACAAATAAAGAAAGCTAGCCTAAAGGTGATCCAGTCCACGGGGGCATTGCAAAGGTATATAAGAGCTGTACGCATAAAGTGATAGGTCCTGTAGCTGAACTCTACAAGGTACAGGCAAGGGGCGCTGCCTTGTATGGAGCAGAACTATGGGGTCATTGTCCAACTACTCGTCTATCACTTATAGAGAACTCGTTTGCAAGGCAACTCTTGGGTCTCCCCTCTAGTTCACCCCTAATACCTCTCAGAATGGACCTCAGGATTAGTTCTATTGCAGGTGTAGTTTCCTCTAGACCCCTCTTGTATTGGCGATGCCTCTGGAGTACTCCCGAACTAGTCTTATACAGAGACGAGTTGATAGATGTTATGAGCCTACAAGGTGCGGGGAAACTCCCTTGGCTGGCCTATATTAGGAACCCATAAAGGCACTCTTTGAGACATATAGAGAACATAATCTGGCCCAGTTATGGAGGGGGACCAAGCCTGGGTGCCTAACTCTTGGGTTCATGGAAGTAAAACTGCAATACAGCCTAGTACCAACGCTAGATTACATCCAGTCGCGTCTAGCGAAGAAGCTCTTCCTCCAATTCAGACATGGGGTGCTCCCGCTCCGATCTTTTACCAACAAGTGGTCGGGACCCCGTAACCTGGATTGTCCAGCGTGTGAACAAGTAGAGGAAACTGAAATGCATGTACCTTTTTTTCTGCCCTGCTTACAGGAGGTCAAGGTCTTGCTGGTTGTTACAGTTGTGTAGGAACCTGGGGTCTAGACACTGCTCTGATGTCTTTAGGCTTTTTAAGTACAACACCGACACGCATATTGTGCTCTCCATCTCGCGTTACTTGTACTCTATGTGGAGTGACCGTAGAGCCATCTTAAAGAAGACCCCACAGGCCAACCACAGTCTACCACGATCTACTAGGCACTCTGGGACAGGTACCCTCTCTCCTAAATTGATTGAATGTAACCATTGTCCCGCTGATTTATCATTTTTGTAAATTACTCATTGCTAAAGGTGTTTTATCATTTTTAGAATTTTATTCTATCATTTTTATCTTGGTATAGCCGTTGCCTTTTAAAAGAAATAGCTACTTCTATTTTACATTTGGACAGCTTCTTATATAACGTATCATTTATGAGCTGTCCTTTGTCCATATGCGCTTTATTGTCCTCCACCGCGCGGCTAATGTAGAGGACATGCATTGTATGTATATTGCACAACCCTCCATCTGAGGGTGTTTAGAAGAGCTGGCTTTGTTAATTCAAGATCTTAGACATGAATGTACACATAAAGTGCTATTCATAAATAGATATTTCATACGATGCTGCTATATTTTGTATATACTGTACTGTTTTTACCTTCTGTGCTTTTATGGCCCTAGTGGCCGAAATAAAGATTTTTGACTGACAGACTGGCTAATACCTGCCATTCATTCAGCTTTGGGGACCTGGAATAATCTGAACTGTCGCATTTACATGGGAGAGAGATGGTTAGTAGTTATTTTCGCAGCGGTGACGGGGCAATGAGTGTTGCAAGTTGCAGCCACCTCCTGGTCAGAGCCCTCGCACTTTGTTTTACAAATAAAGCACTGGCTTCATTTACTGCAATAGATGCAGATATGTTCATGAAACGGTGGAGGGCTGGGGCCGGGGGTTGCTATCTAGCAGGAGAACTATTTCCTGGGAAAGTTTGTATTACACAGTATGAGGCCCGGTACACTTTTCTATTAGGAACTGGCCAATTCCAACAACACAACACTTGAAAATACTGCACGGGAGATGTGGAACACATTCCCGGTCGTGCCAAAGCCATTGCAGGTGCTGGGTGGAGGGGGGGGGGGTTACTACATTGAGGTGAGGGGAGGCATCTAAACACACATCATCTACTTGCTTGTTTGTATACCAAATTCAGTTCAAACTTAAAACATACGATTAAAAAGAGGATGTCAATTAATTCCCTAACAGAAGTAAAAGTAGAAATATGATAAAAAAATATAACAATTCTTTAAAACCTATAATATAAATTTGATACAATGAAAAGGGAAGGAACACCATGCTATCAGGTTTGGTCACGGGCCACAAAATTAATTTCCGATCAAGAATGGGGCCTAAGATCCACTTCCACAGCGATTGTCCAATTTTCATTGTACGTCCTCAGTCCAAATTTTGACCTTCTCCGCCATGCATAGAGCATATATCTGGTTAGTGTAAAGACAAGCCACCTAGTTGTGCCTGATGTAGAGACACGCAGTGCATCTTTAGGGCGTGAGAAGGATAGCACGCGACAGGCCGGAATAATCCAGGTTTTCCTTAGCTTTGCATAAAACGGCCCAAAAAATATAAAGTGCTCTAGTGTTTCAGGGCTAGCGTTACATAGGGGGCATAATGAGATTACAGATGAATTCTTCCAATTACTTCTCAGCGCGTTCAGTGGAAGAACCCCAGTTCTGAATTGTATACAATATGCACGTGCTTGGGGGGGGGGGGGTTCAATGTCATCCGTATAGGGTTTGAGCTTAAAACAACTTTTAATATCTAAAAAACAAGTTGTTAGGAAACTGGTAATCCTAGCTTCAGTACAAGAGGAATCAATAAACTCCCAAAATCTCTTTTTTAAATGAGACTCCTTTTTTTTGGTGATCGATTTCGGGTCCTCCCACATAAAACCCAGTCCCAATTTATAGAGCTAAACCTTTATTTTATTAAACCATACCAGGCGCCCAGTTTGATTATGGTAAGTAAAAAGCTCCTCCGTTGCCTCCTTAATCGGGATCTGCATCTTGCTGGTCCAGAGTCGGACCCAGAACATGAGAACATTCAGAACGGCAAAATGGACAATAAACCTTGGACCAAGGAGTAGCAATACACCACTGACGCAGTTATATACTGGCGAATGATCTGTGGCATTATTCGAATAGTGTCTTTCGCTAAGACACAGACCGGAAAGAATAGAGAGAAAGAATGTGACTACAGGAGTGAGAAGGAAAATAGAAGTAGGAAAATTGTGTAGAGGTTACTGCGGTCGCGGGCATTACTCGTGGACGGACCTGTCTTCATCGATAATGTACAGACCGCAGTAAAATTATAAATGCAGAACTTTCTTTGTGCCACAAGAGTGATCTGAACATTATGAAGCCATTATCGTATATGCCTTGAAAAAGCCCTGGTCTGACTGACACTGTAGGGCGAAACACGTGTCTGCTGTGCAAGATCTTTTAATATACTTCACTTTACAAGGAATAATGGACTTATGAAAATACATAAAATGCATAAATAAAAGAACACATTGGAAATTGCTACCTGGTATTGAGAATGATATCTGTGAATGTAGGAACATTGTAAAATGGAAGAGGAGGCAGTCGCACACCCAAGTAATGCTTAGAAAGTGAGGTATAAATGGTTCAATACCTTGAGAGTAGCCTCCCCAACAGTTGATTTAAGGCAATCACATCCAGGAAGAGAACCCTTGAACCTTACTCTAAAACCTCAAAACTAGACTACTTTACAGCGACGCAGGAGACGGATGGCGCCGTAAAGAGGTCCCTGCTGTTGCATTTCGCTGGGGAAGAGAAATACAAGCTATTTGCTCACCTACCAAACACTGGGGTACCCAACGATGACACCGCATGGGTCAGGGCCCTAAATGCACATTTCTATCCCCAACTGATTCCAGATTACGAAAGATTTCAGCCAGAGGAAAGGGGAGTCAATGGATGTGTTCCACGCGCGACTGCGAGAGCTGGCGAGCACATGTACAGACAACGACCAGAACAAGGATGTAAGAGCCCAAATAATCCAGGGATGTCGAAACAAGAACCTCCGGACTTTCATCCTGCAACAACCAGGAATCACCCTTGAGGATATCCTCATCATGGCACGGTCGCACGACCTATCTGACGCGAGGGCGACAGCAATGGTCATAGCCATAACTCAACAGGCGGAAAAACCAGTCCCAATCAAGATGGAAAGAGCGGATGCAGTTCACACCCAGAGTAGAGGCACCCGCGGACGGTGGGTAGGCAAGAGCACGCAAGCATCGCGCTGCGGATACTCTGGAGGAGAAGAACACCCACAAGAAGAATGCTCAGCGCAAGGATGGACATGCTCGAAGTGTGGCACCACCAACCACTTTGCAGTGGCATGCAGAGGGGGACTGCGGAACCAAGGAGCTGGAGGACCCCGAAAACCCAAAGATGTTCTGGACACCAGGGAGACAAAAACATTATCTAGAGGACTAATCCACTGATGAGGAAGGCGAGTGCTACCTCATCTTGTACGCTTGTGACCTCAAACAGAAGAGGCGTCCACAATCCAAACGTGCCCAGGAAATTGCTGGATCTCAGGTCACCCCATTGATCGACATAGGTGCGTCCGTTAACAAAATGGGATGCCAACAATACAAGCGACTAAATCCAATACGTGTGACCGTCCAAGTTAAAACAGAAGGCCACAAGATCACCACCACCTTCCAAGTGGTTGACAGGGAAGCCGACATATCCGTATATAGGTTTCCTGATTTATGCCCTTATATAGGTACAATTCATATTGCCCTTATTTAGGCATTGTCCATGCTAACCAAATACAGGCATGGTCTCCTACATTCGTCCATCCACGTTACAACGAGTTCTTGGAAAACCAGACTCTTAAGCCTTCAGGAATTTCCCTTGCTAGGATATTGATTTCTCCAAGAACTCATTTAGTATGCATGAACATCTATTCCTTAGGGGTTCATTCATGATGTTCCGATGCCCGACTTTTACGTCAATACAGGCATTCCTAAACACCTTCAAGGTATAAATATACCTGCACTTGCCCTGGCAAACCACGGTTCCGGTACGGTCCAGCTCGACTGCCTACTTGCGGTTCGCCACCACAAGTTCGGAAAGAGATCTAGTTCCAGCCTGATGCACTGACCAGACGCTGTCATCCTCCTAGCAGAGAATCCAGCGCCAGTGTTTCTGACTCCCCTTGAGGGGTGTTAGATATCGAGTCCCGGAAAGAGATTCCACCCTCGCACATTCTAAGGTATGGAAAAAGACTAGAACTTAGAGAAAGTTTTGGCAACTCTTGGCAAAACTATAGCTATAGCTAGCTATACTTTAGACAACAGCACCTATTTCTTACCTCGTACTACACTTAGGTTAGGTACACTGGGGTAGAACAATTTAGAAGCATCAGATGAGTATCACATATGAGCTTGTGTTATTTATGTATGTAGTTTATGAATATATGTCATAGCTACAAACCATGCTATTGCAGTAATATTTTATCTTACTGCTAACTCTGTACATATTGTACTTCGCAGCCTGTCTTACGATTGTAGCAGTTCATATCTTTTGCACGAGAAATAAGACTGTTTAATAAACCCTTTATTTTGAAACTCCTGTCTCTCTATTTCTTTGCAACTCTGTAGAAACGAAGCATGCACGATTGATCGAGTGAAACTGTTATCTATTGTTTCCACGGTTCTGAGATTGTTCCGACTCTAAGGGAAACAAAGTTGCCATGTTTATGCGGTTGTCAGAAACTAATCCCTTCTTGTTTATTCGAGAAGTTCCTAGTGACCTCTGATTTAGCTGGCACACACAAGTAATTAAGTTTAATATACTCGATAGGGACATACTGACCTCAGTCCTATGTCAAAACTATAGTGTATATTATTCCAATGCGCAGGGCCTATCAGCAATATAGGAACTACACTACATGGCGTCCAACGGTTTGGTAAGGCACTAATTTAACGCTAGATACTGAAGTAACTCAGTCATGCTTTTTCTCAGAGACCCTTAATACTCCATAAGACGTCTGGAGTGGGTAGGGATAAAATCTGCCCTAGCTGAGTAGGACAAAAATCCTATGTATTAGCTGTTTGGTTTGTTCAACGTTGAAGGATACAGCGTTCCAAAAAATATTGTGCTCCATAACTTTGTTCCCTTGAAACTTGCTCTGACACTTTCATTAAACAATGACCGAAAACGGCACAAACACCGATACTGGTGGAGCTGTATCCGACGAAATCGCAGCAGCTTTTGATTATACAGGGTTTAATGAAACCGATGAAAATGTGAAAATCATCGCTCCAAATTTAAGGAGAGCCATCACTCATAAAACATGGCCTAACACCAAGAGATGGTAGAGCAGTTTTTGTGATAGAGGCACATGAATCTCACCAGACAGGTATTATATTCATGGATAGTATTCCCAAAATCAAATCCAGTAACTAAAATGTTTCACTTCTACAAAGAAGATGATCCACCAGAGGAATATATTCCTTTCGAGGATATTGAAATTCCACTCACATACCAGGAGCATGATCTCTGGTTTAAAGGCGCCCTAAAACATTACAATCACATTACCAGGCTCGGTCCACTAGGTTGACCAGGAGCAACATGGCAGATTTTGGCCGCTACACACCACAGCCTGACATTGAAGAAATGACAGATGTAGAATTACTTGCTCAACTCAAAGAGTTGGTCAACATTTATAGACAATTGGTTCAATATGTCATGAGGACTTTCACAGTCCAACCAACAATAGCCATTCCAAGACAAATCTCTCACCAGGGGAATGCGCTAAAAATCACTCCACAGACTTTACACGCAGTCATGGGTAAAATGCCCACAAAACATGAACAAATTCCATTCTGGATAGCTAAAAAAATTACTCAAATCGAAGCAGTATTTCCTAATACTAGCCCTTATGAGAAACACAGAATTCTAACAATCTTCTACCAATGGGGATCACACCACATCTGGAAGACTGCACCACTTGGGGCACAGTCTTCGCTGCAATCTACACAAAAACACTTGGTGTTCCGTCTATGGTGGTAATACCTGACGTCCTGAAACAGATTCAAAACGAATACGGGGCAGAGCCTGCTCTGAATTTAGGTATGAAGTTACTTAAAAATTTCGACCAGGTCTCAACAATAATATATCTAATATCAAAGGAGAATCAGCATCAGTGGCAATCTGCCAGAAATTAAGGGAATTTGATGTAACAGAACAACCACAAGGACTAGCCAGAATAGTTGAAAAATCATGTGAAGAATTAGGCAGAGACAGTTTGGGAGGGAAACCAGTTAAACCACAACTGTCTGAAAGTCCTGATAAGGTCTTTCCTAAAAACACTCCTACCTCTTCTAGAAAGAAGTGGGAAAATAGCAAACAGCATTCCAAAGAGATGCGTTCTCAATCCCGAGGTAGGTCTCCTCAAAAGGAGCCCTCTGAAAGGAGGTACAACCTCAGGAATAGGGATAATTTGAGGAAACCTGACAGATATCAAGATACTGCTACACGTTCCTCTCGTACCTTTAAGATATCATCACCAACATCCGAAAGAAGACGACGGTCAGAGATAAAAGAAGAACGCGTGAAGTCCAAAGACGATCAACACGTTCAGAAAAACAAACCAAAACCTCAATTCTCCAAGAAAAAGGTAGCAGGTCTGAAGATCAGACATGCCGAGGATTCTGAGGACACAACTCAAGAACGGAGAGTGGGCTCAGACAATGTTGGACAGTGCAGCAGAAGTTACAGTAGCTTGCCAGAACCTGAAGGGGCTTCTGGAGACAGTGGACTTAAATGAGGACATTCAAGTTGAAACTGCAGACACCAGGGTTAGTTCTCCGCAAAGGTTAAATGAAATAACACTACGGATGGAGGGAGACATACCAAGAAAAGTGAAAGCACTCTTTTGGGAGAATCTTTCAAGGGGTTATGATATACTTCCAGCAGAACGAGACTGGCCACTAGAATTTGTCAGGGAGTGCCCACATGGTGAAGACATCATTATTCCAGCCTTCTCCAATGATGTTCCAGTACACTTAAAATATACTTATGCCAGGAAATGGGCAGTGGCCCAAGCCCCAGCATTATACAAGAATCATGTAGGATGGGATGAGGACTCACCTCACCACAAAATCCAGTTAAAAAAAATCAACCAACTGCACAAAGGCAGTATCCAATTAAGCAAGAAGCTAAAAAGCAGGTCAGGGAGATCTTAGATCAACTTGAATACCAGGGGGTGATTGAAACATGCACCTCATCAATGAACAATCCTTTGTTTCCTGTCTCCCAACCAGACAATGCATATCGTCTAGTTTTGGATTACAGACACCTGAACTCATGTTGTAAAACATTTGCACTGCAAAATGCACACATAACAGCATTAATGAATAACATTGTGCGTAAAAAGTACAAAACCACATTAGACATTTCAAATGGTTTCTTTTGTCAAAATATTGCACCCGAAAGCAGATATTTGACTGCTTTCTGAATAATGGGGACCCAGGGTCAATTTTTTCGACTCCCACAGGGGTTCAAAAACAGCCCGGGTTATTCTCAGCAAGAGTAACAGAGTTACTACAAATTTACGATGACGAGGCATTGTCATATGTCGACGATATATATCTGACAGACGATGACCTGGACAGACACTTGAACAGGGTGAACACCATTATATTGGGCTTCGCCTCTGAGGGTTACAAATTCAACTTTAAAAAGTCCAGAATTGCCCATCTCAACGTCCTTTTTCTAGGATATGAACTTTCAAGTGAAGGCAAAAGCCTGGCAGCCAACTTTTTAGAAAAGTGTGCGCTGCTCCAACCTCCAAAAATGCTGAAAAACTTACAGTTGATTCTAGGTTTCCTGAACTTTGGAAGAACTTACATTTTAATCTACGCAGAGAGGGTTAAACCTCTCTACGAATTAATCAAACCTGATTTTAAAACCACAACACGGACAAAAGAACACACAGAAATTCTGCGTTCACTTCAAACAAACATGTTAGCAACAAAACACTTGCAAACACGCGTAAACGTACGCAACTTACTGATCCGAATAATTCCGGGCCAATGCAGATTCACCTACTTAACTTTTAACGAAGGTGAACAAGTACCAATTGCATACAAATCACATTTGTATACGCAAGCAGAAATGAAATTTACATCGACAGAAAAAATTCTGACAGCAGTTCAAACCGCTGTAGCAAAAGAAAGAGCCCTAGCACAGGGGAAACGCATTATGGTTGTGACTTCTGTACCAGCTTTAGAGGCAGTCACTAAAGCTAGCATTCCGAATGCAAAAGCTTTACATCCAAGATGGATACAATGGGTTAATTCTCTTGCTGCAACTGATGTTGAATATGTTTTTTATCCTTATTTGAAAATACAAGCATTCCTACAATACGAACATGAATGTCCTCTGCCTACTGAAATTCTCCCTCTTGATCAGTACGAATTTATAATTTATACTGACGGATCTGCACAACCTGCTACGGGAAGTAAACAAGCTTACAGTGCAGCATACGCGATCGTTAAAGGTCGCATGCGCGATGGCAAATTCAGCCCAATGGTCACAAAAACGCAATCTCTAGGAGATTGTACAGCTCAGCGAGCTGAACTACAAGCATTTAAAATGGCACTTGAAAATACGGATCGTGAATTCCCCACACTCATAGTGTGCGATTCTTATTATTTTGTTCAATCTTACAATGAATATTTACAGAATTGGCTTCAAAATGGTTTCAAAGATGCAAAAATCAAGCATAAAATGCTTTGGGAACAAGTAGTTCAGTTGCGAAATGGACTACAAAACACTCACGTGATACACACGCTGAGTCATCAACGTGATGGCATTCACGTTGAGGGGAATTCATTGGCTGATGAAGCGGCGAAAGGGGCTGTGCAAACGGCTTCCATAGCTGCAAACACTCGTTCAAAAACAAAAATAGACAGTGAAATAATGCTGGCTTTCAATGCTTCAAGCAAAGGCAGCGGTGCAGCGTTACCTAAAAAGTTTCCACTCAAATACTCATATATAATTGATGCGAACAATGTTCCGTTTGCTCGAATCCCTGGAGTGGGGGATAGGGTAATACCAAACATGGAACATAGATTAGGGCTAATCCTAGCAGCACATGAAGGGATCGCCTCCGCCCATGCAGGTGTTTCCGCCACAGTATCGTTATTAAAACAGAGATACTGGTGGCCAGGCATTAGGAAACAGACCAGGAATTATGTTTTGGAATGTGAAATATACCAGAAGAGGAAAGTCTCTACTGTGAAACGTCCTCCGCAGACGCCCCTGTTAATTTCAGATAAACCATTAGCATGTGTTTACTTGGACCACTGCGGTCCCTTACAAAGGGATGGTAACTATAAATATATCATGGTCCCAGTGGATTCGTGTTCTAGGTTCCTATGGATGTGGCCTCAGCGCTCGGCGGATGCTCGAACTGTTATATAAGATTTGCGACTCTTTATCGGCACTTACGCAATTGGCACACTACATTCTGACCAGGGTCCTGCATTTAGCTCTTGGGCTTACAAAGAGGCGATGGCCAGTTTGGGCGTAGTATTGAGGTATTCTTCTCCATTCCATCCTGAGGGAAATTCTGTTGTAGAAAGAAAAAATCGGGTCATAAAGCAGTCTAAAACAGCTAGGGTATTAGGTTCGGGTGATGGGTGGGTCAAACATCTTTATGGGGTCCAACGCGCACTTAATAACTTGCCAAGAAGTTCTCTAGGAGGTGTCACTCCTTACGAAGTTCTATTTGGAACTAGAATGTTGGTACCGGACCTTGATATGCAAGGCACAGTGATGGAAAATAAGAAATTTGATATCAAAGATCGTTTGGCTGTTTTACAGGACGTAAATGAACTGAGAACAAAACAGAGCAACGTGATCCTGAAGCCAACCATCACTGAGAAAAAAACGGCTGTCCCAGCAAGGCCTGTCTGGATCCGAAAGCTTGGTGATCTAGTCAGAGAAAAGATCACGGATAAGAAGGAATTTGGGCCTACTTACAGACAACCAGTACCTGTCCTAGCAATCCACAGATCAAGAACAGTACTTTTGCCGCCTCTTGCTGGTAAAAGGGAGAAAAGATTTGTGTCCATCGACCTGATCAAACCACACTATGTGGCCGATACTAAGCAGTAGGCCAAGTCGACTCTGCCAATGTAGCAGACGCACTCCTCTAGCTACAATCCAAGAGGTTCAAACTGAGAGACTCATCACCTTTGAAGATTCTACAGTGAGAAATAAAGGACTAAGCAACAATGCCATGGAACTTATACCTCTTGAGACCCAAATGACAGTTCGTCCAGATACACATGTCTACAACGAAGTAACAAGTGATCAACTGGTTCCAGCAATTTCAACAAATCCTGATGCAATTCAAACCATTGACAGAACTGCATCTGGCTATTTCATGAACTTTGATACGTTTTCTGAGGATCCCAGCGAACCTGAAACGACGCCAGCACAAAGAACTTTCAAAGAACAGACAACAGACTGTTTTCATCTCCTGAAAAAGACTTATCTGGTTTCACCATGGATTGAACTATGGATTGTGTTGGAAATATTCTTCTTTCTACAATGGTTAGCTCTGGTATTAACTCTGGGTATGCTGATTAATGGAAGATATATTCCAATGGACACAGCAAATAAAAGAGTGAACTTACTTCTCTAGCCACACAAATCATCTCATCGTGAAGCAAGAGACTTGTCAGAAGTGAACATCACAGCCGTTCCTATACAGGATAGTATAGTTTGGGACCAAACCGAATATGACATTTTTGGCCCGTCGGAGCTTTTGAAGATTCCATATTTATTTAAAATTTCATTAAGTGACTTTATTACCTGTTGGACCTTTTCTGATGATTGGGACTTCGAGACTGTTAATAACATGATGTCTGATCTAGACATATCTACTGTATTCACAAATCATGAATATTTAGAGGGTTCATCAGACTATGAACAAATGTATTGTTATACCCACTATGGTCATCATTTCTTGCATAAATCTGCAACACCTAGAAATGTATTTATGTATAACCAATGGGAACATTGTCCTACACCGCCAAAGGGTAGCTCAAAAACATTTGCAATGAAATTTCCATATTTTTCAGGCTACAATTTGTCTAATCCAGAAACGTTTTACTTGAAAAATGTGAACAAGGCAGGAACAAAAATAGGTTAACCAATACGAAACAGATTTATTCTGCAGCCTTTGTTGCCCAACTGTCTAGACAGGGTCTCGACTTTTGGAAAGACAATATTGAGACAAAATCTGTCTGGGGTACAAAAGGTTGACAAGTACAGAGGGTAGAATCTTTTTTTAGAGCCTGTATCATCCCTGAGCAAATTATGCTTTTGAATGATGCTGTCCAACAAACGTCTTGCCTTGGAATAGCCAGGATCAAAGACATGAACAAACCGACCATACCTACACCTGCAAGTAATAGCACTACACGGGGTGAGGTCGACGTACATAATATTTTGCATCACAACAGATCAGATCCAGAATGGGAAAAATGGTTGCTCTGGCCCACAGATACAAACAACTATCAAGATCGATTCCTGAACAAAACACAGGGTTTCACTATCAATAGGCCAGACACACGCTATGTTCTAAGACAGCATCCGGGGGTAGTAACAACGTACAGTGTAGGGAAACTATGCCTTGATTGGCTACAGAATGCTACACTGAAGGATGTAAAACAACACTTGACTTTACTTCAAGAATGCGCAGACCTTAGGGAAGTCTTGCTAGGACCAAGAAAACCGCATCAAAAACGTTTCATATATGCCGGTATCTACGCTGCTTATAATGAAGCATGGAAGGTTACCCAAGCAGAGACTGCAGAACGAATGCGAGAAATTGATCGTATTAATTTAGAGAAAACTCTCTATATAGTAGACATTGGTTTAACAACTCTGTCGTCCAGAATATATTCATTGGACAGCATTGTGTCTTCTGTCATAGACATCATGGAACAGGACTTGGTCATGTTGCAACATGATCAGTCTCAGCTACGTTCTATCATGCTATTGGGCTGGACGCTACAAAACGTGCATGCAGGCTATGTGCCTTGGCATTTAATCAACACCACGTCACTGTTTTCAGAATTCAATCTCACTGATAAACAGATCAAACTGGCACAAAGGGGAACAGACTACACTATGCTGAGCATTGAAAAACTGGAGAAATTACCATTCACAGTGGCAGAAAAACCAGCTACTGAGTGGATCATACATGGTAAAATTACTCTGCCTGTTACAACTTTCCATTTTCAGTATTGATTAAAACATATACCAGTTGGCAAATATGAAAGGTTGGGTAAAGGATACATCAAAACATCCTGGGATTTACCTTACACACATAGATGTTGAAATGGGGAACGTGAAGTGTTTCTTAGCGGTGAAAACTGTGAACACACAATAAGTGGTTCTCTCCTTTGTCAGGGTATTAACTTACACGGGGCCTGTGATGGTTCCACTACTAAATTATCCTGTCACCTGCAAGGTTCACCAGCTGCAGTGATTAATTCAATTTTTGGCCAACTTTCTAACAGGAGTTACATTATGTTGAATGATCACAGCTGCTGTGGCATGTTGCCAGGTATTCCATATCTAGTTATGGTTACATCCAGGGTCACTTGCTGTATGCAAATCTTGTTTCTGCAAATAGACAGAGTCAGGGAGTCGCCGTTGTGGCCTTCACTGAACATCTCTTCTATACAAATTGATACTCTAAGCAGAATTAAAGCAATTCTGTTACAAAACACAGTGCCACTGACCTCGGCCATCGAAGGACAAATCTAGTATGACTAATGAAGCGGCCATCTTAGAAAGGGCATACATAAACGCGTAATGGTATACTAGGTCCATCTGTGTCCACTGACAATCCTATGGAAATATAACAGTATGCCTCCATAGTCGAGTAAGTCAATTGTCTATGTAAAATAAACAGACGACATAACAGCCACTAAGCTGTAGTGGCTGTTATGTCGTCTGTTTATTTTACATAGACAATTGACTGTTACTGTTATATTTCCATAGGATTGTCAGTGGACACAGATGGACCTAGTATACCATTACGCGTTTATGTATGCCCTTTCTAAGATGGCCGCTTCATTAGTCATACTAGATTTGTCCTTCGACTACTTTCATAACATTGCCCCTCGGTTACGCAGGTTTACCTTTGACCGGTACATTTAAAACCGCCCGGAAAATATGGGCTCGTTTGGTGCGTCGTGTTACTGCCGGTTATCACGCTGTCGGCATTTGCTGATTTCTGAGGTGAGTCCGTTTAGCCTGACTCGATCTGTGGCTACAGGATCGTTTATGTATTGAAGGCTATGGCCCCTTGAGCCTTAATCGTTCTGTGGCTACAGGAACGGTCGTCATACACTGCGTGTTTATATATGTGAACAGCTTTGCTTTTGATATGGGGTTACTCGGCTGTTTTCAAATGACTAACTCGTTCCACGGCCGCAGGACAATTATTGTATTAAATGCTTAGGTTTTTTAACTTATGATGAATGGGGATTTTTCTTTGTTTTTTATTTGTGCGCAATGTTGCCCTTGTTGATACGATCGCCATATATTGCGTGGTTTATGTATGTGAACGGTTTTTGTGACACGGGGCCTCTCGGCTGGCTCGAAATGAGTAAGTGGCCTGTATTGGGATATGTTGGAAGAGAATAATATGGGGATTTTGCTACCTTGGTCGAATGACACGTTTTTTATTATTATTTGTTTATCACGTACATTGACAACAAACGTCTTCTATTGACAGACAGGACATATTTGTCTCTTATGAAATAATATCTTTGCATGTATCGCCTTGATGGATATTTGTGATGTTGACACGTACATCGACAACAAACCTTTTTAACTTTAAAACAAGATATACTGGTCTCTGATGACTTAATATTTTCGTTCATATCGCCTTGATGTATAGTTGTGGTGAGAATTTCTTCTCTTTTCTTCAGATATTTTGGTCCAACAGAGGATCGTTTTACTTCTGTGAATGAATATTCGCTGTAATATATCGATTGAATACCATCAAGTGGTATCATCCAGACCTTCATATTTGAAGGTGAGTGTATCTCACTGCGGCGGTGCATTTTTGAATTGTGCACTTGTGCTGTGCACCATATTCCTCATCTATGAGGTCATGGGTTCTCTGTGTACCCTTGATACTATTGGGGTTTTTATACTTATCTTCATTATTTTTTTGTTTGTTTCAGACAATCTTTCGTATAACAATCGCGCGATACATCAGTGTGACTTGTGAATATTTTTGATTCAACTCTTATGGAATGAGTTTATTTTCGTGCAACTAAATTTATGGTGAGCTTTTCCCCACATTCTTTACTTCTTCCTTTCTGTTTATCCTTTCTGTCTTCATCTATGTATAGTTTGTGGTTACATTTTCCGTTTATTGTGGTTTATATGAAATTGTTTCTTTTTTCACTTTTTAGGTATTACTCCTTTATACTAATAACTGTATTTGTGATTTCGAGACATTTTCTTTTGTTTCTGAAGCTTCTCTCCTTCTTTCTATTTTGTGATCATTCTGATATATATAGTCATTATATATATCTTGTTTATTTGAGATATAAGATTTCAGATAAGAAAGATTCTATGCACACAGGTTTTTAACACAATGATATGTGTATATATATATGTATGTTAGGTTGGTCTTGTTATTTTTGGATTTGTTTTTAATGTTGTAAATTATCAGTCATTTTTATATGTTTCTTAAATGTATTGTCAGTATATATGTTTGTTGTTTATATATGTTGTTCTATAATTGATTGCAGCCCTGAAGAAGTTCCTGTGCTAAAGGAACGAAACGCGTTGGCTGTCTGCTATCTTTAATAAATAAAAGAAGACTAAGAAACCTTTTGGAACATATATCGATCTGGACTTTGCTTTTTGAGTGCACCTTCCGTTGTGTAAAAAACAATTGATTTATGTAACCTGCTATGGAATGGTTTGGGCCCTTTTTCTTCCGTATCTACGAGCCATTTCATTATGTGTATATATTTATGGTTCATTCATTTTGCATTCCAATGTGACATTATGCTAAGAATGAAACATTGCTTTTAATATGTACATCACCTTCTGCATAGCAATGGGTTTGTAATGCATTTTTAGGACATATGTTTTTAGAAATGTTTTAGCATGTTTTAGATAATCATGCAATACTCTCTTTTAGACATGTTTAGTATGTTTAGGATTTAGTAATGTCGTTCATACGAAACTGGAGTGGGTGTTGTGTGTAGATTTAGATTCCGTATATAGGTTTCCCGATTGATGCCCTTATATAGGTACAATTCATATTGCTCTTATTTAGGCGTATAAAATCCAACCCTTATTTAGGCATTGTCCATGTTAACCAAATACAGGCATGGTCTCCTACATCCGTCCATCCATGTCACAACGAGTTCTTGGAAAACCAGACTCTTAAGCCTTTAGGAATTTCCCTTGCTTGGATATTGATTTCTCCAAGAACTCATTTAGTATGCATGAACATCTATTCCTTAGGGGTTCATTCATGACGTTCCGATGCCCGACTTTTATGTCAATACAGGCATTCTTAAACACCTTCAAGGTATAAATATACCTGCACTTGCCCTGGCAAACCACGGTCCTGGTACGATCCAGCTCGACTGCCTACTTGCGGTTTGCCACCGCAAGTTTGGAAGGAGATCGAGTTCCAGCCTGATGCACTGACCAGATGCTGTCATCCTTCTCGCAGAGAATCCAGCTCTAGTGTTTCTGACTCCCCTTGTGGGGTGTTAGATATCGAGTCCCGGAAAGAGATTCCAACCTCGCAGATTCTAAGGTATGGAAAAAGACTAGAACTTAGAGAAACTTTTGGCAACTCTTGGCAAAACTATGGCTATAGCTAGCTATACTTTAGACAACAGCACCTACACTTAGGTTAGGTACACTGGGGTAGAACAATTTAGAAGCATCAGATGAGTATCACATTTTAGCTTGTGTTATTTATGTATGTATGTTATGAATATTTGTCATAGCTACAAACCATGCTATTGCAGTATTATTTTATCTTACTGCTAACTCTGTACATTTTGTACTTCGCAGCCTGTCTTATGATTGTAGCAGTTCATATCTCTTGCACGAGAATTAAGACTGTGTTCAATAACCCCTTTTTATTGAAACGCCAGTCTCTCTATTTCTATGCAACTCTGTAGAAACGAAGCATGCACGATTGACTGAGTGAAAATTTTATCTATTGTTTCCACGGTTCTGAGATTGTTCCGACTCTTAGGGAAACAAAGTTGTCATGTTTATGCGGTTGTCAGAAACTAATCCCTTCTTGTTTATTGAAGAAATTTCTAGTGACCTCTGAGTTAGCTGGCACACACAAGTAATTAGGTTTAATGTACTCGATAGAGACATACTGACCTCAGTCCTATGTCAAATCTATAGTGTATATTATTCCAATGCGCAGAGCCTATCAGGGATATAGGAATTACACTACAACACGGCTGAAGACCTCGGCCTGGTCACATTTGCAAGGGCAGCCAAGACCCTACAAACCGAGGATGTCCTAGAACTCTTCCCACAACTATTTAAAGGATCTGGGTGCATAAAGAGGCCCCTGATACAGTTACACATTGACAAGGCGGTGAAGACAGTTGCCTTGCGACACAGGCGAATACCCTTCCACCTCAGGCCCCTTGTTGAGAAAGAGCTCCACAATCTGGAACAGCAAGAAGTCAAAGAGAAGGTCACCGGTCCGACACCCTGGGTTTCGCCCATGGGGATTTCAGAAAAACCAAAACAGCCTGGCAAGATCAGGCTATGTATCGATATGCACCTGCCCAACCAGGCGATCAAACGTGAGAGGCATCTGACGCCAACCGTTGAAGACATTCTGGCTGATCTGAATGGGTCACGCTGGTTCTCCAAGCTTGACCTCAACGCCGGCTACCACCAGCTGAGGCTAGCCGAGGAGAGACGGTATATCACAACTTTCTCAACCCATATGGGGATACGCCGCTACAAAAGACTGAATTTTGGGATCTCATCGGCGGCGGAAATATTCCAGAATGCCGTCTGTGAAATTCTGTCAGGACTCCAAGGAGTACTCAATGTCAGCGATGACATTTTGATACACTCAGCAATGATGGAAGAACACCACTGCCATCTCCGAGCCACCCTCCAGCCCCTTGCCGAGCACGGAGTCCCCTTTCAACGAGATAAGTGCTCGTTCTTTCAAAAATCCGTTGACTTCTTCGGATACGTATTCAGCCAGGACGGAGTCAAGGTAGAACCCTGGAAGTCGCAGGCCATACAACAAGCCCCTGCACCGACGAAGGCATCTGAGACCCGAAGCTTCCTAGGGATGGCCACCTACTGAGGGTGGTTCATACTAAACCTGGCCACGCTAGCCGAACCACTGTGTGCCCTGACAAAGAAGGATGCCATCTGGAAGTAGGGCCAAAGCGAAGAAGACGCCTTCCAGAAGATGAAAGCGGCTGCTTTAGAGAAAACCCACCATGGCATATTTCGATGCCACGTGGATGGCAGAGCTACTGGTGGATGCTAGCCCCATCAGGCTAGGAGCTCTCCTGACCCAGGAAACAGAACCGGGAAAGTGGGCTCCAATTGCTTTCGCAAGCAAGGCCCTCACGCCAACAGAAGCCCGATATTCCAAAATCGAGAGAGAGAGGCGTTGACCACAAGTGGGCCTGCAACCATTTTCACCTGTATGTCAGCGGGCATTCTTTCTGAGTAGTGATGGACCATCAGCCACTAATCCCGCTGTTAAGTGGCACTGCACCACATCATCCACCAAGGATCGAGTGCTGGGCGATACAGCAGCAGCACTATCAAATGAAACACGTATATCGACCCGGGGTGAAAAACGCTGCAGACTTTCTGTCACGGCACCCACCAGAGGAGGTTAGAGGTGGAGGCGATCAGGAGCTGAAGACAGAAGAATACGTTGACATGGTGTCCCAATGAGCCTGTCCGCGAGCCCTAACCATGGAAGAAATCAAAGCAGAAACCGGCACAGACGCCGAACTCATGAGAGTGCTGAACTCACTCCAAAAAGGATCCTGGGAAGACTTCCTGCATGGTGCGAATGGATGGAACGAAGTGGAAAGGGACCGACCAGGAAAGTTCTGGAAGGTACGAAATGAGCTGAGCACCTCTGCGAGCGGAGTGATACTGAGGGGCTCCCGAATTTTCATTTCTGCAAGTCTCCAACGAGCCACCACCCTAGCACACGAGGGACACCAAGGGACCATGCTGATGAAGACTTGCATGAGGTAAAAGGTGTGGTTCCCTGGACTTGAAGCTGTGGTGGCATGAGGTAAAAGGTGTGGTTCCCTGGACTCGAAGCTGCGGTGGATTCCTTGGTGAGAAAGTGCAGACCCTGTCAGCTCACAAGCAGCCA
Source organism: Triturus cristatus (assembly GCF_964204655.1). Lineage (NCBI taxonomy): Eukaryota > Metazoa > Chordata > Amphibia > Caudata > Salamandridae > Triturus > Triturus cristatus. Next base: position 1,060,661,032 of record NC_140583.1, read on the forward strand.
AGAACACCCCGCCCCAGTGATAACTGAGGATCCGGTGACATCCCGGTGGGCACGAGTAAGTCTGGACTTTGGAAGCTTTTGGGACAGCAGGGTAACAGCTGTGTTATTTGACAGTTACACAAAATATCCCATAGTCGAAGTGATAGCATCAACATCCTTCTCTCACCTACAACCAGTCCTGGAGAAGACATTCGCACTTTTTGGGTTACCACACGAAGTCAAGACGGACAATGGGCCCCCATTTCAAAGATCAGAATTTAAAGATATATTGGCACTGTTTGGAGTCCATCACCACCGAATCACTCCCCAATGTCCTCAAGCTAACGGGGAAGCTGAACGATTCATGCGGACCCTCAACAAAGTACTCCGGATTGCAGTCTCCAAGCAGGCCGACCCGGAAGCGGCACTGCACAGGTTCCTATGGGAATATCGCAGTACCCCACACTGCACGACACAGAGATCATCCTGGTCCCTGATGCTGGCCCTGCCCCGGCGAGACACCATTTCTGCAGCCAATGGCTGGACCCCAGAACCGTATGACCCCGCCAATACCCAAGCACAGAGAACAAAGACCAATGAGCGGACCAGCGAGAGGAGAAGGGCAAAAACCAGGATCATCGTGCCAGTATGCACAGTCCTGGTATGGAACCGCAGCAGTAGAGGTAAGTTCCGGACTGCGTATGAGTCCGGGGAGTGGACCGTGCTGAAGATCAATGGAACCGCCCTCACAACTCGAAGAGGTGATTAGACCATCACCCGAAATGTATCCTTAGTTTAAGCGGGTACAAGTTCTGACATGAACCAGATGCCTCCCAGCCCAGTGGTGGACAGGGAGGCAGCGGCAGACGACCTTTCACCAAGCTCGGGGGAAGACCAAGTTGTGGCGAGCCCGCTGGAGCGACCACGGCCAACAGTACATCGCAATATGACAGCCCTCTGGCAAGTCGAGGAAGCCACCAACGGAGGTACAGTCTGAGACCCATCCAAGATCAAGTCAAATACTCACAGACATTATGTGTTTATTCCTTTATTTGTTTTGAACACTGACTTGGGATGGGATGTTGCGGTCTAGTTGCCGCGTGGGTCATTGACCTTTATTCTGGATGGGCATATACACATTGTAACACTCTCTGGCCAAGCGTGGCCAGAGAGCATAAATAATCGGGCGGAGGTCACTCGAGACTTCCGGCCCAGAACAGCATACTGCGTGATGGTGTAATTCTTTAGCTCTCCTGCAGCTGAGTTAATGGTCCCATACAACACAGCGTCACAGATGCCACAGAGTCTATGAAGACCTGGTTCAATCGAGGTTTGCACACAGTTGCGCACCTTGGACGCTTATTCTTGCTTCTCTAATCTTTTTTGATAACCATTTGTATTCCTTTTACCTTCATTCCATGTTCAGCTTTTTACTAACTGTGCTTTTCAAATAATAATTACACCTTCTATAATTCTGTTGGTAAGTATTGCTGCAGTACATGGCAAGTACATCTCTGAGTGTGTCATCCGTGTCAGCCTGAGAGTCTGTTCAAGTGCCCTTGTGTGCGACTGTGACTACATCAATGTTCTTTAAAGTTATTGAGGTGTCACCCTATCAGTAATGATGTGCATGTTTGAGTACTGCAGAGTGCCACTCAGTATGTCAGGTGAGTGGCGATATGTGCTCTTATTATCGTGTGTCACTGTGCCTTTCACGCCTTTTCTACATTATTGAATCAGTGACATTGATTATGTAAAGGTGCATCAGTATGCCAGTCATCGTGTGTACGAGTAACTGACAGTGGGAGAACCCAGAACCTGTTTTTCTGAGTCAAATTGCATTACTATGCCTTTATCTCCATTGGAGTTGTCACCAAGCCTGTGATAATGAGGGCATGGTCAAGTTGCTACGTGTACGTCTGAATGTGTATCTGTGTGAGTGGTGTGCTAAAAGCTGCTCCTGTGTTAGACGCTACAGTGACTGTGTCACTGTAGGTGAGATCCCTGCTTGTTGCCCTGAGTTTGTATCTGAGTGAATAGTGCTGTGCACAAACCTGAACCTGCTTTGGCTGCCATCTTTAGTCACTGTACCTTGGCCTCCATTGGAGTCTTCATCTCTGGGTGTATCCGTGAGTGTGTACCTGCAAGAGGGGCAGTGACCAAGAACTTCTACCTGTGTTGGACATTCAGTGTATCTCCGTACCTTGGCGTCCATTGATATGTTGAGATCCCAGAGGGTAGCCCTGAGTGGTAATTTGAGTGAGGGGCGTGTGCAAAAACGTGTATTCCTATTGGATTCTGACTGTGTCACTGTACCCTAGCCTTCATTGGAGTGTTTTAGTGCCTCAAAGTCCAACTTCCTGTGTGTTTGTATGTGTGTTTGTGTGCAGAGGTTGTCTCTGTGTTGGATGCCTGCTGTACATGTACCAGCATTGGAGTGTTCAGTTTCCTGAGTGAACTAATGGGTGTGTGTCTGAGTGGCACTGTGAAAAATCTTGTTCCTCTTTTGAATGCTGCCTGTCACTATGTCTTTGCCCTCAGTGAAGTGTTGAGATTCATGAGCTCATATCTTAGTGATTGGTGGTGGGCAAAAACTTGTATCTGTGTTGGACGCGGACAGCGTCCCTGCACCTTGGCCTTCACTGGAGTGTTCAGATCCCCGAGTGTAGCCCAGAGTGTGCATTTAAGTGAGTGGTGTTATGGGCAAACCTAGACTTGTGTCAGTGTACCTTGCCCCCTATTGGAGTTGAGATCCTCGAATGCAGCCCTGGACTTGTATCGGAGTTAATATCAGTTTGCACAAACCTGGACTTGTGTTGGACGCCGACCTAGTCACTGTACCTTGACCCCTATTGATGTCTTGTGGTCTCAGAGTGGGCATCTTAGTGAATGGCGGTGTGTGTTAAAAATTCAATTTACCTTGGACTCTTTCTGCATCACTCTGCCTTGGCCTGCATTGGAGTGTTGAGATCCCTAAGTGTGTATCTGAGCTAGTGGCAGGCGGTGATCGAAGACCTCTACTTGCTTTGGATGCAGACCACGTCGCTGCACCTTGACCTCCACGTAAGTGTTGACTTCCCTGAGTGTGCATCTGTGTGAGTGGCAAACCTAAACCTGTATTGGACACTGATTTCTTAACTGTACATTGGCCTCCATTGGAGAGTTGAGATCCCTGAATGGAGAACTGATGTGCATCTGAGTAAGGAGTGCTGTGCACAAGCCAGGACATGCGCTCAACACTGACTGCAGCACTGTACTCTGGCCTCCAGTGGCGTGCCCTAGTACCTCACTGTACCCCTGAGTGTGCCTCCTGTAGAGTGGTGGGAATCTGACAGTGTGTGTACTCAAGTGCCTTCTTTCTTATTGCTTGAAACTCTCCAATCACAAATGATGGTTGAATCAAACACCTAAAAGGCCATTTACGTGACACTTGATTCTTCTCTGACTCCAATGCCACCCGGATTTTTAGAGTTTTGTGTGGGAGTGGAGTTTTTCTACACTTGTGAGTTCCCCTTAGCACTGCCTTGGGGTTGGCCACCTCTGAGGGGGTCCCGCCCCCAGTAGACGCGTAAACGTTTTGACAAGATTTGCAATATACGAAAGCGCTAAGCAGTAAAGCCCACCCTGCAACTTTATCAAATATACATTTCTCTAAAACTACTGAGCAGATTAACACCAAACCAAAAAGGAATCACCTTCTGAGTAAAGTTCTACTTTCATGCTAAGTTTCGACCAAGTCAGCTCAGCCATTCTGGCTGTAGGTGTGAGCAAAACATCCTATGGGAGCTAAAATTGGAAATCTCTTCCCCCTCAACTTTTTTTTTTACCCACCAAGACCAATTGTCACAAAACTTGGCATGCCAAAATGTAGCCAACTGGGTAACAGATCACCAAGTTTCATGCAAACCTATCCAGAGTGTCAAAGGTTATAGTACGGGCCACTGGAATTATGTGACTGTGCGGCCACGGTGATTTTCGCATGATTGTAGATTTGCCGCATTTGACACATAATCCATCATCTGCCACATAATCTGCAGATTTGAACAAAAATAAGTTGTTTCTAGCTCAAACAGTTCAAAAGTTACTAAAAATGCAGGGAGACTTGTCGCTTGCCAGTGGAAGGACCGTTACAAAGCGGTACTGGTCACCTTTCTGTTGCTTATTGCTATATTTGGGTATTAAACTAGTACTAATGAGGTGCAGCCAATGCCCAGACAGTATTACCAATATTAAAAATGATGAAATAAGAAAGTGATATAATTACAAAATGTGCCTCATTATGCCGCATAATTTGCCTTTTCTTGCCACATGGTTTACTCAACCCTGCCACATAATTTGGCCCTCTCCTGCCACCTAATTCCAGTGGCCCAGGTTATAGGTAATCAAAAAAGTGTTTTCAAAGAAAATTGTGGTTGACCCATAATTACACAGTTGGGACGCCCACTGTAAAATATGTCTGCATACAAACCAATTTCATGAATTGGCTTGGAATTAGATTGCTGGTCTATTTTGAGAGGAACATGTTGCTAGATCTTTTATTTCCTGATGTTGGATGATGTTCATTGATGACTGTGAAGTCTGTGTGTATCGTTCTGTTAAAAATAGGTTCCTGGGCTTAGTGTCCATGGAGGGTAGTTGTGATCTCCACAAACTTGGGATGCACAGTTTCCCAACCAGAAACAACTTTTATATTGATTTGCTGGTTTCACAGACCATATGCACGGTTTCTCATTCAGCGCAAATTTGGAGTGAGAGGACACTAAGATGCTGTACCTTCTAAACCCTAGCCCAAGCTTGGCACTGCTACTAAAGACTGTTGAAGGATCTTATTAGTATACAAGCTTGTAAGAATATAAATGCCATTTGCAGCATGGACATAACTGTCATTTGGGAGTGTCAGGACTGGATTAAAGAATGCTTAGTAGACAGTTGCCTTGGACTTCCTTTGCGATTGGCTGTATTTGTACCTATGGTCTGTGAAATCAACTCTAGAGCAACCGTGCTTGAGTGTCTTTATCAACAAACTGATGATATGTCAACCTATGCTTCAAAGTGTGCAGGCGGGTGCCTTGTAGCAGCAACCAGTAAATGTTAGTGTAAGGAACCCATCACTCACTGACCTTGCTCCGAAGAGGAGCATCGCAGTGGCAGGGCACTGGAAACTAACGGGGAGAGGCATAAGCTAGACATTTGGTACATGGTTAATACCAAAATGTATCATCTATTTAGAAGTGCATCGTGCATCGTAGAGTGTGAGAAAATGGTTATCCATGTGTGTGCATTTGCTGAAGGAGAAGCATGGCATAATCTCCTTACAGTTTCCTCCCTGTCATGTGAAACCGCATTATTTGATTATTGTCTTTGTTCAGGGCTGTGTGGTGCAAGAACACTGTGTGGCGCAACAGTGTTAGGTTATAAATGTATACAAAGTCAAGTACAAAAAAAAAGAAATAATAATAATTACAAAATAAATGAGGCCTGCAGTTCCTTGTGAAAGAAGGCTAAGGTAGATGGTTCCAGAGAAACAAATATGCTCCAATAGGAGCACAGGCCCTCACACACCCGAATCGATGTCATGCTTCATCATTGGCTAGCTCCTCCTCAGGCCAAAGCTGCAATGCCCGACGGACACCAACAAGGGGGCTCTTTGCCGGAGATCTTTTAGTTAGCCATATGGTGAAGTGATGGTATGTGGGCTAAAAAGTGCAGTGTAAAATGGTGACATAAGTGATTTCAAAGAGGAGCAGTGATACTCGGGATCGATCAATTTAATGAATGAGCTCACTAATTACACCGAATAAAAAGGGTATGAGCTACCTTGTGATATAATGGTCCTAGATAGCCTGGTGAATTAATTGGTCAACATGTTTCTCGCCTAGTTATGTCAAGAGTGATCAAACGGCAATTCTTTGAGACCTAGAAACTACCCTAAACTACACTGTGTCTGGTTTCAGTGAGTGTAAATACTCTGACCAAGATAACCAGTCACACAACAAATCATGTGGTAAATATTTTTTCCCTTAGAATAGGTCAAGTCAACCCAGTTAGGGTATTGGTTCAAGCCCCATGAGGCAAAAGCAGAAAGAATGCCTATTAGCGTCAAGGATGTGGAAAGGCTACTGCCTCAAGACCTCCCCCAGCTCTGCTTCCTCAAAGTGAGACTTTATCTCTTCTAAGGTACAATATTTACCACATTATTTTCTGTGTGACTGGTTATATTGGTCAGAATATGTACACAAGAAACCGCACACCTCATTTTTAGGTCTCGCCTGGCGTTGCAGCGTACAAGCGCTGCTTGCTCTGCGAGGGCTATTGTGATCGAGGAGATTTCAGAAGGGGACTTGAAGCCACGCCTATCATTTTCATTGGCCGGCGTCATCATTTATGATAAACGCTGGCCTCCGATTGAAAATGAGGCTTTTTAGTTACCGCCCTGTCTCCTTCTCGGCCAGCCCATCCAGACTGGATTGTTTGCTTGCGGCGTGACACTGTCTCCTATAATTACAGTTGGTAGCACTTTTTTGTTTAATAGCGGCCATGGCCTGCAGCACTCTCCCCCCACCCCCTTCCTGCCCGCTTTAAAAAAAAACACTGCCCGTTTTCATAAACAACACGGGCGTCCGCCTTCATAAACCACACAGCATAAACCACACAGGCACCTGCTTTGATAAACAACACGGGTGCCCGCTTTCATAAACAATACGAAGCTTCCATCGCCCTGGAGAGTTGTCATTTTAAAACATGACACAAGCAGGTTCCATGATATCATGTTCGGCCTGTTTCCTTTTACCTTGCAGCCGCTCCAGAGCCCTCGGAGGCAGGCAGGTCTGCACACAGACCAGTGGTCACCTTGGCTCTCTGCAGAGGTGCTGAACGGGGGGGGGGGCTCCCGAGACGAGGGCTGAAGCCCAGGGAGAACAGCGCGGACATTAACTCGAGGGCACAGGTCACCTTCCATTAGCTCCTGCGCTCGGCTGTCACATGGGCCGTTCCTCACACATTAGCCTCTCTGGAAGGAGGTGTGAGCGGTGCTGCACAGTTCCGACTTCAGAAGCCCTCACCCCCTTAATACGTGCTTTCTTAAAGGTCTCTGGTGGGCTCTGAGGTCATGGCCTGGATTGAGGCAAACAGCTCCCAGACGTGATGAGAAGGAAGCGCATTTCCTACAGTCTAGGTCTACCAGTGAGTGAGCTCCGCAGGGTGGACGTTTCCATCAGTCCGACCCACTGACGAGCACTCCAAGCACGTCCCATTCCAAGGTTTTCAATGCTCTTTGTACCATCGGCCATTACCCGTTAACTGCCGCTTGGTCCTGCGCAAAAAGGGCAACCCACCCCAAGTCAACAGCACATGCCCCTCTGAACGGGCACACAAACAACCCAGCCCAGGGTTGGCCTACTCAGCACTCGTCAGAGAGCTGCAGCTTTCACACAGCTAAGTGTGTTCCAGGCCTCTCCATGCCACCCGCCTTAGGGAGAGAGACAGGCACTGCGACTCCAACAGGACATGAAGGCGATCCTGCAAGAAAAGAGGGACCTGCCTGGCCCAAGCACAGAACAAGGAGAAGCTAGAAGGATGTCAAACAACAAGGCAACAGGATTTCCAACCACCTCTACATACGGTCCTACTGAAGGGAAAGAAGCTGGTCTCCACCAGAGATCAAGGAGGAGAAACTGCGACCTTGCAGAGGAAGACATATGGCACAGAGTGGCGGTCCACATGCACGTCGTCCAGAGCTGGTTTTTAAAACTTAAATAAAAGGCATTGTCATTTGCAATGCTAATAGCTCAAACTCTTGTGAATGCGAGACCTATTGTATTGCAAATGCTTGTTTATTATTATTATTATTGCAAGGAGCGCGGGTGCTCAACCTATATCACTCCTGGTTACCCCTTCGTTGTATAGCTACATAGTCAAGTATGCATAGGTAACATCATTACCATCTTGGATTGTCCTGGAACATAAACATCAAGGGGGCATGTGTAAACAGCAGCCAGAGGAACGGTGTGTTGACAGAAAAGAGGTGGACACAACTGAGATGGAGAAAGAGCAAGGAACAAAAGCGAAGATTCAAGCAAGGGAGGTGGTTTGTGTCTGATGCTTCAATCCCATAGAAACACAGTGAGATGTGAGGTTCCCCAGAAAGAATTGGTGCAAACCAAGTAGAAGTCAATTAGTAATGTATGGTTATTGGGAAGTAACGTTTAGCGACAGATGCTCTCCGTGATAGAGTGACTGGATTGATTTGTGATTTTAATTGAAAAATTAAAATACGGCTACTAATGGATTTTTGTTAGTTTGTTGGCCTATTTTATTATTTTATAGTGTTCTACGATTAACATTTTGCCTAAAACATGGCTGACACTAGCATGCCACAACCATCCTTATTTTTTATCAGAGTTTGGAGAACCCTTATTGCTTTGGAACTGCTGTGAAAATAATTATTGATTCTTATATGATTGTGACTGGGATGAACATTTTTCTGTAGTTCGAGAGCAAGGAGTCTTACTACACTATTTAGGAGCTGAAGGGCTAACATATATGTAAGCCTAGAGGAATTAACACAAGGGTATAGGGATGGTGAGCTTAGAGACGTGTATGAAATATTTGTTAAAAAGCTGGCTGAACATATTTTGACCACAAACAAAGGTAGTCCTTGCAAGACATTTTTTTTTACAAGAACAAAAGGAAGTCCTGTCTGAGAAAACATAAACTGTATTCGTGACTAGGGAGACTTGGGCAAGTCATTAAACATGGATCAGTTTCATCAACAATCCCAGGGTCTGGCAGAAATGGCTAGCAAAAATCCTACTATGAAAGAGGTGATAGCAATGGTCGAAGGCATGAAGGACATCACTGCTTGGTAAAAGAGATGAGAAATGATAACGGGGTGAGTGTAAGTGCAGTGCCTAGGGTGAAAGATGGGAATGCTGAACACAAAAACAAAGTGCAGAATCGAGTGAAGGAATTAAAAGCATTGATGCCTCTGGTGGAAAACTGAGGTGCTGTCATTGTGTGAATAGAGGATCATTTGCAAAAGGTTCATCTTGCAAGTATGCAAAGGGGGCAGAATTGCACAAGTGAACGAAATAAAGGATGAGTCGAAGAATATTGTAGTGCAAGTGAATGCAATAGGTGCAAAGTATGCAGTGATGCCTGAGTATTTAGTACAGATTAAGGTGAAAAGGGACCAATTGTGGCAGAATATGGATCTCCCTTAATAGGCAACACATTCTGCACAGAAATTGTAGGGAAAGGCTTGAAGATGTAGAACACCTGACATAAATCCAGGGGGTTATGGAAAGACAAAAATTGGCCTCATTGAGCTGAAGGCATTAAAATAGTTTTAAGGACAGAGAGATGTGGGAAAATTATTTATGGTGAAACAGGTAAAGGCTTTCTAAGATGTCAGCAATAGAGAGACCTAGGTATGTTTCTAAATCCGGATGCCCCGCAACAGCTGTGGTGGTTTCCAGAGTAAATAATGAAGGTAACGTTGTTGGGGGGGTTCCAAAAGTGCTTGAAGAAACGTGAGGTTTATTAAATGAGTTTGAACATAAAATAGTGTTACAAGACAGAGCGATACCACTTGTGCACTATGATAGAAAAGTACCAGATTTGATGATGGAAATTGAGAATGATGTTGAATCAATTGAAGGAACCAGGAGTGACAGAGGAAACAGAATCCTCATACTGGATTGCTCTTGTGGTTATCATGCCATAGCGGTGTGAAGTGATAGAATGTGCGTAGATCTAAATAAGAGCATTTGGATCCACCATGAACCCCATCCCAATATTTCTGAGACATTGGCAATTTTGAAAGAATTGCAGTAATTCAGTGTTATAGATTTAACCTCTGCGTACCATCAAGTACTTTTGCTGAGGACTTGAAGCCTTGCCATTTGGGTTGGAGCATGTTGCCAAAGAGTTGTGCAAAGGTCTTGTATGGTAAGACACTGGTTATTTTCTTCAAAGAGGACATCCTGGTTTATGGCATTGACAGGGAAGAGCATGGCATGGTTCTGGATGTCAATTTTGGTAGACTCCTAGAAGGCAGCTTGATGGCGAAGAGAGAAAAACGCCAGTTTAGAGTTTGCACCATGTCATATTTAAGGCATGAAATACCTGGAAAATTGGTTATTTTGAAATTGGATTTGACGGAGTTCATTGAAAATGCTTCAGTGCTGGTAGAATAGGGCCAGATAAAGTCCTTTTTAAGTCTAACCAGACACATGGGTAAAAGGTCCCAGCTTAGTCTTTCCTCCAAGTCTAATATGGAATACAACAATAGGAGGAAAAGGAAGGCCAATTGTGTGAAATCCTTCCACTTTTTGCATAACATAAGTATTTTGGCTCATGTCAATATAATTTGCATAACGCTTTTGTCGTGTGACATTTCCATATTTCTTAACCTCTTCTAGTTGTCCGGTCTGCGTGCTCATTCCACAGACCAATGAATTTCTACCTCCAGGATATACAGGAGATGAGCGATGGGCCCTTCAGATTTCCTTGCATGGGCACCTTATGAAGCCTCACTGGCTTCGACCATGAATATTCTCATAAGGGCATGCTGTCTTTTCAATATATCTCTCCGGTTCAAAAATATTTCTAGCACAATTAGCTAAGTCCTTTTACCTTTTGCTGAGCGTATGTTGGCCAAAGCACTGTTTGATACTGTAACGATTTGGAGGTGCACCAAACTTTTGGAGCCCATCTCTGAGTTGTTAAAAATGTACAAAGCCCTGGATTAGCAAAAGCAGCTTAAATAGGTCATGCACTGAAGGACATAGTGTGTAATGGCATAGATAAAATTAGATCAGGCAGTCACATTTTAGACTTTCACTATTATATCAGCAACACGCAACTACAGTCAGTCGACTAATTTATCTGTTATCACCCAAGTCAAGCGCATTAATTTGGACATTCAGGGGCTCATTTATGAGCTTTTAACGCAGTGCAGTGCAGCAGGTCGCCTTGCTGCGCTGCACTGCGCTGCATGACAGGGAAAGGGCAGGAATGTGCCATATTTGGCAATACGGCGCATTCCTATCCTTTCCCTTGAACGGGTGCTCTTTTGGTAGGCTAATGCCAACGCAGGCACCCTTGTACCATGGTGCAAGGATGCCTGCGTTGCATGCAGGATTGTTTTTATGCAGGAAGGGGCAGCTTCCTGCACAAAGCCAATCCTGGGAGGCATATTCCTCTTTCCATGTGTGCTGCTGCAGCACTCATAGAAAGAGGAAGAAACGAGGAGAAATAGAGATATTTCTCCTTGTTACGCCTTCCCTGGGAAGGTGTAAGATTTTGCTGCATAGACCAGGTTTATAAGTTCTTGTAAATTTAGGGATGCGACAAAATCCACTGGAGTTGCGTGGAAACACCCATGGAACAACTACCTAGGCCAGAGTCACGTAACAAAGCGATTTGCGCGCGTTACTCCAGATGTTTGAAGCCACTAAGCCACGCAAAGTGGGTTTGCGTGGCTTCAGAAATCTGACTTAGAGGTTTGCATCATGTTGCATCATGTTGCGAGGTGCAAATGTGATGCAATGCTCTCATAAATAAGCCCCTCAGTTTGTATAAAAGTGCTAACAAAAATAAAGCTCCCAGGCCAAACCCAAGGGATACACCTTGGCAGGCGAAACTTGCAGTGCAACTATATTAAAAGGTTATAGTTTGCCGAAAAAGAAGTGCTACGCTATTCTACTTTGCGTGAAAGGGAAACGGTGGCATGGCGGATTAGTGTGGCACTTCTGTACAGGCTTTATAAGTAATAATGTCATGAAACAAATTATTTATGTTGCATAAAAAGTGAATGACGCTTTAGGCCTGGCTGAATAATTTTCGACATTCATTCACTATTTTGCAATCTTTGTTCACCCGCTGAGAATGGTAAGGAATTGAGGAAAACTACAAATGACTGCAAAAATATGAACATCTTTTTGAAATTGTTAGAAAGGGAATTAGTAATTCACACTTTGACTTTCCGAAAAAAATATTTTGACCATTTCTGGCAGCTTAAGAGGCCTGGGAGCAGTGCTCACTCAAATTGACAAAGGTGAAGAAACCATGATGCCCTATGTGTCTGGTGCATGTAGGAGAAGTGGAGATCAAGTACACAGTTAATTAGCATGAGAAACTGCCATGGTCCTGGGCCCCTGAAGAACATGCTTCTTCTTGAAACTTCCCTTAAAGTTGAGAACTGTCTTCCTCTGGTACAGGTGTTCCATTGTAAGGGTATAGAGAGTGCAGTCCCAAAAACAAGTAGGATTGATGGTCTAAGAAATTCCAATATTATTGTTGAATATCCACCTGGGTGTGGAATACGCTGGAGTCTGTCTTTTGTGGTTGCTGGTGAAGGAAGGGTGGACAAAAGCTAAATCTTGTAATTTGTGTAAGGGAGACTGCAGTTGGGTTGGACAAATGGAGTAAGGCTAAGTCCTGGGATTAGGGTATGTGCAACGTAAAGAGATGGTGGTGAATGGCTGACCATGACATGCCGACTTGAGTATGCTGGGGCGGACTTTGTGGCCTGTTTGTGATCAAATGTGTAATCATGATGGGGATCTGAGAAGAACCAGTAGCTGGATACCACCCGAAGAGCTGAAGTCAGAGACGCATGAGGTTAAACCGATGGTTATAATCAATGATATTAAGTGTGAAACTCGAGTCTAGGGAGACGAGTGTTCTAAACGGAGGTACGCTTTGAGCATCAGAAAACTGTATTATATACAGACCACAGAAGAATCGATTGGCTGAATGAAGGAACGGTGTACTTAGCACATGTAGAAAGAGTACTTGGTTGGAGAGTTTTCTTGAAAACTATTTTAGGAAAACATTGTGGACTCAGCTTTCTGCGCCATTACCATCAAGCGTATTTCTCTGTTTGAATTTTGAAGGACTGTTTACCCTATTCAAAGTGAAACCCATCTTGGCATCATCAATAGCTTGACTCAATTGGTTAACCCATCAACATGCTGATTAAGCTGGTATTACTGCAATTCAAACTGACCGTATCAAATAAAAGTCAAAGATATATATGCTGCCATTTAGACATAATCACATGAGTTCCAAGGGCGGGCTTGGAGTACATACCTCATTTTAAGTCCACTCTGTCGAATGGGTGTAGCCATAGGCATCTTTTTAATGTTTTTGTAGTAATGCAATGCAACAAAACATTTTTCAATAAATTGCTGAGGCGCTCTCTGCTGCTTCAAATGATCTAACTACAAATTCATAGTGTATTTCAAGGGTTGTTAGCCAGAAACAATAATTGGTCTTAAGTTGTATTATTTTATCGCATTCTGATCTTATGAATTTGCAATGAATTTAATTAATCATACCAAAAATGATTTTGCTCTTTAAACTCATCTTGGCTAAAGTCAGGACTATGTGGTCAGGGGATGAAAGAATGGACACCTGGTGAAGTAACAGAAGTATAGGAGCTGGTGTGACTGAACATGCAAAACCGAGATCGCGGATTGGCAGCTTAGGGGTGTGGATATTGGTAGAAAGCCTTTGGGTTATCTGGAGCCTTTGGTAATGAAGGCTGATCATAGAATGCTGTGTTGGTGGAGTCTGGGGAAGTGTGGACTGTGTCATGGATTGACGCTGCAATGTGAGAAGATGGGGGTCAGAGGAAATTCGAATGACTATGAAACATCCAAGAGGCATTCAACTGTAGCACGGGCAAACAACGTGTTCAGCATGACTATAAGAGACCAGCATTGTGGAAGGACTATAATATGGTGTAAACCAGGAGATGTAAAGTCTCTTAAAGGCCAACTGGAGTATTGCCCATGGCTGGGTATATATATTAACTTTATGTTATACTTTTCCTTTTGAATATTATTTCGTTAATTTTAGTTTTTCCTCCATTGAGTAACAGTTTTATTATGTCTGTGAGATCTTATTAATATGTAATCTTGTAAGCATATGTCATACAGAGCCCGAGGTTGGATTCTCTGATGTCATCTTGAAATGTGAGGACTGGATCAAATAATTCTTACTAGACAGGTGCTGTGGGCTGCTATTGTGATGGGTCCCATTTGTTGGTACGCTCTGTGACCTGATTTCCAATAAATCAACTCGAGAGAGACACGACATTGGTGTGCCTTGAAACCAGGCACTTCCACTGGGGTACATAGCAGTATGTAGTCCCATTTCTAGCTATGTAGCCTCATCTACTACCAATCAGCCACTCGGGATAGACTCCCTAAAGGGGAATAAAATGTTGCATCTCACCTGCATAGAACATTAACCTAAAACTAAATGACTGGACCAAGCAAGGGGATGAATGTAGACATTGAAAAGGGTTGGGCTGAGCAAAGAGTGTTGATATATTGTGAAAGAAGCCCTTGTTTTATCTGCCAAGCAGCCTTTCACAGTCTAATGACAAGACAAAGTAGCACAGATTAAGATGGTCAATACATTTACATTGTTTTAACGAAACCAAAGAAAGAGAGACAAACTGTTACACACTGTTGTCACCAGAGATTTGGCACAGGGGAATGCCCTAAAGGGTATTAATTGTGACACTCCATGTACCAAAGGACAAAATGTCACAGCAAACATGCTAAGCAGGAGGTCAAGCATTTAATATGAAAGGGAGTTTGAACAAAATGTTGTGAGGAATACTTTCAAACAATGAGGAGAACCCAATATAGGCCTATTTACGTCAGGAGTAAATGCAGTATGCCAATATTTCTTGTTCAGATGCATGCGCTCACTGTCCAAGGGGAATACACTGCAGCTGGTACCGGGATTGTCTTTATGCTTCGCCCCCCAAGGTGATCGACCAGCATCCAATGTCCCACATGACAATGGTTCCCATTGCATCACAATGGGCTTGAAATGTATGGTACTCGCATCAAAAACACGTCACAACAGGAAATGCAGACAGAGCTTAAAATTGCACCCAGAATCCAAGCCTCAGCTGAGCACCTTTGCTCCTGAAGTCTTAGCATTTGGAACCATTATCTGCCACTCAAGTATAAGAATTTTTTAAAGAGGGAAAAGAGCCAGTGGCAGGCAGTTTTTACCGCAAAGTGGAAATGTATTGTCACCTCGCGGTATATTAACAAATACCACAAACAGATAAAGGAATCTTGCTTCAGTATCTTACTATGCATTTACTAAACCCCAGTCCCAGTTATTTCAGCCTACATGGAAGGGCCCAATGATAGAATTATTAAATGACTACCATTAATTCAAACTTTTCTGGAGGGAGCGAGAAGAAACGTAACCACCACACAGAAAAACAACACCAGCTTGGAACCTGAATATAATTCAAGGAAGGCTACTGCATAGTCCTTTTGAACCAATGCACACTGCAACTATGCATAATTTAACATTAAAGACTTTTCTTTAATAGCTATGAATTCCTTTTTCAGGGTAAGCATGATATAGGCATTTCCACTTTAAATGTGTTACCTTTAAATGCATGAAGACAAACCCAAAATTCCTTCCAAAGGTGGTATGTATCTTTCTTTTTAATCACACTATTCAATTCACATCCTTTTTTCAACATCCAACAACATCCCCTTAAAGGGCAAAGCATTCTTCATATGCTGGAAGAGCAAGTATGTATTTCAGAGGAGATGTGTTAGTTAACAGACAATATTTGTTATGACACACACCTCATGAATCAAGGGGAAACAACCATACATAGCTAGGTGGGTCATACAAACTATTCAGATATGCTACCCTGCTGAGAGATCTTTAGAAATGATAACTTGGCTACACTACACAAGAAAGAAGGGTTTACATGTGGCATACGTTGGCACTTTGCCACTAAATTAAATTTATGTTGCTGCAACTTGGGCTTCAAATACAACTTTACAAAATACTCCAGTTGCCGGAGGAAACTCAGGTGGGACACACTGTTGCGGGAGTTATTTTTTTTACCACTAATTACCCTCCACCTTAAAGATATTGCCTTATAATTGATGCACAGTTTGGAAATCTAGAATAGGTTCATGCTGCAAAAGATACTAGATTCTTACTGGTAACAATATGCTTGAAATGTCAGGTTTGTCAGGAGACCACAAAGGTGCAGCACTATTGCACGACAGGGAAACAGAATATCGGATTAGCAAGAAATAGTAGAGAATTGTGAAAGATCGGCTCTAGGTGGCTGGCACACACGTACAGGACCACAGAAACACTCACGTCTGGGCGGGGTCACGATAGGCAGAGTCAGAACTAGCAAGATGGCGCCTAGCAAATTCTTGTTTGTTGTAGGGTGACTGCTCTTGCTATGTTTGTCACTGGCACTGCACCCCTCACTTTTGTAAATTTTGGGATCCCTCCTTAGTTCATGTCTCACTCTGCTTTCTCCTTGCAGAGACTCCAAAGACTTTCTCACCTGTTTCCTCTCCTGCAAAGATTGTTATATCAAGACTGCATGCAGTGAGTGGTCTGGCAGCTTCTACTGTGATGATTCCTTCAGGGTCCTGGGGTGTTTCCTCAGACTCACACACTTGTTTTGTATATATGTTGTTGTGTTCTGGGCTAACTCATATATTAACGGTGTATTGCTTGTCATTATCTTAGGGAACACCTCAGACCCAGACGTTAGCTGACTCTGTTACTATCCGTACAAGTGCTGAGAAGCTCCAACCTGTGATGGCAATCAGCAGGTTTGTTTCGTCTTCTTTTCCTTCCATGACCATGAACAGATGTTGTTCCCCTTCGCCAGACTCTCTCTTAGAGCTATTCACAATCCTTTATTCTACAGAGACTGCAGGATTAACCTTCAAATCGAGTGCCTGCCTTACCCTCACGGGACAAGGGCATTCCTAACATGAAACTATCCTAGGTTCACATATGACACTCCCACCATTCTGATGTGGGAGAGAGGAGAAAGACAAGATAAACAAAAAATAAAATCACATCATACGACAAAATACTGTAACAAGCATTTACAATGCAATGGTCTCGGCAATGTTAAAGTTAGAGCTATTGGCATTGCTCATGACATTATTTTTGTATGTTTTTTTTAAAAAAGCATTTAAAGAAACAGCATTGTTATTTACAATGTCAATAGCTTAATCACTCAAATGCGGACCTATTGCATTTTGCACACACACAGTGCACCCCCCACCACCCCGGAGTGCCCAGCCCACCCGCCACTTAAAGTGCAATAAACGTGATACAGCGATGTCTCTGTGTCTCCGGCCTGGTGCAGGGTGACAAGCCCATGATTCATGGGTGGGGGCGGGGGTCTGTGTGAGCAGCCAGGACTGCGGGGAATGCGGTGTGGGAGACGCACTAATCTCCCGGGCAGGGACGGAGGCTCCCGTCTGACGGCCCCCACCCGGCCAGGGGCTCTGGCTTCCATTGCCGACTGTCACCCCTATCTCCAGCGGCCTCGCCAGCCCCACCCGGCCCTCCCACAAAATTAGCCCTCGCCCCACTCGAGAGAACACTCACCCCTGGTACTACACCGCAGTCACTCACTCCACCTCTGGGGCATCAACATACGGGCAATTCTCACGCACTCACGTCGTTTATTCAGTCTCTGGCGCCTTCCTGACTCGCGATGGTTTGATTGTGTGTGCTTGTGTTTCTGATTGTGTCTGTATGTATGTGTGCTTATGAGCATGACTTTGTGATTGTGCCTTGTGTGTTTGTGAGTCTGTGTCTTTTTGTGTGGGTTTGAGGGTATTCGTGTCTGGCTGTGTTTGCGTGAGTCTCTGTTGGTAGGTCTGTGAGCGGGAACGCTCAATGTGTCTGTTAAGCGTCTGTCTCTAGTTGTGTTCTGTGTATGCGTGTCTGTTTGTGTACCCCATCACCTTGTTTCTGTTAGAAGGGGGCTTAGTTTTACCCTCAACAAAAAAGCTACACGCCCCTCTGACACATATACTTTTTTTTGCTCCAAAACTCAGCACAGTGCGCTCGATTCATATCTTTAACTACAGACGCGGAGTAAAGACCAGATCAACACCGAGGAAAACAGAATGGTGGGCAGGGTGGATCGAAGGGGGTCACGTGTGCCAATGACAGAGGAGGAAATGATGCCGATGCGGGGGCGCTGACTCTACCCTCCTCGTACCTCACCAACCTTCCAACCTCTTTGAGCTAGAACACCAACTATACCCTCCCTGCCCCCGCGCAACCACCAGTTCCATCACCCGTCGTGCTGCCTTTCGGCCCTTGTAGACAAGTGGGCACGGGAATGTGAAAACACTTTCATGCTGGTGCCCACGTGGGTACATACTTTCTACCAGCCGGCCTCAGCGAAAGCCACCCGAATGAACTGCATGTACGGCTTTACGCCTTGAAGCCGCGGCACTATGCGCTGTGAAATCGCTTAGCCTCGAGGCCTAACAGTGTAAAAGTGTTGTATGTAAAAATGCAAAAATCAGGCGTAGATTCTGTGGTGTGGTGCTGTTTTAAGTATGTTCCCTATGCCCCACCCACCCCTCCATCGCGTGGACACCATGCGGGCCAGCCTCGAGGTGCGTCCGCTGCAGGAAGAGCGAGTGTCCTCTGAGAAGATATAGCGCCTCGTGAAGGACGCGCGACTCGGTGCACACAAGAGAACAGCGTGGGATTCCGAGACAGAGGTGACCGTAGTGGTAACAGCACAGTGCGCTCGATTCATATCTTTAACTACAGACGCGGAGTAAAGACCAGATCAAGAGGCTGGACTGCCTGTAGCACACCGAAGCCGTGCTAAAGTCCGAATGGGCGCTGCAGAAACATGTCTAGCGTAAGTAGGGATACTAGGGGTAGCAGGAACAAAGCATAAGAAGGAGCATAACATACTTCAGAACCATGGAGGAAAGGAACATTGACTTCTTAGAGAGCCCCGAAGCCACCTCACAGTGAGTATAGGCGCTGTAGAAACACTGCCGCCTTTCTCCGAGGCGAAGCAGAAATGCCTCGGAGAAAGGCAGCGGCGGTTTCGAATTCGGGGGCGTGTTTTTCTTTTCTCTCCTCTTGCCATTGGCTGGAGGAGATAATTAGACTTCTTGAAAAAAACACGCCCCCGAATCCGAAAAGGATGGGGCCTAATCGGAATGACGGACCTCTTCTCCAATGGCTGGCCAGCATTCAAGAGGCCAGCCAATGGAGAACAGGGGAGAAGAGGGGCGGGTTCAAGCCCCTCTTCTCCAAGTCATTAAATCTCGGATCGAGACTGTGCAAGCGCAGCCTTCGAGCCAAGACCTAAAAAGGAAAGAAGGATTCAAGGATGGTGGTCACTTACTGAGGTTTTGTAGATTTACGATTGATGGGATACTGAGTAACCCTTGACTCCACCTATGGTTGACACTTAAAAGTAAAACTACTTTGTTTCACGAAATCTCTTTACATAATCTCTAGAATGATATATAATACACAGAGCATGATTACAAAAGAATTTGGAGCTGCACAACTATTGTTACAGATACGTTATGGGTTCCATATGTATTGTTACAGATACGTTATGGGTTCCATATGTTAAACGCAGGTGAGGAATGAAAGAAATGAGTCCTAAAGAAGCCATTTCCGGAAGAGGTTCTGCTGAAGCAACATTGTTTACCCAGTGTTGTGCCTGGTTCATTGGGCAGCTCGCTCTCTTACTGTTCCTGACAGGTGTCAGCTGCCCAGTTTCACTGCCTGGCTGCTGTGGCTAGGTTATGGGGCATCTGCTACTGTTGCAATGGCCTCCACAAAGGGTAGCTGTACCTCCTACAGTAGACTGTATGCCAGGGTTGTATTTCTTCGTTCTTGGACAGTACTTGGAGTTGTCTCCATGGGCTCCTGGCATTGTTCCGTAAGGATACAGACAATCTGTACCCAGGGAGCAGCTTACTACTGATGGACGACTCTTGTTCTTTCAAGATGGCTCACTTCATGTTGCTTCTCGCCCGTCTTTCTCCCATTGGCTGGACTGCCCCTCTCTCTGGTGCTGTCTCTCTTTCAGGCAAGCTACCAGACCATCTCAGACCTTTCCTACTTTTATGCAGCTTCTTTATTCACGTCTTTCCTCAACCCGGGCTAATGGCTAACCCCCTTCCTAGCCCTCTGCTCCTCCCTTTCCTGCCAGCCCTCGTTCCCACTCAGGCCGGTCCTAGTGTCCGACCTGCTTTGGTCAGGGTGCATCATTACATCTCCCCCCGCTGTAAATAAACACAAAATATGAACAACACAGCAACTGTTTTAAAGTTCCTCAATGAGGCGGGACGGTTTTGTGATGACCCGTCTGGGGCGTGACTGGAGTTCAGGATTGTCACGCTCATTCTCGTCAGCCAGCTCCATCAATGCCTGACTGTGGTGAGACAGTGTCTCTGGTTCTCTCTTCTCCATTTTCGGTTCAGTCAGTAGTTCCTTAATGTTGGGTTCGCACTTTCCTGGTGAGTCTTCTTCCGTCAGTCTCTGCAGTGATCATGGTTCCTTTTTGGTGTATCACCTTCAGCGGAATCTCATAATACTTGCTATCAGTCTTCCGGAGCTGCTTTTGTCGCGCAAGCACCCAGTCTCCTTCTTGTATTTGAGGGGGCATAGCACGTCACCGTTCATCAGCATAGTCCTTCATCTTTTCTTTCTTTATTTTATCTCTGGCTGCCAGCTCCTCATGGTCAGAGTCGGGATACTGTTCGTTCGCTGCCATAGTCATCATTGGTAGTCTGGTGCGCACTGGGCGTCCCAGCATGAGGGTGGCAGGACATTTGCCTGTGGTGGAATGAGGCGTGTTTCGGTACGCTCGTAGTACCTCGTTGAGTGCCATTTGAATGCTCTTTCCGGAGAGTTCGGCTTGCTAAATGGCTTTCTTGATCGTGGACATGAAGCATTCGACCATTCCATTGTCCTGAGGCCATAATGGTGTGATCTTGCGGTGCTTGAAATTTAGGTGTTGAGCAAAATGAGCAAAGTCATGGCTGCTGAATGGAGGCCCGTTGTCTGACTTCACCACTAGGGGAATGCCCCATGCGGCAAAAACCTCCTCTAATATTGGTATGGTACTCGATGCCTTCGTTGATGAGCACAGTTGTGCTATGGGGAATCTGGAGTACTCGTCCATGATGACCAGGACATATTGGTTCGATTTTATTGGCCCATAGAAGTCAATGGCAATGTGTTGCCAGACACCCTCCGGTAGTGGAGACATTTGTAGTGGTGCAGGAGGATCCGGACGGCTCACCAGTTGGCATTGCGGGCAGTCTTTCAGGGTTGTCTCTACCATCATGTCTAGTGTCGGAAACCAGACTCTTTCACGGAGTGCTCTTTTGGTGGCTACTATGTCCCGGTGTCCTTCATGAGCTAAGTTAATGACCCCTTGTCTGAGTTGTCGTGGGATCACTATTCTGGTGTCTCGTAGGACGAGACCATTTGCCGCTATTGACAGTTCGTCGTGGACATGTTTGAATGCCGCCATTTCTTGGTCGTTTTGTTCATTGCTTTGCGTGTGTCTCCAGCTGTTTGTTTGAATACGACGTTTCACCTCTTGCAGGGTGGCATCTGTTTGCGTCGCTTCACAAATGGCTTCCAGTGGAACAGCCAGAGGTCTCACTAGGTCTACCACGAAGTGGATGTATTCATCCGCAATTGATTGTTCTGATTTGCTGGATCTGATGGGGTGCCGGGACATGTAATCTGCTGGGTTTGCAGCTTTTCCTGGCTTGTGGATGATGGTGTAGGTGTATTCCTGGAGCCGTAGGCCCCATCGCTCTATTCTTGGTGGCATTTTTGCCCGCGGGTTTCCGAAAATTGTGGTCAAAGCTTGATGGTCAGTCACTAGTGTAAAGTGTTTCCCAAAAATGAAGATGTGGAAGTGTTCACACGCCCAGACAACAGCCAAGCTTTCTTTTTCTGGCTGTGAATATGCTCTCTCCGTGTCTGTTAAACTTCTGCTGGCGTATGCCACTATGTGTCGCTGATCTTCTTCTCTCTCATATTGTGCTAGGATAGCTCCTAGTCCTACAGGGCTGGCGTCCACTGTTATCTCTGTTTTCTTTTTTGGATTGAATTAGGCCAGATTTTTGGCCGACTCTACCGTTCGTTTGATTTCTCTGAACGCCCCTTCACATTGGGTGGACCACTGAAAAAGTTGTCCTTGCTTGGTGAGCATCCTCAGAGGGTAACTTAACGTGGCGTAGTCAGGTATGTACCTGGAACAGTAGCTGGCCATTCCTAGGAACGATCGTACGTCACCCACGTCATCTGGGCTTGGTGTGTCGTTTAGCGCTGCTACTTTTTCTGGGTCTGGTTTCATGCCACTTCCAGAGAATATGTGTCCGAAAAATTTCAACGTTGATTTGTGGAATTCACACTTGTCTTTGTTGAGTGTGAGGTTGGCTTCCAGGAGTGCATGACAGACCTGATCGAGTGCTTTGTCGTGTTCTTTAGTCGTTGCTCCATATACGAGGATGTCGTCGCTGTAGTTTAGGACATGTGGAATATGATGTATTGTTCTCCTGATTGCCTCTTGGAATATTTCCGCTGCTGATGACACTCCGAAACTTAGTCTTTTGTATCTAAATAACCCGAGGTGTGTCGAGAAGGTCGTGATATATCTTGACCTTTCATGCAATTCTAGCTGGTGATATCCTTTGTTGAGATCAAGTTTTGAGAATATCTTCGCTCCATTGAGTGAAGTGATCATGTCACTGATGTGAGGGCCTGGATGTCTTTCTCTCTCTATGGCCATGTTGGGTGCCCTCATATCCACACATAGGCGGACTCTGCTCGTTTCCCCTTTCTTCGGGACTACCACCACCGGGGAGACCCAGGGGGTCGGTCCATCTGTTCGTTCTATGATGCCTGCTTCAGTAAATCTTGGAGCTCCTTCTCCACGGCTTCCTGCAGGTGAAACGGGATCTTCCGGTGATGCTGCGCTACCGGTGTGATTTGTTCGTTTATGTGCAGTCTTATTTGGCAGTCCTTCATTTTTCCCAGACCTTGAAAGAGTTTGGGGAACTTTTGGATGATAGCTGGTTTGTCAGCCACTCGGTATAGGATATCAACCAGTTTCAGTCGTTCTGCAGTGGCCAGGCTCAGGAGGCAGTCGGCCTCAGGTCCCTCGATGACATGGATGTAAGCTTATATTGTGCGATCTTGGTACAACAGTTCAGTTGCAAATTTCGCCAGACACGTTAGTGGCTTTTTGGACATCCACGTGTATACTCGTACATGTGCGTTATCCAGCTTGGGAGGTGATTTCATTCGTTGGTATTCCGTGACGGGCAAGTAGTTTAGTGATGCCCCACTGTCTAACACGAACTTGGTGTGGTGGGCCCCAATTCTGATGTCCAATCGCGGGTACTCTTTCAGCCGATCAGGGTCAGCTACACAATAAATGTATTCCTTTCGGTCTTGAGAAATCGGTGATGTGGATCGTGATTCTCCTGATGAGGATCGTCGAGATTGATATGTCCCGCACGAACGGCAGCTGGATTGTGACGACCCAGTGGATGAGTCTCATCTATCCTGGACTGCTCTGACATGGTGACGACTGCTTGACGGCTGATGTTGCCGGTGCCTTCCCCTTTGACCACCTTTCGGTACCGCCCCGCACATGCTTTCAAAGTGGTTGTCTCTACCACACTTCCGGCATTGTTGTCCTAGTGCTGGGCATGCGTCGGCATGCGGGAAGTCGTAGCCGCATCTGTAGCATTTGAGTTCTCTGTCTGATCGTTCCTTGGTGTGGGTTCTGCCTTTGTGTCCTTTGTTTGACTGGTGGTGGTGTCTCTTGGGTCTGGAGGAACGCACCTGTGGTGGTGATCTTCCATGCGTTTGCCGAGACTGCATCCTGAATGCTTGTTCCCGTCTCTCCCCTTTCCCGGCTTCTATTTTCTTCGCATGTTCATCGGCTTGTTCATCTACTCTCGTCATTTCTTCTATCTCTTCCAGTGAGTAGCTTCTCTTGAGCAATTTGCGTCTCAGTGGTTCAGAGAGGCAACCTTCTATGACTCTCAGCCGAAGGGCGTCTTCGGTCGAAAACTTGTCAAAGTCACAGTATCTCGCCAGTCGTCTCAGACGTGCGATGAACACCCCCATTTGCTCACCTTTCTCTTGCGCGGCCAGATTGAATGTGTACCGCTCATAGTCAACGTTCCTTTTGTGTAGGAACTTGCGATTTAATGCTTCGCGAACTTTGTCATAGGCACCAGAGGACTCAGCAGGCAGTTCTTTTATGATTCGTCCAACTTCCTTGCCGATCAGGTTCTTGAGGGCAAACAGTTGTTCTTCAAGGTCCGTCACCTTGGACGCTTTCATGAAGTCCTCGAAATCTTCTATCCATTCTTGCCATCGCGGACCCATGCCCCCACCCGATTCAAGAACGAGGGGCTCGGGGCGGCGCAGAAATGAGGCCCCAAATATACTCGCGGGGGCTGGGTCGGGCATTGTTCAGCTGTTATTGCTGATTGCTTTTACACACTTTGTTTGCTCTCCGTTCCACTCACCAGTGGTTGTTTGTACAATTTGTTGCAATCACCAGTGCTTGTTTGTTGCGCCTATTGCACTCGCCAGTGCTTGTTTGTTTTGTTGCACTTGCCAGTGTTTGTTTGTTACTTCTGTTGCGTTTACCAATGCTTGTTTGTTGCTTCTCTTGCCTTTGCCAATGCTTGTTTGTTCCTTCTGTTGCATTTGCCAGTGTTTGTTTGATACTCCTGTTTCCTTTGTCAATGCTTGTTTGTTACTTCTGTTTGCATTTACCAACGCTTGTTTGTTGTTACTATTGCATTTACCAATGCTTGTTTGTTACTTTCGCTTCATCTACCAATGCTTGTTTGCTGTTTGGCTCATCCGCCTGACTTAAAGATGGCCGCCGATGGTCCCTGACAGGGGATCGGGCAAATCTCGCGCCTGACTTCAAAATGGCCGCCACGTGAATCTCGTGTGCAGCGAGATTTTGTCTTTCAAATCACCGGAGGCACCACGAACAACAGCGCTTGAACTCACTCACCGGGGCTCTGCTTTTGGGCACCGCTGCCACTCCAGGTGAGGTTCCTTTCTTCGTTCTTGGGCTTCTTTCACTATTGCCGCCGGGGTGGGCTCCCAGTAGGGTCTTGTGATATCGCGCTCCAGCCCCACACGCAGGGCGAGCTGCTCCGGGCCAGATGCCGCCGGGGTGGGCTCCCGGTAGGCTATTTGGATATCGCGCTCCAGCCCCAGACGCAGGGCGAGCTTCTCCGGGCCAGATGCCGCCGGGGTGGGCTCCGGGTAGGCTTTTTCAATGTCGCGCTCCAGCCCCCACACGCAGGGCGAGCTTCTCCGGATGCGTTGCTGCCGGGGTGGGCATCCGGTGTGCACTTTTGTCGTCACGCTCCAGCCCCACACGCAGGGCGAGCTCACGTGAAGGTTCTTGACACCTTCGTCGCCAGATGTAGTATCGCTGGGCACAAAGGAGATACGGACACGGGATCAGCTTTGTGCAGCTTCTTTATTCACGTCTTTCCTCAACCCGGGCTAACGGCTAACCCCCTTCCTAGCCCTCTGCTCCTCCCTTTCCTGCCCGCCCTCGTTCCCACTCAGGCCGGTCCTAGTGTCCGACCTGCTTTGGTCAGGGTGCATCATTACATGCCACATTTCAGCTTCTACAAGAATGCAGCTTCTGTTACCTCCTTATCAATTCCTAAATGGCCCAGATCTCTCCTCATACTGGGAAAACCTTTTTATTGTCTCTTAGTCTTTGACAGGTATCTGCCCTCTACAGGAGATCCCTTACAGTCAAAGCTTTATGAAGGTTCGAGAGGTGTTGTGGCTTCTCAGAAGCTAAGATAGTCTACCTCTCTCCAAGAGACAGCGATCCCTAAACCTGTGAAGGGACAAGTCTAAAGTTAATACTACCCAGGGGAAAAGAAGGCTAAACGGAGAGAGAGAGGCAGGTGATAATCTGGAGTTATGGCATCTCAGAAACTTCAGGGATTTTCTTCTATGAGACTTGCCGGACCTTTGGATTTCTGATACATGACACAGTAGTGGTGCATCTGTACATTTACTATAATAGACACTTCTGTCAAAAATAAGATCCCTTTGGGCTCCTTAAAGCATACCAACACACATATCTAGCATGCACTCACAACCCAATCACCGTAATTGAATGGAAACCAAAAAATGTAGTATAAATGCTGAAATGTATTTTTATTATTATCAAAACCTATATCAGTTCAAAATGTATACAAAGAGTTTAAAAACATATGCATCATAAAAACACATAGATTAAAATTATGTCATACATATACATCTGGGAGAGTTAAAACAAGCAATAAAGATATCAACAACCTGATAAATTCAGTAAGCACCCCAAAATTAATTAAACACTACAATTAATGACCCTTGTTCAATGCCTTATAGTGCTTTTTCATCCTTATTGTACTCAATAAAATTTGGGTGCGTTCCCCACACAAAAAAAGCAAGCGACGCGTTTCAGTGGTATAGTGTGATAGTCCACCTTCTTCAGGCTTAAATATACAGGGCAGTATCTCCCAACATATTCATCTAGAAAATATTCTAAAACATATTTTAGTTAGACATTTGGACTTCTCTTTTTTCATTTCATAAATATTTCATATGTCACATGTCCAATATAGCTTATACATCGTTAATAAAAACTAGACATCACAAACACATATAATGTTCAGAAAGAAAAGCATTTATATTACAGACTTGGTTCCACCCTTGATTATTCACACACCACTTCCAAACAGGCCACTTAATGTGGTATCCATCATCTCACACACTCTTGTTAGCCACGTCTCTAGGGTGTACCCACCGGAGAAATAGTCAGAGTATGGGGATGTATATTTTCTTCCCTATGGCGGCTTCCTTCTCAGATAGGCCTCTCCATGCAGAATAGAGCTAGGGTACGAATACGTCTTCCCTGTAATTAAAACCGTGATAAAAAATAGGGAGGGTTTTTATTTCAGGTACCAACCCTCATGCTATCAGTTACACCTTCTGAAATGAGAAGTCATGACTCTACCTTATTATACTCTTCTATCGCTGATTTGTAGAAGTAGATCAATCATGTATATAAACAGCGGACAACATTTTCACTGCTTGTCCTGCATAAAGAGATGCAAACATATGCAGCCAAAGAACACACTGATTTGGATCTGCCATGCCTCCAAACCACAAATTCCATACAGTTATTGAAATATAATATAAACAAATAAAGCTCTCTAACTTACTTAAAACCTCCATAAAGGCGTGGCCACTGGAGCCATGGCATTTAAAACGGCAAAATCACGGTTCGTGTGATTTCTTCAAAAACTCACAAACCTCTTGCCAATCGGGTGAGCTTCCGAGTCTACGTGCCTATGTAATGAGAGCATTAAATTAATACCTTGCTCATCTTGGCATCATTATAGTAATACAGTAAATACATGAATCTGGCTACTCTTTTAGAAAATAGATAACATTGTAGTGCTCCGCTTCACTCGCCATGTGAGCGTGTTTCACCTACTCCCCGTGTCATTTGACATCGTGTATTGAAAGAATATATGTCGTTACTACGCATTCCGTTGCAACGCATGCCTTTACCACGCATGCGTTACAACGGAATGTTTTTTCTTCGCATTGCCTTTACCTCGATTTTCCCTTTACCCCGCTTTTTCTTTTTTGGGGGGGAGACCACCCCAAGCCCCCTTTCTTCTTTTTTTTTCCTTTTTCTTAGGTCTTCGCCGACACTAAAGAAAGACTGAGGCTCCTTTTTCGGATGAGGAAGACGTTGTTCCGTGATGACGTTGCTTGTGTGGTAAAGACGTCGTTGAAGCAATACGCGTTGTGAAGACGTTTACGAGGTAAGTGTACCGTTGTAAACGTAATGCGTAGAAAATGCTTCATGGTAAAGGCTGTTTCCCGTATTGAATTAGCCCCACTATATTTGAACAATAAAAGTTTTGACAAACAACGGGGTAACCCCCTAGTTAGAGTTATGTCTCCCTCATGTCACAACCGGGTGCCAGATAAAAAGTATAAGTAGCCCATTTCCCGGGTCAACCCTTCCACACATGATGTTAGAATTTAGTCTTCGATCCGAGCATGTTCTAGAAAGATATTTTAAAATTGATTTACATAATTGCTAAAATGAAACGTGTAACCAACGGGTGACTGATATAGTATAAATGAGCCCACCCAGAGTCCACTATTCCACCTAAAGTTTTAACTTACTGAATTATTTTTAGATGCCCTCGCTAGAGATACCCACCATATTTCCATAGCTACGTGGGCTCAGCGGTCACTTACCGGGACTTAAAAGCTATTTACTATTACACTCATGTCCCAATGCCAGATGTTGCTTACCAACATTAGGTGGAGGGAGAGCTCTAACTAGCTACCGGGATACAGCTGGAGAAACAAAAGTGAGGTAAATCAGAGTCATGGAAGTCTTCAGTCTTTCCAGAGCCATGGGAAATGGAGCATATAATTGAAGAAACTTTCTTGCTGAGTAATTCAGAAATGAAGAAACTCAGATGGGAAGGAAGACCAAAACCAGAATCCTTTCTAATCAGGCTCTAACAACTGTGGGGACTGAGCAAGGAGAAAAACAACAAAAGTGCAGGACGCAAAACGAGTGCCAACTTGTACGGAAGGGGAAGAAGCCCAACAACCATTGTTGCGAAGTGTCGACCACCATGTTAGTTGTCCTTTTAACTGATAATGACTTTCAGGAGTGCAACCTGCTCCTAGAGCTCCTGACCTCACAGGCCTAAGGATTTTTGCCACACTGGCAAAGGGACTTCCTAATTTCCAGTTCTTCGTCTTCCAGTGTTTCCAGATCTCTGTATTTTTGCACCAATGGTGTAATTTATTTTGCAGGAGTGATAAGGGAGTTCTACCTACTTGTTGATTCCTTTTTGTACAGGTTTCTGTAAGCA
Organism: Triturus cristatus; assembly: GCF_964204655.1. NCBI lineage: Eukaryota > Metazoa > Chordata > Amphibia > Caudata > Salamandridae > Triturus > Triturus cristatus. Next base: position 1,060,689,822 of record NC_140583.1, read on the forward strand.
TGACCCTTAGAGAATCCCTAGTCTGAATCCAATCTCTGACAAATACATTGCATGTCTACCTTCTGCCATCTCATGAGCTTGTGGTCATGCATTGGACTTCTGCCCTTTCTCCAGCTCTATTCAAGAGTTCTAAGTGAGTTATTGATGAAGTGGTTTCTTTCTACATGTAAACTTACTAGTGCATATGATAGTCCTATTCCTCAGTCCCCAGGGCTTACCATACAATGCGACTTATAGACACGACAAGCCCATCATGGTTCACCCATATCACCCATGTGAGATAGTGATATATTACTTACGCAGCGATAATACATTATTCTAAGTTTCAAGGCTGAACATATGGAATTTTTTAGAGTCCCACCCTGCCTTGCCTAAGGGCGTGGGAGGATATATTTTTTTAACTTGTGCGATTTACAGGAGAAATAACAAAAAATATTGGAAAGGAGGTTTTTATTCTCCCCCTGCCTTGCCCAAAGAGGGGAGTTGATCCTTTACCCCACCCTGCCTTGCCCAGCAGTGGATGTGGTAGATCCTCCAACAGATTGCTCGTGGGTTGGGTGGTGGAAGAGCTGGGCAAAGGCTTGTCAGATGTTAGAGTGAGGCCTGGGTTACAACTTAATGCAGGGCCCTGTGGATGCTTATTCTATTTTTGTCAAGCACCATAGGCAACGCTAAGAATTTTAAAAAAATATACATCAGAGAAAGCAAAATACATGGCATCTGGCCCTATATAGTGCTCTGGCTGAGTAAGCTGCCTCGAAGATAGCATGCTTGCTTTAAATTACGAATATATTAATAAATGTTGCTGAAAGATAGAGAGAGTGACTCCTGAAAGCATGGGCATCAACATGGGACATAATGCCCCTCTGGTATTTGGACTAAATATTGAGTTGTAAATGTCGAGATGCAGGCATATCGGAAAGAAATATGGTGAAACAAAAATATTGTGATGCAGAAATATCGTTGTCAAGAATATCAATTTTTTCAGGCAAGTAATATCGTTGTCAAGAATATCGTTGCTGTTAATATAGTTTTCAACAATATAGTTGTAAAACATATTGTTTTATAATTAGCTTAATGTGTTTCAGTTAGTCTATTAATTGTATGTCATTATTGTTTATATAATCGTTACTAATATTTTTAAATATGTTTTGTAATTTTAAGTGATTTATAATTTATAATTTAATTGCTAATAGTAATATATAGTGTCATGGCAGGTTACTCAGTTTATAGGAGTATAGGGAGGTAAATTAAGTAATAATTAATAATACATTATTAATTTATTAATTATTATTTACGTAATTATTAAGTGTGTAAATTATTTTTAAAATATATTTTTAGTTATATTTTAGGTGCGGACTTCTGGGTTTGCAGGGGCATAGGGTGTAAAGTTAAGTAAGTAATAATTAACAAAGAATTATTAATGTATTACCAATTGTTTAATTGATTAATAATTATGTAAATTTTGTAATAACTTTATATATTAGTTATATTTATATTTTAAGTGCTGGCTTTGATGGGGTGGGATGTTAATTAAGTAATAGTTAATAGACAATTAAGTATTAATTTATTATTTATTATTTCATTGACTATTAATTATGTAAATTGTGTAATAACTTTATATATTAGTTATATTTTAGGTTTGGGCTGTTCGTTTTGTAGGGATACAGGGTGGGAAGGTAATTAAATAATATTTAAGTAGCCAATATTTATGTATTATACATTACTTAATTGATAATTAATTATGTACATTATATAATATAGATTTCTTTTAGTTATATTTTAGTTGTGGGTTGCTAGGTTTGTAGTAGTATAGGGTGGGGCATTAATTGAGTAGTAACTAATTATTAATTGTTAATTAATGATAAATTATGTAAATTGTGTTACACTTATTTATTTTGGTTATATTTTTTGTGAGGGCTACTAGGTTTGTGGGGGTATAGTGTGGGAAATTAATTAAGTCATATATAACATTGTTTTAGTTGAAAATGTCTATATTGTTTAATAATCATGTAAATTGTTTAATTTTTATTTGTTATATATATAATTGTTGGGTCAATTAATAATATTCATATTAAGAGTTTTATATTTGTTCTAAATTAATAGCTTCATTCAAATAGTAATGTGTTTGAAGTGTTGTACTTTCCCTGCTGTTGCACAGACTGGAGGGCGAATAGTAAATTTAACCCCTCCGAAGTCCAACGCGTTCCCGACTGTTGCACAGACTTTCGTGGGAATAGTAAATCTTTTCCCTTCGAAGTCCAACACTTTCACTATTGTTGCACAGACTGGAGTAGGAATAGTAAATGTAATCCCTCTGAAGTCCAATGCTTTCCCTACTGTTGCTTAGACTGCAGTGGTATTAGTAAATTTGACTCCTCAGAAGTCCAATGCTTTCTCTACTGCTGCACAGACTGGAGTGGGAATAGTAAATCTTACCCCTCCGAAGTCCAATGCTGTCCCAACTGTTGCACAGACTGGAGTGGAAATAGTAAATTTAACTTCTCGGAAGTCCAACGCTTTCCCTACTCTTGCCCTGACTGGAGTGGTAGTAGTAAATTTGACTCTTCATAAGTCCAATGCTTTCCCTACTGTTGCACAAACTGGAGTTGGAACAGTAAATTTTACCCCTTCAAAGGCTTACGCTTTCCCTACTGTTGCACAGACTGGAGTGGGAATAGTATATCTTACCCCTACAAAATCTAACACTTTCTCTACTGCTGCACAGACTGGAGTGTGAATAGGGAATTCAACCCCTTTGAAGTCCAGCGCTTTCACTACTGTTGCACAAACTGGAGTGGGAATAGTAAATGTAATACCTCCAAAGACCAACGCTTTCCTTACTGTTGCCCCTACTGTTTTATAGTTTTTAATATTGAACTATTTTGATAATTTATTTATTGTTCTGCAATTGATTTGTTAATATTTTGTATACTTCCTATATATATGAAACACAAAAAATATTAACAAATAAACTGCAGAACATTAAATAAATTACCAAAATAGTGAAGAGGATAGATGAGGATAAGTCATGGGCGGGCCGTAGATATATATATATATATATATATATGTATATATATATATATATATATATATATATATATATATATATATATATATATATATATATATATATATATATATATATATATATATATATATATATATATATATCCAAAACTTACAGGAACCCACTTCGGAATCAAGCCACACGGAGGTAAGTAGGCTCGGATACCTTTAATGACAGTTTGCCAGCAGGAACACTTCAAAAAATAAATAAACATCCAAATTCGTGCCAGACGCGTTTCAGGAACTAATCCTTTCTTCAGTGGCAAAGTGGAAGACAAGAAGAGAAGCGTTTTTCGGTTGCGAGCTGACTTCAATTTATCGCACCTGCCCCGATGGGCGTGGCCACATGGCATTCTGGGCGATGCAGTTCACTCCCATGCTACCCCAGTGGGTGCATTCTCTTAAGAAGATGTCAGTTTCAGGCTCACTTGGCAGCTGCAAAGCGGAGCAGTTACCTTCAAGAAATACAGTGCATCATTGAAGGATTTATTTTGACTTAAGAGAATGCACCCACTGGGGTAGCATGGGAGTGAACTGCATCGCCCAGAATGCCATCTGGCCACGCCCATCGGGGCAGGTGCGATAAATTGAAGTCAGCTCGCAACCGAAAAACGCTTCTCTTCTTGTCTTCCACTTTGCCACTGAAGAAAGGATTAGTTCCTGAAACGCGTCTGGCACGAATTTGGATGTTTATTTTTTTAAGCGTTCCTGCTGGCAAACTGTCATTAAAGGTATCCGAGCCTACTTACCTCCGTGTGGCTTGATTCCGAAGTGGGTTCCTGTAAGTTTTGGATTTATTAACGGCCTTCACCCGGTCGAGGATGTAGCCCACCGCGTCAATGCGGGTCCGTGACGACACCATCGGTGCTGCCATTAACGGGACGGAGGGAAGCTGACGCTTTTGCAGGAAGATGTCAGTTTCAGGCTCACTTGGCAGCTGCAAAGCGGAGCAGTTACCTTCAAGAAATACAGTGCATCATTGAAGGATTTATTTTGACTTAAGAGAATGCACCCACTGGGGTAGCATGGGAGTGAACTGCATCGCCCAGAATGCCATCTGGCCACGCCCATCGGGGCAGGTGCGATAAATTGAAGTCAGCTCGCAACCGAAAAACGCTTCTCTTCTTGTCTTCCACTTTGCCACTGAAGAAAGGATTAGTTCCTGAAACGCGTCTGGCACGAATTTGGATGTTTATTTTTTTGAAGCGTTCCTGCTGGCAAACTGTCATTAAAGGTATCCGAGCCTACTTACCTCCGTGTGGCTTGATTCCGAAGTGGGTTCCTGTAAGTTTTGGATATATATATATATATATATATATTCACTGAAAAAACCATAGGTTTCAGGGATGTTATAGTTAGTTAAACACTTCACTCGTACATAACCAGAGAAATTCTGCTTTTATGGTTAGTTGAGCAAACTATAACTCACCCCTTCGCAATGCACTGCTGATGATGCTACATATTACTTCACTCATGACATGGTCAGTGACATCACTGATGACGTCACTGATGACATCATCCAGTGACTGAGTGTTTCTGAAAAGTTTAAGAATGTTATCTATATATACGCCAAGGTGTATTGAAGAATGAGTGGGTGTATGAGTGTCTGTATGGATGATTTTGTGGGTGCGTGACTAACTGTATAAGTGAGTGATTAAACGTGTCTTAGTGAATGCATGGGTGAGTGACTAATCTGTGTGAATGTCTGTATCAGTCTGTCAGTTGTGTGTAAGTGGCTGCATAGGTTGGTGAGTAGCTACATGAGTGTCTATATGGGTTAATGATTGGTTTTCTAAGTACCTGTATGGGTGCCTGAGTGTCTGTGTGGGTGAGTGGGAGGGGTGTGACTCCCTGCATGGATGTGTGAGTGGGTGATTCACTGCTGGGTGTATGGGTTAATGAGTCCATCTGTGAGGGGCTGTAATGGTGGGTGAGTGTGTGTATGGCTATGTTGGTGAGTGAATGGATGTCTCGATGGAACATGTATGAGTAACTACATTTGTGACCGCTCAGCCCTCAACAGGGCTTGGTCGCCCCACTCACTGCTGCCGCTCCTGCCTGCCTTTGCCGCCTCCTGCCTGCAGATTCCTTCGCTCGCTGCCCGCTGCTCCTGGGAATTTCCCGCTGCTCCTGGGAATTTCCCGCTGCCCGCTGCTTCTTGGAATTTCCCGCCGCTGCCTCCCTGCGGCCCCGCCCCCCTGTGATTCCATTCGCCGCCCCGCTCCCGCCACCCAGCTGCTCCTCCCTCCCGGCTCCTTACTTATGTCGCCCCCAGAGCTACCGCGCAGCGGACGCGCGCAGCGGGAGCGCCGATTGAGCGCCGAAGGTGCGCCAAAGATAAGCCCATCTGCGCCTGGACCGCGCCCAGCGCCAGACCCCCTGGTCCTCGTCCTCTCCAGCACACCCTGCACATCTACGATGCCAAAACCCTCCACGCACTCAACGCCGGCCGAAACACCGCCTGCTACCGAGCCACCCCGAGACGCACCCACGGACCCTTCACCTGCCTGACCTGCCGCTTCACCGGCCTCCGACCCAACACCGCACCTGCTAAACCGAGCCCCAGCAATAAACACCTGATGTGCATCCTGCTCAACACCCGCTCCGTTCACAGGCATGCCGTTGAACTCTGGAACCTCCTCGACTCGACAGCACCAGACATCATCTTCCTGACGGAAACCTGGATGAATGCCTCCTCAGCACCCGACGTCGCCATCGCCGTCCCGGAAGGCTACAAAATCACCAGGAAGGACCGCGTCAACCAGACAGGAGGAGGCATCACCATCATCCACAAGAACACCATCCACATCACGACCAACTCCGATGACACCTTCACCTCCGCCGAACACCTCCACTTCCAGATACACACCGACCCCAAGACCACGCTCAGAGGCACCCTCGTCTACAGACCACCTGGACCACGCACAAAGTTCAGCGAAGACATCACAGACTTTGTCAGCCTGCACGCCATCAATTCCACCGACTACATCCTCCTGGGGGACCTCAACTTCCACCTGGAGGACAACAAGGACCGCAACACCACTGCTCTGCTGGACAACCTGGCCAACCTCGGACTCAAGCAACTGGTAACCACCCCCACCCACTACGCCGACCACACGCTTGACCCAGTCTTCTCATCCAGCAAATACGTCACCTTCAGCCACTCCACCAATCTCCAGTAAATGGCAGTGTGATTGATTGTTTGGGTGACTGACTCGGTGTGTGAGTAACTATGGGTGAGTGGCGGTGTGTGAGTATCTGTATACGTGTATGAGTGCATATATCAGTGGCTGTATTGATCAGTGACTGTGTGGATGAGTGACTGTATGGGTGAGTGAATGTGTGTGTAGACCTATGAATCAGTGAGTGGGTATGTACTAACTGTTATTGGTGTGTCTATTGTTTTGAGAATGTTAGTCTGTATTTTTGAGTAGGTGTATGGAAGGTTATATTAGGGTGTGAGGAAGTGCATCAGATATTAAGTGGATGATGTCATCAGTGATGTCATCAGTGATGTCATCAGTGATGTCACTTACCATGTCATGAATGATGTAATATGTGATGTCATCAGCAGTGCATTGCAGGGGCGGGGGTTATAGTTAGCACAACTAACTATAATGGCTGAATTTCTCAGGTTTTGTATGAGTGAAATGTCCAACTAACTATAACGTCACTGAAACCTACGTTTTTTTCAGTGAAATTCTAAGGTTTTTTAAATGATCATTTCTAACCGTAACGTCCCTGAAACCTATGTTTTTTTTCAGTGAATTTCTAAGGTTTTTTAAATGCTAATTTCTAACTATAACGTAGTAGTCTCATTTGTAGAGTGGTGCAGAAAGGGGACTGGGCCTGCTACCAGCGCTCAGGAATTCTGCTGCGTTGGACTTACAGGAGGTACCAGGAGGGCTACTTGGCCCCAAAGTCCCCCAGGAGTAAAATGGACTTCATCCCCTAACCAGTACTGTGCTAGGAGGCGCGTTTGCATAGTGGTTGAGAAAGGTGAGTTTGGCCTCCGTAACACCTCTTAACAATACCACTGTGTGGGACTTACTAGAGTTAACAGGAGAGGTAGTTGGCCCCCATGGACAACCTTGGGGGGCCAACAACCCTCCTATTACCCCCAGTAAGTCCCACACAGCAGGATTGGTAAGTTCTCAGAGCAGGCCACGCCCACTTTGCCCACACATTCTGAAAACGCGCTACCTGGCACGCTCTTGGATGGGGATTAATGTCTCCTTCGCTGCTGGGGGTCCTTAGGGGCCAACTAGCCTACCTGATACCTCCAGTATGCCCCAGATAGTGGGATTGCTGAGAGGTGGACACAGGCCATACCCCCTTTTCCCACCACTATGCAAATGTGCCTCCTGGTGTGCTCTTAGTTTGGGGATGAAGTCCCCTTGCCTCCTGAGGGTCCCTGGGGGCCAACTAGCCCTCCTGTTATCTCTAGTAAGTCCCACTCTGCTGGATTGCTGAGAGTGGTCCGAGGCCATGCCCCCTTTTTACATCACTCTGCAAACGCGCCTCTTGGTGCACTGCTTCTTGGGGCATGAAGTCCACTTTAGTCCTGAGGTCCTCAGGACACACCTCAGGACACAAGAGGACTTCATCTCCCCACCAGCAGTGCGCCAAGAGGCGCGTTTGCAGAGTGGTGTAAAAAGGGGCATGGCCTCGGACCACCTCTCAGCAATCCCATTGTGTGGGGCTTACTAGAGGTACCTGGTGGGCTAGTTGGCCCCTAATGGCCCTTAGGATTCAAGGGGACTTAATCCCCCAACCCAGAACACACCGGAGGCGCGTTTGCAGAGTGGTACAGGGAAGAGTCGGGGCCTTTGGCGAGATGCTGGCTTCTCTTTTCTTTATATATTTTTAGAAGGGGGTCTGTATTTATTTGTTTATTTTTTAAATGGGAAGGGCCACTTAAAAAAATAAATCTACATTTAAAGGAGGGGGCCATGTGGCCCCCCTCCGTAGGCCTTTTTCCGGCCCTGGAGACCCCATCCCCCGAGGCTTTGCCTCTTTTCAATTTTTTTTAACTTTACAGGAGGAGGCCGTGTGGCCGCCCTTTCCCTGGCCACTTTTGGCCAGGCAAAGGGCTCCCATCAACCGGGGCCTGGCCTTACGTTGGAGACCGCGGGGGAGCCCCAATGCCTCCGCGGTCCCTGACGGCTGCTCACCTCTTGCGGGTGCAGGCATTGTATTTGGACAAAGGGAGCTGCTTACATGTAGCTCCCTTTGCCCAAAAGCAAATTTGCTTCGCTTCATGGAAGTCAGAGCAGTTTTTCCGCTCTCGCTTCCATGAAGCGAGGCAGAAGTTTGCAATGACAGGGCGGGAGCAGCACTCACGCACTGCCATTGCAAACTGCAATGTCCCGGTGGTGGGCACCCCGGGACATTGCTGGAGCCGGCCCTGGGGGGTGGAGGTCCCCAGGGCCATGGAGGGCTCCAAGAGGGGGGCTGCATGGCCCCCTCCCAACTTCTATAGAGCCCCAGGGAGGTGGTGCTCCCCGGGGGTCTGCAACAGACCCCCATATTTAAATAAAGTGTTCCCCGGGGAGGTGGTGGTCCCCGTGGCTTGGGGGGGCCCATGAAGCCACCCCACCCTATATTAATTAAGGCCCCTGGGAGCTGCCAGTCCCTGGGGTAGCATGGGGGGGAGCCCCCCCAAGCATTTCTAGAAAAATGCCCCGAGGAGGTGGTGGTCCCCGGGTCTGCAGGGGGGGCGTGTGCCCCCCATGCATGATCAGCAAAGCCCCAGTGAGGTGGCGGTCCCCGGGGCTGCGGGGGCCCCCACGGGTCCCTGCTATATAATTCTGCATTGCCCCGGGACCTGGCCCACCCCGGGGCTTAAAACAAAACGAAGCGTGGGAGACCGCGTTTCGTTTTGTTTTTTAGCCGGATTCGCGCACCCTACGTGAATCCCGCTGATTATTTTTATTTTTTTTATGCTTTTTTGGCCCTGGGGACCCTCTGACGAGGCCTAAGGGGTCAGGGTGTTTCTACCCTGCCCCCTTTTCTTGTTTTTAATGTTTTTCTTACCTTTTTGCTTGTGACTCAGTTCAACCGAGTCACAAGATGGCTGACAACCCTTCCTGGTTTGAAGTGTTGGCAGTCAATCAGAAACAAGCTCGAGATCGGGAAGGTTCAGCCAATCAGATCTCACAATTCTCAAATATCGATATCTGTAAATGTTTACATTTCTCAAAAACTACTTAACTGATTCACACCATTTAAAGAAAAGAGTGCTTTCTGGACCATAAGCTACCTTTTTGCCAAATTTGGTGTAATTCTGTTCAGCTGTTCGGGATGTAGCCGTGTCTAAAGTTTCCTATGGAAATTAACATGGAAAAAACATGTTTCAGGACCCCCCTTTTGTCTCGGCCCCCGTTTGGCGAATCACCCTGAAACTTTCAAGACAGGAGCTGACCGGAGCTCCCCATTAATTTTGGAAATTTCACGAAGATTCGTCAACCGGTGCCAAAGATATTGGCAAAAGAAAAAATGCTTTTTGAATAGAAACAAGGTTTTAACTATAACTACCTATGTATATCTATGTATATATCTATCTCTGACCCGCCTGTGACTTATCCTCACCATCCACTTATAATCCTTATTGCCCTGTACCAGGGGCCGTGCTTTTAGGGACGCGGAATGCCTACGGACTCCGCTCGGCTACCATTGGGTGTGTGAGCCGATGTGAAGGGTCGCTGGTGGGGTCCCGCTGTTCTGTGGAAGCCTTGCTGGACCGGGCCTGATACCTGCGATGGGAGAGAGGGTTGACCCCCAGCCCCCCTGGAGTTACCCCACCGGTTGTTCTGCTACCTGGTTGGTGAGGGGGTGTCCTGCCCATCATGGCCGATCTCCCGTTGGCTGCTTGGAAGTGTGGTACATGGGGTGGGCGCTCCACTTTGTCGCTGCAGCCAGGCAGGCCTTTTGCCCTCTCTGATTACACCCGCACCTGTCTTCCCCGACTCGAATCGGACAGGGCCTCAGGGGATTGTGCACTGTAGGCCGCATGGACATGGTGCCCCGTCGGAGGGCCTGTTGCGGTCATGGGGAGCCCATTGAAAGAGACACGGGGCGGCGCTTTGGGCCTGAAGGCCCTATGTACTACCCCAGACCTTGTTGCGGGACGACGCGGAAGCAGCCAGAGTCTTCAGTGCGCTGGTAAGTGTGCTGTAGCTACCCGCTCCTGCTTCACAAAAGCGGTGATTCTCTTTACCTGGCCGCATTGGAGGGCCGCCGGTGGATGGTGCTACCCTAGTTTAGGCACCACGGTGGGCCCCTCCCTGGGGCTTTTGGACACCCCTTAGGCCTGCACTTTGTTTCTTGGCCCCTCTGGTGCCTGTGGCCGACCTGATGTGGCGGTGGCTGCATTAAACTCACTCAGGTGCGCCATGACATTTCCCGGCTGACTTGGGGGGCCATGTGGCTCTGGTTGGGATCCTTAGGTGGGGCTGTTTGCTGCTTCTAATCACCCCTGAACCCTGTGCTTTACTTTTGTGATCCATCTTGTGCCCTTGTCCAGACTGCTGCAGAGATAGCTGCCTTGGACTCGCTCCTGGGGATCCCCTCTTCTCCTGTCACAGGGCTGCTTGTGCTGCACGCATCTTTAGGATAGGAGGTGCAAGCAGGCCCCTTTTGTTGCTTGCATCACATTCCCTTTTTGTTCTGGATGCAGTGGACCCAGTGGAACTTGTTCCTTGATACTACAGGGCTGCTCGTGCTGCACCTCCCTGTAGGGTCGGGGTGCAAGTGGGACCCACTTGACGTTGGAGCTCTTGCTGCATAGTACTGGCGCCTGTGGGAGATCCTATTTCCTGACCCTGGAGGCATCTGTTTTTGATACCCCCGGGTTGTGACCTAACTTACAGCTCTACAGGCACTAGCGGCCATAGTGGGGGACTTTTCGACTGGTGCCGGCTGACCTCTTTTGCTGGGTGGCACACATAATGGGGAAAGACAGACTGCAGAGAGGGCGCCAACAGACTAGGATCGATTACTTTACGGGCCTGGGGCCTGGTTTGGCGATGCCCTCCAACTGCGGGTAGACTCGGACTGCCTGCTGGCACTGCAGGAACCTCCTGGAGCCCAGATGTTGGCAGCAATCGAGGCCTTGAGTGCGACTGTCCAGGTGAAGATTGAGGCTGTCTCTCAGGATGTTGGTCTTCTGCTGGTGGATCAACGTACGGTGGTGGAGTGTCCCTGGCCACTGAACCAGATGTCTCCAAACTACAAGGGGAGGTCACCTCTCTGCGAACTGAGCTGAGTTCTCTGAGGGCCAACATGTGCACCCTGGAGGCTGAAGATGTGGAGGGACGCTCCCGCCGCTGTAATCTCCACTTCATTTGCTTCCCAGAGTGTGCGGAGGGACAGGCCCCGGAACTATTCCTTGAAGGTTGGATAACAGCAATGAGCCCCCTGGTCCAGTTGTCCTCCTGCTTTGTGGTGGAGAGAGCTCATCGTCCTTTGATACCGAAACCACCTATTGGGCACCCCGCACTGTCATTGGGAAAGTTCGTAATTATAGAGGGAGAGGTGCTATTCTACGAGCGGTCCAACAGGATGGGGACCTTAAATTTGAAAAACATGTGATCCGTATTTTCGCTGATTTCACAAGGCAGGTACAGCAGCTGCGCCAAACATTTGGAGGGCTCAAACAGAAGTTGAGAGCCATGGGACTCCATTATATACTCCTCTATCCAGGGAGGCTGAAGTTGCTCCACAACGACCACACACATTTCTTTACCAGCCCTGAGGTGGTGTGGGACTGGCTGGAGATCTCTGGTGATGGGTGGCTCCTCCTGGCTCTGCCCTCCCCCCTCCCCCTCCCCCACCGCTGTCCCGGTGACTGGACTGGAGGGTCCCGTTGTCCGCGGACCTCAGGCATACGACGAGAAGGGGGAGGTGTAGTCTCACGATCGTCCTCTCATGTGGTGGTCAACGGGAGGGCACGTTGGACCGAGAGCAACAGCAGTTGGAGCGTGAGGCGACGATGGCACTGGTGAAGGAGTGGTGGCCCATTGCTCAGACGTGAGTCCCGCCGATGTGGTGGAGGAGACCACGGAATAGGCCGATTCCTGATTTGGTGACGACCTAGGATACTGTAATTGATCTGATATACATTGGCATTGGTTTATGTTTACCCTGTCTGCTGGGTCTCCATTGAGCTGCCTGGTGGGATGTGGGCCGGGTGGCTTTGGGTGGCAGACTGGTGGGGGGAAGAAGGCTCCATGGGCTGATGTGTAACAGAGGCGGATGGAGGTTGGTATATGTGTTTTTGCCCCCACCCCCCCTCTTCGGATCTTGGGTACTGCAGTTTTGGGTAAACAGCTTTTACCACAAGGTTTTTTACAATGGACCACAATTACCACGCATTTCATACATCGCACTTACTGTTTTCACGCAAGACATTACAACGGAGGTCATTTGAACACACACTGACAATAATTTGTCCACTTTCAGAAGATGTCTGAAAGAGCCTGCGCCGAGGGAAAGAACCGCATACATGGCCACCGCTACCCAGGCAGCCAGAAATATGAAGGCTCTTCAAAAAATAATAAAAAACACTTTCCTTTTGTTGCCTACTGAGACGGGAGTAAAATCTGAGTGCAGGAGCACATACAGTTCTTCGGGTCTTAGAACCCAAAGAGCGAAAACATAGACAATAATTTAACTCTCCCTTGAGCAGAAACACAGACAATAATTTACCTCTCCTGTCACTCATCAAAAAATAATTAAAATCAATTACATGTTGTTGTTTTCCCTTATGTTTTCCAGTGCATTTATATATTTACTCCCGGGACGGATGCAGAGGGTTTAGGGGCAATGTGTGTGTTAATACTCTGGTATTATTTTTAAATACCTGAGTATTAATTTAATTAGTATTTGATTTTTTAATATTAAAAAATACAATAACTGTAAGGATGGGAGTCGTGGGTTTTAGGAGAAAAGAAAGATGAAGTGTACTAATTCTCATACAATGCATGGAACGTTTAAAAAAGTTATTACATTAATAACTGCATTCTGTTGTTTTGAAACTTCGAGGTCCAGTAGGTGGCAGTGTTACTCTGTGAGTGAAACTCCTGTTAAATACAGCGTTAAAAAGGATAATATTTACTTCTATTTACAGCGTTTTTTTTTCAATTTTAAGGTCTAATCAATATTACAAGTTTAAATAACACATAAAAGAAATATTACAAAAAATCCTTAGTAATTGTAAGCAAATGTAAGATTCTGCAAAAGGTATGGGTAGTAAAAACTACGGAGTATAGACGTGCGCAGTAAAACCACGCGTGGTAATGTCATACATCTGCAGTTGTATAGTGTTGTGGACGTATGAGATGCGAGGTTGTCTGTTTTGCTTGCGTAAGAGTGTGAATGGGGCGTTTAGTGTGTGTGCACGGGGCTTAGTGGGGCTGGGAGACGGGGGCTACGGCTGGTCGTGGAGTGCTGCCCCTGCTCCCCACTATTGGCGAGACCGTGAGCTGCCGGGAGAGAGGGGGTTTTCTTGGTGATAGTTGTGAGTAGTATCATACTTGAAGTACGTGGTTTGAGTAAAGCGCTGTGACTAAGGGGTGGTTATTTTTCAGGGTGAGTGTACGGAGTGAGTGGCGCAGGACAGGGGTGGTGATGCACTGCCAGGTGCTGCTGAGCTGGCTGAGGCCGGTAAGCCCCCCCCCCCCCCCAACTTAGTTTAGCATTGCTTGAGTGTGGAACGATTCGTGGTTGCATTGTTTACCATCTCTTGTTTTGTTTATTGCTTTTCTGGGCCTCCTCATCCCCCTTGGTTGGGCGGACTCGGTTGATTATTGATTTTCCTTAGTGTGGGGATTGGGGGTGATGATGATTGGGAAGGCACCAGTTGATTTTATTGTGTTTACCTGGCGGGATGCGGGGTTTGTTTGTTCTCGTTTCAGTTTCTGGTGGCAGCGGCGGTGGAGGGCATGGATCAGAAGACGGGGGGAGGGGCTCTGGATCAGCGGGATCGCTCCCTTTAAATTTATAACATGGAATGTTCGGGGGCTTAACTCCTTTGTGAAGCATTACAGGGTGCAGACCTTTCTACGGAGGCATGGTGCGCATTGTGCGCTGTTGCAGGGCACGCACTTGTTTGAATCAGAGGTCCAAAAGCTTCACAGGAAACGGAGGGGTCAGATGTTCTCAGCCATGCATTCCACCTATGCCCGAGGAGAGAGTCCTTGGGTGGCCCTGCAGGTTCCCTTTTGGGTCTAGGGCTTCACAGCAGACATAGATGGGCGATATCTGTAGGAAAGTGCCCCTTTTTGCATGGCTACCTCCCATCTTTTGCCTGACATCTGATGCAACCTGACTTGATGTGCCCTGGGTCCCTGCCGATCAGGTTCCCAGGGCCAGTTTTCTTTCCCAAGACTGGACCTTTGTATCCACAATTGGCACATCTCTGGCCACAGGTAAGCCCATTGTAAGAGGTACCCTGGGTACCAAGGGCACTGTGACCAGGGAAGGCCTCTAAGGGCTGCAGCACCTATTGTGCCACCCTTACAGGCCCTGTATCTTAATAGCCACACACTTCCATTGCAGGCTGCGTGTTTTGGTGCAGAGAAAAGTGACATGGCATACATCCCTCTGTGACATGCTGCCACCCACTGCCTGGGGCCTAGGTAAGTCATCCCTCTAACAGGGTGCCCTAGCCCACAGGTGAGGGTATAGTGGCATGAGCCCTGTACCCCTACAGTGTCTAAGTCCATTCTTAGACATTGTAAGTGTAGTTAAGCCATAAGGATTATCTGGTTTGGGAAATGGTCATTACGAACTCCACAGCTCCACAATGGCTTTACTAAAACCTGGAAGCAAATTAAACCCACACTAATGCCAGTGTGGAATTTAATGTAAAATGCACTCAGGGTGCTTGTTAGAGATGCCTCCTGAGAAACGACCATCCCTGGTGTGGTTCCTGAATGGCTGCCCTCCATTTGCCACCACCAGACTGGTTTCTGGACCCCTGGGAGAGAGCCTCTGCTCTCTGGGTCCAGAAACAACGCCCATCCTGGGAAGAGATGTCATGCCTCCTCCCCCAGGATGGGCTGGGTCCACGAAGGAGAAGCTTCAAAGGCCTGCCGCCTTTGGGAACTGTCCCTGCCTTTTGCTGCCCCCGGCAACTGGCTCCCACATTTTCTGCCCCCCACTTTGGACAGGAGAATCGGTGGAAAAACCAAGCTAGGAAGAGAGGTGTGCCCACCTTTGCCAACCCCACCTCACAGGTGGGGGAGGCGAGGTGAAGCATACATCTCAGTCCCCTCTATCTTGGAGATGAGGGGACTCATCCAAATAGGGAGAGGCTCATGTACCCACCCCAAGGAAGGGACCCATTGGTCCTGACCTGCACACCCTTTTAAACACCCCTAAATTTAGTATTTAGGGGGCAACAATAAACCTTGCCTTCTCAGATTCAAGGAAACAAGAAGAAGGACCAAAGAGCAGTTGTTGACCCAGGAAGAAGAGGACACCTACTGCTTTGGCCCCAGCCTTACTGGCTGGGGCCAAAGCTTGTCCAGCAGCCCCAAGAGCCCACAGGACCTGCCCTGCACTCACCTTACAGACTCTGTCTCCTGTGAGCACAGGATTTGCTCAACAAAGACTCCAAGACCAGAATCCGGATTCCGGCGACTCTGTGATTCTGCTCCACTCTGCACCCGACGCCCACGGACTGAGTTCAAGTGGCCCAACACCATGAGGAGGTCTCCCCAGCAATCCTGCCCTGAAATCTGGTGATCCCCGAACTCCCTTAAGCTTCAAGACAACGCCTGCAGCCTCAACCTGAAGGCCCCCCCACCACGACCGGAGCTGATAAAGAAACCCAACGCCAAAAGACACCCCGGCACCCTATGCCCCACAGCCTTGGGTGTCCCAACCGACAGTGTCCAAGCATCCCCCAAGAACCCAACTTACCTCTCCAGCCGGTGGTTACCTTCAGGAAGTCTCCGTGCCCGAGCCTGCAGCAACTTTGCTGAACGAAAGGTCTCCATTGAGAATCACAGGGTCCCCGATGACTTCTTGGCACCCTGCAACCGGCCGCCTCAGTGCCACTGGTGGTGCAGCTCTTGTGCTGATTGTTGGCCCTTCCAGTGCTGACCTTAACCCCAGGAGCTTTGCTCCCACACTGAGTGGCCTGTTCATGAGCAGTTCCTAACCGAAGACCCCCTTAGCCCCATTGGCTAACATTGGGTCCTGCACCCGGCCGCCCCAGTGCCGCTGGTGGTGCAGCTTGAGTGCTTACCTAGACCTTGGGGAACCTTGGTCCTAACCCCTAAAACTCCCACTTGTGAGACATTACTTTCCTGTGAAACCTTTAGCCATTTTTCTCCCATAGGAACCAATGTTATGAGTTTTGGGCCTAAAATGTTTTAAGTGTTGAACTATTGTTTTGTATGGAGGAAAAAGTCATTATAACTTAAATCAAGAAAAGTTTTACTTACCTTGTATTGTGAGATCCTTCGGTGTGGTATCTCGGCATACCACCCCCAGTAGTCAAAGTAAAGTATTCTAAAAGGAATTATTGTGAAATGTAACTTGCTTTTTGAACCAATACCAACCTGTAATTATTGCAAATTCATTCACAACTGCATTTCCTTGTGAAGCATTGTATTTTGAGAGTATGTCTTACTTACTTGTGCCAAGTCCTGCTTGGTTCTAAAAAGAAAATATGAGTATACCTTTTTTTTATACTTACCTAATTGGTCTGTATTCAGTCTCTGAGTGTGTGCCATCAGCCTTGATAAAGTGAATAAAATATATGCTTAACACACTCTCTGGACAGGCCCAACTGCTTGCCCACACTACCACAAAGAGAGCTGTTAGTACTTACCTACTTTACTGCCTGCTGTCCCTCTGGGGACTCCCTGGACTCTGTGCACACTATACCTTACTTTGGCATAGTATGCATAATATATACAGAGCCAGCTTTCTACAATATCTCCTGGAGCATGGTGTACTAGATGACGTGGATGTCTGCATGGTGAATGTGTATGCCCCGAATGTGAATGATGGTGGTTTTATCTAGAGTTGGAGCTGAAATTGGTCCCCTATGTAGGTTTGACTCTGCTGTAGGCCGAGGATTTTAACTGTGTGCTTGGTGGCACTCTTGACAGATCCCTGCCGGGGTTACTCACTAAACCTCTTATGACGGATGCACTGCGTGCAGTAAATGACCATATGCACTGCATAGAAATGTGGCGAGCGTAACATCCCAGGGTATGGGAATATATCTACTACACCCTCACCCACACCGTGGATGGAAAAAATGGAGAGCCCGATAGGGACCCTTCTCAGCACCTGCTTTTTAGAACTGCCGGTGATCAGCACCGGCAAGACCTGGCCCACTTGAAGCCCTGACCAAGGCAGCATAGTCTTGAATCCATCTCAGACCTCTAATATTCTGCTAGACACTGCTAGCACTTTATTTCACACTTGAACTGCTTTCTCGCTTAGTCGACTCAAAAGGTTCTTGGGGTCTAGTGAGGTGCCGGCCCTAGTGCTTCAAATGCGCACCCTGGGACGCTTCCTATCGGACCACTCCTCGGTGCTCCTGGAATGGGGATTGGGCAGGGTTCGACCGAGGGTCCCCTGTAGCATCTCCGACCAGAGACGCTTAGATAAATTCTGTTCCAGGGAGACCTTGGAGGGGTGCTCACCCGGTACTTCAAAACTAATTGGCTGTGCACCCCTACCAGGGGGACGAAATGAGACATGCTGAAAGTGGTGAGGAGTGCATGTCCAGAATTCGAGGCACTAGGCGGTGCTTGGAGAGTGAGATTAATGAGGTGGAGGGGACGCAGGCTGGCCTGCATGTTCCAGGACCCCCAACGGAAACTGCATTGTGCAGCTCTATTACACGCCCAGCGCTGGGTCTATGACATTTGGGACAGACTAGATTACCTGACTAGACACAAATATGACCAACTGTTACATCCGGAGGGCAACAGATCCAAGCGACTTCTGGGATGGATGTTGAAGCGGGAAGGCCGCCCCAATCATATTGTTACTCAGGCTCACAGATGGGGTGGAAGCTATCACCGAGGCTGGCATTAACTCCCTGTTGCGGCCTCATTTGGCGACAGTTTCTAGGGGGGACCCACGGGTTAAAACAACTGAAATGGGGACGGTTTTCGATGGCCTACTCCTCCCATGCCTTACTCAGGTTCAGAGAGAGGGTCTTGTGGTCTCAGTTTGGAGGGGCTACGGGAGGCTGTAAAGAGCATGGCACGGTGCAAAGCCTGGGCCCAGATGGGCTTCCAGTAGAGTATTATCAGGCGTTCGCTGACCCCCTGTTGTCGCGCTTCTGGAGTCTCTCCAGGAGTCCGAGCATGCGGGCCTCCTACCATCCTCCTTGCGGGAGGCCCAGATCGTCATGCTCCCTAAGCCGGACAAGGATTCCCTTGATCCCGGTTTAGACTGCCCCCTGTCTATACTAGGCATAGATACAAAAATACTGGCTAAAACCCTGGTGATGTACCTGGGCCATGTGGTGACCCATTTGGTCCATACGGACCAATGTGGTTTCATGCCGAGCAAAAGGACACATATAAATTTGAGGCAGCTTTCCCATGTCATTCACTCAGTGACTGGTGTCAATATACCGGCAGCAGTGGTCACCTTAGATAGTGAGAAAGAATTTGATACCCTGAGTTGGGATTACCTCTGGGAGGTTTTGGGACGGATGGGTCAGGGCCAGGAGTTCACCTCCTGGATATGTTTACTCTATAGTCAACTGATGGCTCGGGTCTACAGGGGGGACCTGGTCTCCACAAGTATACTTTTAGAGAGAGGCAGGGGTGTCCCTTGTCATCTCTTCTTTTTACCATTTTTACCCTGACAATTGAGCCCCTGGCGATACTACTGCGTTTGGATATGGCCCGGTGGGGTATCGTGGTGGAGGGACATAGTCATGTTGTCTTCCCTCTATGCTGATGATGCGTTATAATATGTTAGCAACCCGGAGAGATCGATACCTGCACTTTTGGAGGTCTTGTCCTCCTTTGAAATGGTCTCGGGCCTGCGGGTCAATAGCCAGAAGTAAGTTCTCTTCCCACTGGCGGGGCTGGTTGGGATGGACGCCACTGCTCTCCCTGCCAGGGCACTCCATGGGGATTGTGACCTCTTTAAATATTTAGGTATACAAATTGCCCATTTGCATGATGCTAACTACGCATTAAATGTGGGAGCGGTTTTTATGGGTCTGGATGCCTCCATTCGGTTCTGGAACCGCCTCCCCCTCTCCATTATGGTAAGAGTGGCCCTTAGCAAGATGGTCATGCTACCCCGTTGCCTCTGTGTTCAACAGAATTCTCTTTGCTTCATTCCGCGCACCACTTTTACGCCCTTGAACAGCCTTCTGTTCTACCTGGTAGTGGCCGGTGGGCACATTAGGGTGAAGCTGGAGGTGTTAAAATTGGATTTTGAGACTGTAGGTATGGGTCTTCCAGATTTTGCCCTCTATTATTTGCAGGACTTCTGCAGTATGCAGCGAAGTGGTGTGCTGAAGGCCAGAATACTGAGAAAGCCCTGCTGGTGGAGTTGGGCATGGGGGCTGAACTACCGGGGTGTCGGATGATGGGCTCTCAGGTGCCTGCTGACTTCCCGTTCATAGTACGTCAGGTTGTAGGGGTATGGGAGCAGGTGGTCACTCTGGTGCTCTGCAGGGCCCCATACGCATGGCTGCTTCCACTTAGGTGGCTGCACAGTTTTGGCCAGATACAAAACGTGATGAACCTTAGTTGGTGGTATGATGGGGGGTGCTCGATGGCTGGGGACCGGTATCTTTATGCCCCGAAAGGCCTATGGAAGCTACCCTTGCCCAAGGGGTCGCTTCCATAAAGAAAACATCCCTTGTGCTAGTGGGGGCATTTCTGCTGCACAACGCTGTGCGCGATTGTGCAGCAGAAATGCCCTGCAAAGAGACACAAAAGTGCCTCGATGCACACAAAACCCTCCCCGCTGGAGCGGGAACACCTACCTCCTCCTGTGGACGCCTGGAAGCAAATGGCTGCCAGGGCGTCCTGGGCTTCCTGATGACGTTGGCGGGTGCTGTGCGCGATGATGTCAGGGGATTGCCACGGGGTGGGGGAAGAGGTCAGGGTGGCAGCGGAAACTCTTCCGCTGCCATCCTTGTTGGAGGGACGTTGATGGGCTACCCATGGGGGGAGCACCAGCGCTTCCCCCATGGGTGGGTCCCTTGACGGAGTGGTTCTGTCATGAGCACATAAGCACATGCCCACCGTGGCACATGACGGAACCACTCCGTCATGAGCATAGTAAGGGTTAAACCCCAATCTTGAAATTATTTGAATATACCCTTAATAGTAAATTACATATATATAAGCAAATAAAAAAGTTTTTCTTTACACCAAAATGTATAAATAAAAGAGGAAAATTGTATAACAACCAGGAAGGAGTAGAGAAGCTATTTCAGAGACACCATTGAGGAAAAAAAGGGCAATAAGAACTGCCAGAGGGGTAAGACAAATACCTTTCCGAGCATTAAACTTAGGTTACCTGCGATCCACGGCGCCAACATAAAAGCAAAATCCTATTTTAATCAATTTTTAGGTCTCGCCTGAGACAGCGCTTTAGCGCTACTCTCGCGAGAGCTTTTGTTAAAGGGGGATCTGGAAGTGCAAACGAGTGCTTTTCAGGCCTCCAAATACAGTGCATGTGTGCCGGGCGCTCGCACCATTTGGCAGCCTGAAAAACACTGCCTGATCACTTTCACGCCCGCTTTGATGTCCTCAGTGAGTCGTAGAACAGCGGCTCCGTTGAACGTTTTAGTTTGTTTATATTTAATGTTCAGCCCAGAGCACACGTATAGTCAGGGGGACTAATTATCATATGCAAATCACAATCGCATCGCAGGAAATGACATCACAGTAAGTGGTTTTATGCCCTTTTAATAATTTGTTGTTGTTATATTTTGTTGTTATATTTTTTAGATACCACGTCTATATTTTCCACATTTCAATTGGGAAATAAGCTCGGAAAAAGCTGAAAGTGACAACATTTTTAAATAGGCAGGTGAATCTTAGAAATTGCATGTTTACACGGGTTTTAGTGAGTAGGCAACTTGTGTAGGATGTATTCCTTAAACATTAAACTTGATCTTAATGTGTGTTTGCTTCCTGCTCTAGTTCTTTATCCAGCTTCGAACCACAACAGTTACTAAATTGAATTCGCGTTTTTTTTTACGAAGGAGAGCTGTTTCCACATTGTCTCTTTTTGGGCGATCTTTAAAGGTATGCCCCTTCACAGGAAATGTGTGGGCTGGAATGTGGTGTGCAGTAATGGCATGGAGTTTCCTGTATGTGCTGAAGTGATGTCATCTAAGCAGCCCTAAAGCCTGTGTTTATCCCGCATAGCGACTGCTATCAAACAAGCATCGGCACACTGTCTTTAAACAAATGCGATCGCCCCAAACACACTTTGATTGAATTTTCAATGAACGTGTGTGTTGTTTGACAGTGTTCTTTGCTTATCTGCCAATTACTGCCTCAGACGTTTCCTCCAGGCACCAAATTAAGAATATCCGTAACAGTTGACTGCCCTTTCGCATTTCCTGTCGCCCTTCAGCTCAGAGGCTGTATCCATAACAGCTAGACACCGACAACATAAAGATAACAAGCATTTGCAATGCAATAGGTCTCGCAGTTACCAGAGTTTCAGCTATTGCCATTGTAAATAACAATGCCTTTTATTTATGCTTTAAAAAAAAGGGCATTATTATTTGTAATGTCAATAGCTCAAACTCGCGTAAATGCGAGACCTCTTGCATTGCAAATGCTTGTTGTTTCTTACTCTTTTTGTTTCAAATTATTTTAGATTACGGTACCTCCGTTGACTGTTTATTTTAGATAAGGTGACTTAGACTGACATTCCATTATTGTCCGCTTGATGGCAACATCCCCCTAAGTAGGTAAGACAACGGCACCGAGCGACAGAAGATTTATTCTTCTCTAGTAAAATGTTTATTTCTGTGAGCATTGTCTCCAGTTCTGCTGCGGTCTGTCGTTCAGCAATCCCGCCTCCTTCCACGACCGATCTCGTGGCACCCTGCATGCATTGATTGCACAGATCTGCCAGCCGCGCTACCTGGGCGCCAGTGCTTAACTTGCAAAATAAAGAGTGCTGGTGCCCAAAGCGCTGCTCAAAAGCCCGGCCTGCGCTATTAAATGTCGGTGCGTTGAACACCAAGGCCAGGGCTTTAAGTTTGGGATGAAAAGACTGGGGGGAAGAGGGGCGTGGCCGATTTGATTAGAGCGTGGCTTAAAAAGTAAGCTAAAAATCTGTGCTTAGCATAGCTTGCCGCCCGACTGGTATTTTGCTGCTTCTGTCATTGCATCCAGATATATAGTACAACAACAACAATTACACCTAAAACAAGCCAGGACTATTGGCTTTGCCATTGGTTCTTAGTAGCATAAGATAGATAAGCAACAGCTATGGCTTCGTTGTATAAAATATTGAAAATGCTTCTGTTCTGAAATGATGAGACTGTGAAAGAACTATACCGTGTCTCTCAAAGTCAGCAAAGGGTGGGTCCGCTGCAGGGTTGAAATGTATTTTTCACCCTGAGGGTGATGGCAAAAATTGAGAGCCCGATAGGGACCCTTCTCAGCACCTGCTTTTTAGAACTGCCGGTGATCAGCACCGGCAAGACCTGGCCCACTTGAAGCCCTGACCAAGGCAGCAGAGTCTTGAATCCATCTCAGACCTCTAATATTCTGCTAGACACTGCTAGCCCTTTATTTCACACTTGAACTGCTTTCTCGCTTAATGCGTTTTCCCCCTTTTTCTCTTCCTCCTTCTCTCCAGTTTGAGCGTTTTTCCCTCTTCTGCTCTCAGGAAATGTCTAATGAGGAGAAATAAGTGCTGGTCTGTGAAAAGGAGTGCCGATGGCCACTAGACCGTGTAAGCCCGATGTATACTCAGGGCCACTGGAATTATGCGATTGTGCGGCCGCGGCGGTTTTTGTATAATTATAGATTTGCCACATAAACCATCATCTGCCACATAATCTGCAGATTATAACAAAAAAAATGGTTTCTTGCTCAAACAGTTCAAAGGTTACTAAAAGTGCAGCAACACGTGATGTCGCGCAAGGGAAGGTACTTTGCAAAGCTGGACTGGTCACCATTCTGTTGCTTATTGCTATATATGGGTGTTACACTGGGACTAATGAGGCGCAATCAGTGCCAAGACAGTGTTATAAAGTTTCAAAACAATGAAGTGATACTATTACAAAATGTGCCACATTATGCTGCATAATTTGCCTTATCTTGCAGAATAATTTACTCAACTCTGCCGCATAATTTGGCACTCTCATGCCGCATAATTCCAGTGGCCCTGTGTTTACTCTATGCATTGTGCAGTGCCTTCACATGCATTATTTATTGGGACCTAGTCTAGCGCTCGCCAGTGAATTTTTTTTCAATTGCCCTCAGTGGTATAAGAAGGCCTGAATTCTAATGCTGCCTTCCTAGGGTTGCCACCTTTCCAAATGAACAACACCAATTATTATTGTTGTAAGAGACTGCAAAGACCTGGACGTGATACTTATATAGAACTTCATATAAATGAATCTGTATTTATTTGTAACATACCTTTTCTGTTTTTGCTTACTTTAATTATGAGCCAGGGACCATTAAGACAGCAACGGAGCATGTTTTAAAATACTTTCTTCTTATATTTGCTGATTGAAGTATGTAGTGATAAGGGGGAACAAGCATTGGCAGAGCCAACGGATCTCACCTATGAGAGAACTATTGAGTTTGCCAATGTGCTTTAGCCATGTTGTACAGCAGCGCAGCTTCTGTTCAGCATGGCTAAAAGTTAGTGACGTGGCGTAGAGTGACATGGAGAGAAATAGTGTATAGTGGAGTGGCGTAGAGTAGAGTTGAGTGGCATAGAGTGGTGTAAAGTGTAGTGGCTTAGAGTGGAGTGGTTTCGAGTAAGGTGGAGTGGCATAGAGTGGAGTGGTACAGAAAGGAGTTGCGTAGAATGAAGTGGTGTAGAATGTTTTAGAGTGACATTGGAGTAGTTTGGAAAGGTCAGGGTGGTGTAGAGTGGAGTGGCGTAGAGTGGTGTGGAGTAGTGAAGAGTAGTGTGAAGTGGCGTTGAGTGACGAGTAGTGGCGTAGAGTCAATGGAGTGGTGTACAGTGGAGTGGCGTATAGTGGCATAGAGTAGAGTTGAATGGCATAGAGTGGCGTAGAGTCGAGTGGTGTAGAGTAGAGTGGTATAGAGTGAAGTGGCCTATAGTAGACTAGAGTGGCATATAGTGGATTGTGTTGAGTTGGAGTGGCGTAGAGTGCAGTAGAGTGACATTGTGTGGACTAAAGCAGAGTGGTGTGGCATAGAGTACAGTGTGTTGAGGAGAGTGAGGTGGAGTTGCATAGTGTGGCATGGAAGGGCGAGGAGTGGTGTAGAATAGAATGAAGTGGCATAGAGTGGAGTGGTTTAGAGTGGCATAGAGTGACATTGTGTGAAGTGGAGTGGTGTAGAGTGGTGTTAAGTGGAATGGTATAGATTGGCATGGACTGGGGTAGAGTGGAGCAGAATAGCATAGAGTGGTGTGGAGTGGCATGGAGCGGCGAGGAGTGACAAAGAGTAGAATGGAGTGGCGTAGAGTAGAGTGGCATAGAGTGGTGTAGAATAGAATGAAGTGGCATAGAGTGGAGTGGTTTAGATTGGCATAGAGTAACAGTGTGTGAAGTGGAGTGGTGTTAAATTGAATGGCATAGAGTGACGTGGACTGGGGTAGAGTGGAGCAGAATGGCATAGAGTGGTGTGTAGTGGCAAGGAGCGGCGAGGAGTGACAAAGAGTAGAATGGAGTGGCGTAGAGTAGAGTGGCATAGAGTGGTGTAGAATAGAATGAAGTGGCATAGAGTGGTGTGGTTTAGAACGGCATAGAGTGACAGTGTGTGAAGTGGAGTGGTGATAAGTTGAATGGCATAGAGTGACTTGGACTGGGGCAGAGTGGAGCAGAATGGCATAGAGTGGTGTGTAGTGGCATGGAGCGGCGAGGAGTGACAAAGAGTAGAAGGGAGTGATGTAAAGTGGCATAGAGTGGTGTAGAATAGAATGAAGTGGCATAGAGTAGAGTGGCATGGAGTGGTGTAGAGTGACGTACAGTGACATTGTGTGGAGTAGAGTGGAGTGGCATAGAGTGGCCTGGACTGACATAGAGTGGAGTAGAGTGTAGCAGAATGGCATAGAGTAGTGTGGAGTGGTGAGGAGTGACATAGAGTGGTGTAGAGAAGAGTTGAGTGGCGTAGAGTGGAGTGGCATAGAGTGGCATACAGTAGAGTGGCCTAGAGTGGAGTGGTATACAATAGTGTAGAGTGACATAGAGTAGAGTGGTGTGGAGGGCCATAGTGTGGAGTCCTGTAGAATGGTGCAGAGTAGACTTGTGTAGAGGGACATAGAGTAGAATGGCATGGGGTGTAGTAGAGTAGAGTGGAGTGGCATAGAGCAGAGTGACGCAGAGTAATGTGGAGTGGAGTGGTGTAGAGTAGAGTGGAGTAGAGTGACGTAGAGTGGAGTGGTTTAAAGCAGATTGGCACAGAGTAAAGTAGAGTCGAGTGGCATAGAGTGAAGTGGTGTAGAGTGGCATGGAGTGGTAAAAAAGCAGAGTGACATAGAGTGGAGTAGCATAGAGTAGAATGGCAGAGAGTAGTACAGTTGTGGGTGTAAGTGACTAAAGCTTCAAGAGAGATGACAGATAGGGTGTAAGCAACATAAATAAGAAGCTGTATGCCTGTGTTAAAAGTGAGACAGTACATTGCACGTCAAGGAATAATATAGAGAAGCTTATAAAAATACAGTGCTAGTGGTGAGCACATAAGAGTGAGACACCTGGGCGGGAGCCAGCAGAAGCTGACAGAGAGAGATATAGCTGTGAAGTAGTCTTTCATGCAATTTAATTAAAGCACTGGAGTATGGGTTGACGGATATACCCAGAAAAAATAGCATTTGGTGAGAGATGAGAGTTGAATAATCCACTGGGCTGAGCCAAGATGTGATTGACAAAGTCTGAAGCCAGTGAGGAAAGTAGCTATTTGAAGAAAGCCAATCGTTAATAAAGACTGACCCAAAGCCCACTCTATGAATCTTGTGGAGAATAGGTCTATAGTAAGTAAAAAAGGCTGCTCAAAGAAAGCTAGTGGTTAAAAACGGCAGACCCAAAGCCCACTCTATGTATCGTGTTGAGAATAGGTCTATAGTAAGTAAAAAAGGCTGCTCAAAGAAAGCCAGTGGTTAAAAACGGCAGACCCAAAGCCAACTCTATGTATCGTGTTGAGAATAGGTCTATAGTAAGTGACAAAAGGCTGCTCAAAGAAAACCACTGGTTTTAAAGGGCAGACCCAACGCTTCCTCAGTCTGTATTGTTTGCAATAGGTTTTGGTGCCAAAGCCAATATGTAAAAAAGGCAGCACACAAGCATCAAGAGCTCTGAAGACTGAACTACTTCTTGTTTTCTCTGTATGAATATCATTGCACCTCATTTTTGACCTGTCTCTCATCCTAATTTTTTACTACAACCTAGGAGCAAAGTAAAAGAAGTTACAGGCTCTTTTACACACTTTGCCCACTTCTTTAATTTCTTCCGTATTTATTTGCGGTGTTTTGACATAGCTCAACACGCACCCAAGGTTTAACTATTAGAGTACACCAGATTTCACCTCTCAATAATTCACTGCTGTGATGTAGCAACAGTTGATTACAAAACATGTTACCCACTGTTGCTACGTCATAAAGGGCTTCTAGGCCAGGCTGACAGGGCTCTGTGAGAGCCTGTCAGCACAGCACTACTGGTCTGCTTTGACTGAAAACAGAAAGCACAGCTGTACCCCGCTGCTACGGGGCCTGCACCCATGCCGTATGTCCACCTGCATAGTCGTACCCCGCCCTGGGGTTCCCAATGCGCTGCTTCACCAGTTGCCCTACAGTCCACCTGAGCTGTAGTCTGGCTGACCCTTCTCTGACGGTCCATGGCTGCCCCTAGTTTCCCCTCCCTTCCCTGGTTTGTATTATATAGTATGGCAAACACTGGTTACACTGCACATGAGTGTGGTGAAGGTTATTGTAAACGTGATGATTGATCTCACCTGATTGGACACTTGTACTCTGCGATATTGTCATCCAACACTGATATGTAATGAAATTACTAACAAAAGCCAATAAAAACATGTTTAAAAAAAAAAAACAGAAAGCACAGCTGTAGGAGTGGAATGGAATCCAGGGAAGGTTTTGGGAGATGGTTAAGGGTGGCAGGTGTGTTATTTTTTCAACATTTGGCACAGGGAAGTGAGGCCATGTTACTCCTTTGCCTCAGCTTAGCGGTTATTAGCAGATGATTTTGGGGGCATACATCGTATACAATTATAGATAGACAACTGTGAGTTGGAGGGATGTTTTTCACCTCTGGGTTCTTAGTGACATCATAGGCAATGAGAGCTTCACTGTCGTTGTCTATTTGATGGCACTCAGAACCCCTTGATGAAAAACAGTTACCCATCTATAATTCTATATGTTGACCCTTCTCATGAAGTGCACTGTTATATTCTGTGAGGGTAATTTTGATTTTACTGCCAAATCCAAAAATGAAAGGCGATGAGTCAGGCCTTAAGATTAATGTACTTCTCTGAATTGTCTCTTCCCATCTATTAGTTATTATCAAATTCAAAGGTACTCATTTTATCAACCCAGAAGGATTAAGTACATGTTCGCACTGACAGGCTCGAACCTGTGACCTGTAACCTGTAGACGCGTTTCAACAATAAGAAAATAATGTTTCATTTAGATAGGTTTAAGTTAGTGTGGCTAGGCTGCTACCAGCTTGCACTGACATTCATTCACACTTTCAGAAAGAAAGTGCACATTTATTTTATATGAACAAGCATTCTCCATGGCCATGTGTTTCTCATTGTGCTATTCCATTTCAGGTACTCAGCAAAATAGACCATTGTTCGTGGTGATGTTTATTTAAACAAATATAATTGTATTGATGTGCATTACTCATGAGGAAGCCATACGCAGGTTGTTTCTGTCTTTTCTAACATTCAAGGACCTTTGCTTGAGTCTTTTTTAGGGACCATTCATTAGCTGAACTGTCTATTGTGTATCTGTATTATATAAATGTCATGTCATCTCCTTCTTCTCCTGTGCACACTTCATTATTAAAACGCAGCAACGTAGGTGTTTACTAACCGTATCCTATTTGCTGTATCTGTGCATTTGAATAATGATTGGTTTATGTGAATGTATCTTTGTTAATTCAGCTGTTAGACTTGGCATCTTTTGGCGTGTTTCCCTTGAGTCTTTGCTTTCTGACCTCACGGTTTTGACACTGTTTTTGCTGGCGTAGTGTTTCTGCGCACTTTTCTCACTGCTGACCAGTGTTAAAGTGCAAGTGCTCCTGTGGTAAAATGTGGTAAGGAGTGGTGTTTCCATGATTGGCCTGTTTGATTTATGTGTCAGTCCCTAGTAAAGTGCATTGCGCATGCCAGGGACGGTAAATCAAATGCTGTTGGTGGGCTGCAGCACTGGATTGTGCCACCCACACAAACGACTCGTAAATGTGACTCTGGCCTGCCATTGCACAGCCTGTGTGCAGTCTGGTACTGCCATGTCGATCTGGCAAGTGTACCCACTTGCCAGGCCCTAACCTTCCCTTTTCTTACATGTCAGTCACCCCTAAGGTAGGCCCAATGTACTCCTGTGGGTAGGGTGCAGTGTATGTGAAAGGTAGGACATGCCCTGGTGTGTGTGGCATGTCCTGATAGTGAATTACTGCCAATTTTGTTTTTCACTATTGCAAGGCTACCTGATCCCTATAGGACAGAATGGGAAGTTTTGTTTATAAAATCTTATGAACATAACTGGCCCTGGGAACTAGGTAGGAAAATAAAGTTTTATTATGCCTGAACTCAGAATCTAAAGATGCATCTTTTAGTGAAGATGATTTTTACATTCTGTTTTTGAAAATACCACTTTTAGAAAGTAGGTATTCTCTTGCTCAGCCATCCAGCAGGCCTCTACTGGGTTGGTGGATTGACTGTCTGGGTTTTGGATGACAGGGGCTGGGGAGCAGCGGTGGCTCTGGTTAGTCTTGGTGGGTCAGAAAAGGGCTGAATAAACCTGGGCTGCATTGAGAGTAGGAGATTTCCTTGCACCTGCCATCTGACGCCTCCACCGAGCTGCTGCTCACACCACGACCTGAGGGCACCACACGCCGCACTGCTGCACTTCGCACCGCAGCACCCGAAGCCTGCTGACGCCAGCGCTCCTGACTTCAACAGAGAGGAGTTCGATCTGCAACGCGTGTGACTTCGAGGGTCCCGAAGACTCCTGCACCGATCTCCGGAACAGATGCCTGTGGACGCCGTGCTTTCGGAAGCTCAAAGAGAGGTCGCCGACACCCTGCATTTCTAAAAGGTACTGTTTGCGGGTCTTCCCGACACCATAGCTGGCCCACGACGCCACAGTCAGCCAGAACTGTTTGGATTTGTTTGCTCACGACACCGTGATAGCCCCGGACGGAGCTATCGACATCAAAGAACTGTTTTTCAAGCATATTTTGATAACTGAAGAATTTTAAGTACTGTATTGTGGATTTTTTTTGATTGTTTTCAGTCTTGCCTTAAGTATAAAAAAATATTGGATATTTTTCTAAACTGGTGTGGTGTCCTTTTGTAGTGCTTACACTGTATTACTGTTGGTTATGTGTAAATGCTTCACATGCTGCCGCTAAGATAAGCCTGACTGCTCGTGCCAAGCTACCAAGGGGGTGAGCTGGGGTTATTTTAGGGAGTGTAACTCCCTTATCCTGACTAGGAAGACGGGTCCCTATTTGGACAAAGGTGTAAACCGTTGCCAACTAAAGACCCCCATTTCTAACATCAGCCTTATCAAGTCATAAGTCACTATACTGATTGTGTGGCTTCTTTACCTAAAACCCTGTACAATGTCATACATTTGGGAGATGTGCCAGACTTGCCTTGCTTTCCTAACTGTGCAGATTCTATTTCAGTCTGTCTATTGATTTATACTTCGACTCTTATGAGCTTTGTATTGAGGCAAACTCTGTGTTGGTCATCTTGCTGAACTAAACTTTGGTTCTGGCTACTAATTGCTTTAGCAATTGACCTTATGGTAATTCTCTTGCATTATTTGATTTTGATTTATTATAATTGTTGATTCCCCATGAATTAAGCAAACAACTTTTTGCCTTCTGTTATGATCATAATTTTGAATAAACCCTTATGGTTTTGGCTTGAATTCTTGTCTTATCTTTGAAATACAGTTACTAATAAAAAAACAACACAAGCTGATTGACAATTTAAGCCACAGTTGCTATACCCACAGAGAGCATCAACTGTCATAACTGCATTTCAAAGATATAGAAACCCGATGCTGTAATTAACTATACTGAAGTTAGAATGATGATTAATAATTGTCCATTTTATTCTTGTTAGGTATCGTGCACCAGTAATGTAAAGATTGTATGCTTATTGTTGATATGGGTGAGAGGTATGGTTGAAGGTGTGAATGTTGTGAATTCCTTAGGATATTGATCTCAGGCCTAAAATATTGGAACACAATAATGATACTAGTTTAAATTGTATGCTTTTTATGAATTATTTTATCAATGTTAATAGAATTATTTTATCAATGTTAATCATTAATAAAAAGTTGACCTCACTTCAGACTCATTGTATCTTGAGCCCCAAATTTAGATATGAAACTAAGCAGTTATTTTTGAGTTGCTGGAAGTTTTTTGTACCCTTTATATTGTAACATCACATAGTCAGCAATTCGCACCGGAAGTGTTTAGTGCCATCATAGTGGTGTGAGCTCCAGGCTCTGCACCTGAGCCCTCAGCTGTTCATGGGTGATAGGCATCTTACTTTATGTTAAGTAAAACATACACATTTTCTTATAAAACAAAGGTTAAAATGACGTTTTAGTTAAGAATTGTGATAATATCTTACTTTACAATAAAATTAAACCTTGGGAATTCACTGAAGAAAACAGTGGTTCAAGGGACAATAAAATTAGATGAAAATGTCAGATAAAATATACCATTTAAACTAACAAAACCCCTAAAATTCACCAGTTATAGTTATCTTAGTTAACTATAACTTGTGCCCTAAAGTAACTATAATGCTCGCCCCTGGCTTTGCACTGCTAATTAACATACATATTACATCTCTCATGACATATTCTATGACATCATTCATGATATCGCTCCAACATCTGAACTTATATTATTGAGGACAATACTGTGCATGGCTATTACAGTCCGTGATGTGTGGGTTCCTTTGATTTTTAGGTCAACAAGCCTTTAAAAAGGTCTTTGGATGGTCCAGGTAAGTACTATAACGCACAGCCTCGTCTTCCAGTGCACTCGCAGCCCTTCCAGCTTGGATGTTATCCATTCAGAAGCAATTTGTAAAGGGCCATGCTGCTACCAACATTTAAATGAGTGGCAACATGAAGATCACACAACAGCAAAGGGGAGAAAAAACAAGAAAGGAGTTTTTTTTAAATTGATGTATTGTTGAGATAACCACTTCATCCTGACCAATGCGCATATCGATAGGATTCACTATGGTTCCATATATTTTTCTCAGGGTGATTAATCTTTCTGAGATTAACCATGAGTGATTTGATTTATCCTGGAGATTCATTTCAAGTTTGCATATGTATTATTAATTGTGCATTAGTTTTGGGGCTTTTTTTTAGTAATGTGACGTAAATGCTAGCGTTCCCTTTTTACCTTTTATTTGCAGGGGTGGACCCTCATATCTGCTTTTTCAGGTTTTGCCTGAGACAGGGCGCAAGCGCTGACACTTACAACAAACTATTCTTTTCTACAAAAAAAACAACTCTAAAAAGGGGCTTTTAGACTGCCCATTACTTACCATTGTTCAGCTTCATTTTCACTCTTATTTTCTTCCTTTTCATTGATGAGCCTGTTTATGTGCATATCGACTTCACATCGTCTCCCTGTTTTTGTTTTCTTCCCTGATGCATGGCCCAAGTACTGATTGATTTCTTGATTAATGTCATTCCATGCTGCCTGCTCTCAGATTGTGGTGCTTTTTTTCTGAGTGTGTTTGGTTTGTATGTTCTTTTTACAAGCTTCTATGCTGCTCTATCTAAATTTTTAGGTGCTTATATGCCCATTCATTTTTAGGTCGAGCCTAGCGCAGCGCGCATACGCTGCTCCAGGAGATGACCTTTTGGAATCGGTCAGCACTTTTGTAACACTCGTGCATGTGGCGGCATACACCTTGCGGGAGAGAGCAGCGGCGTGCATGGGCCATCTGTATCTAATTAATATGGCCGCGTGGTCGCTTTCATTTTCTTTCCTGTCTCGCAATCGCTTTCACTTTCGTGCCGTATACACAAATGCACTCTGCTGACGGCATTCACGTATTTTTTAATTATAAACACAGACGGCATTCATGTATTTTTTAATTAACAATAAATAGATATTATCTCGATTGCCTCGGCCAAACAAAGCAAATCACTTACACATGGGGAGACTTGATGCCGAGACCCCTCGCACGCCCCTTGCCACTGCCCAATGCTCAGCCATAACAACCAGTGCAACTAGAGCCGTAGGAGGAGGAGCCAGCACTACCGAGCACCATGGCATGGTGCAAACCTGGGATCCCAGTTTGGCATACCGCCTTTCACCACGAAGGGAGACGGGAAGCAACGAGGCACCGACTAAAACTCAGTTATGACACCGGCGACAGCTGTGTACACTTCTGTAAGAAATGAAACGTCAATACAGGTCCTCTGCATTATAGTCACAACACTTCTGCAGGAGGTGAAGCATCAGCATGGACATAAACATAGGACAATGGCATGAAACTTTGAACCTCCCCACACCTCGTGTCAGGAGAGGTTGCAGTCAGGTGGGAGAATAGGGATGTTAACTGGAAAGATCTGAGCCATCTGTTAATGATGCTCTCTCATAGAATAGATGATCGTAAAAGTATACCACCAGCGATACCAAACCCACTCCAACATGCAAAACTACTAATGTAGTTCTAAGATGGCCAATACATATGTAGCAATTGCACAAGGCACACCAGCCACTTTATTTGGTTTCTGGAGATAGTACCTTTCAAGGCTCCCTTTGAATTTGGTGAATCATTTTGGGCCCGCCTTTTCCTTAGGGATTTTCCCACTCTTCTGGAAGTAGACTGTACTATCAGTCTCAGGCAATTGGTCAGAAGTGTGTTGACGTTACCTATTGTGATTGGCCCAGTAACTTTAATATCTGTCG
This sequence comes from Triturus cristatus, assembly GCF_964204655.1. Classification (NCBI taxonomy): domain Eukaryota; kingdom Metazoa; phylum Chordata; class Amphibia; order Caudata; family Salamandridae; genus Triturus; species Triturus cristatus. The sequence goes on from NC_140583.1 coordinate 1,060,723,222, forward strand.
TCACTGGAAGCACATTCAATAGATTGGAATTAATCGCCTTTAAAGAGTTTGTGACAGTATTTCTGTTGCATACAGGTGAAATTATGTGGGAAATTACATTGTGTGTGATCGCGTGTGCAGATAGATAATCGTGCTCACGCATATTCATGTATCGTGTTTGTGTATACATTTGTGCACATATATATTGCTGTACTTGGGATGTAAATATATTATGGAATGCAAACAGAGCGAGTACATACCACCGTCTGCCCCTGTGATACCTCACTGACCACAGCTGGACCACCTCAGACTCAGGTGCAGAACAATGGCCTTGGTCTGGCAGAGGGTGTGGTTGAGGGAATGACCCTCTTTTAATCAAAATCCTGTGTTTGCTTTTACAATCAGGATGCGTTAGTGATGGCCTACATCAGCACTGCCATAACCTAGTATGTAGCAATTGTATAGCTCTTCAATCCCTGGCGACACAACACGCAGAACAATTTACTGCTTGGCTAAACCCTTATAAGGTCCCAAATGCGAGACTTATTGTCTATGCCAATGCTTGTTGCTTTTTTGTCTTGGGTCCACCACTCTCCTCACTTGTTGATTGCTTCCCAGATTTTTCAAAACTTCCCTTTCCAGTAAGTCGTTTTTTTCCAGCCACTCATGTTCGAGTCACATAACAACACAGCAAAACAACACAATCTATTAAAGTTACATCTTGTGGCATTCCCTAAGGGTGCATTTGCTTCTGACTCATTCTGATTTTGTGGGTTTCTGTGTAATGCCGCCTTCCTTCCCAATTCGGGAAAGACAACTTAAGTTACATGTGACTGTCTCAATTTCACTTATTTGCTTGTGGGCTTTGTAGATGAAAATTTGCTGTTTGCCCTACTCGTGACTGCTTGATTTTGCCTCCTAGTTACCCCAAGCTCCCTTTTGTCTTAGCAAGTGAGTGTAAAAAGGTTACCCCCACCCAAGAAACAGACATATTATACCAAAGCAGAGTGTGCTCTGAGACTGCAGTAATCTGCCATTAGTGTTTTAAACTGTGTTTGGAAAGTGATTGTAGCGCTTGTTTTTTGGCTAGGAGAGTGAGTTGTTTAGGTGTTGGAAAAGCAATATTGTTAGAGGCCTAGGTTAGGCCCTTACCTCCAGAACTCCAGATTTTGGATTGAGCCTGTCTATCTCCAAGGAAATTCTGAATTGAGGAGCAGCTCCCATCCTCCTGCCCAGCAGCCTGAGTTTGTTGATTGGCTCTCTAGCTCCCAAACAAACCTAAGCCCTCCTCTCACACCTGCCCAGGCCTCGTAAGGTTTGTTGGGTGACCCCAAGACATTCACCTCCATTTTGTGAGTTGCAGCTTCCCTGTGCCCAACGTTCCAGCGAACCAAGAACAAGGAGGTGGTAAGGAGACATACTTTGTTGTGTCTATTTCCTGAAATTTTAAAAGCAATTTTGCTCTACCTGTGAGTTTCTCATTTTCACCAGTTTTGTTTGTGGGTTTGATAAATTAAATTTTACCTTCCTGTGACTGCCTCAATTTACCCGTAGCATTGTGGGCTTTGTAGGTCAAAATCTAATGTTTAACCTGCCTGTGACTGTCTCAGTTTCACTTGTTTGTTTGTGGGCTTTGCAGCTGAAAATGTGCTGTTTGACCTGCACATAACTGCTTGATTTTGCCTCCTAGTTTCTTCCCTAATCTGTGCTCAGACCTGTGTGTAAGCAATCTACCCCCAGCTCCCTTTTGTCTAAGGAAGTGAGTGTGAAATGATTACCCCCCACAAGAAACAGACATACTATACCAAAGCAGAGTATGCCCCCCCAAGAAACAGACATATTATACTAACGCAGGGTGTGCTCTGAGACTGCAGTAATCTGCCATTAGTGTGTTAAAGTGTGTTTGGAAAGTGATTGTAGCACATGTTCTTCAGCTAGGAGAGTGAGTTGTTTAAGTGTTGGAAAGCAGTATTGTTATAGGCCTAGTTTATGCACTATCCTGCAGAACTACAGAGTGTGGATTGAGCCTGTCTCCAAGGAGATTCTGAATTGAGGAGGAGCTCCCAGCCCCCTGCCCAGCATCCTCTGCCTGAAGTCACACATACAATATATAGGCTGCTATTGGACGTTACATCTGTGCACTGATTGATGCCTGTATCTGGTGTTTCTATTGGGTTTAGGGTGAGTGTTCTGATTGAATGATAAGTCTAGGGTTCTGATTGGTCCCAGGTCAGGGATTCTATTGGACATAGGACTTAGGGTTAGACGTTTGGTTGGTGGATAGGTTTAGGGTTTCTTGTTTGGTTTCTAGGGCTTGGGTTTCTATTGGACCTAGGGCTTAGGCTTTGGTTTCTGATTGGCTGTTAGGACTAGGGCTGCGGTTGGCTGTAAGGGCTTGATCTCCTATTGGTCCTTGGGCTTAGGGCTAGGGTTCTGCTTGGTTAGGGTTAGGGCTCCCATTGGCTGAAGGGGCCACCTGACCGCTAGGGCTATTTAAGGTCAGGGGTCAGGGTGTCTCAGCCCGGGCGTCAAGGCTAAGGGCAGAGAAGACAAGGACAGCTGTCTGTTTGAGCCTGTTTGAGACTGGTCAGGTCAAGGGCCAAAGATGCTGCCCATTTTCACATCCACCAGTACCCACCTGTGGCATCCTGTGGTTCAGCACTTGTTACCAGGTGCTAGAGAATGTTATGATGCAAAGCTGCTGAAGGTTCAGTTAGAGCCTGGCGGATTGATTGTAACAGCCTATCTGTGGATGGGATCCTTTACCTAGAATAAACTTAACCTTTACCTCAAACCTGTGTTCCTGGATTCTTACACCACCCTACCACATCCACACCCATAACCATATAAACACACTCACAGCAAATGGACTCCACCCATTTACCACAAACTAACCCTACAGAAATTTCAATGTGCGAACACCCACTAAAAAAACCCACAAACCACACCTTTACACCCTTCTACCCTAACTACCACCCTCTTGCACCATCACTTACATACAAAACACCACTCTATGCTATACCATTAACCAATCCACTCATCGCAAACATAACTCAAATCCACACCATACGTAACTATATCCCATCCAGATACACACTGACTGCTCTAATTACTCTTAACAGACCCCTTCTGTCACCAATAAACCTGTACTCAGCCTTCCATCTTTCTATCCACCAACACCCACCTCTTCTTTTCACAACAATAATACAACCACACAGCACTTACACTCTGATACACCACACATATTACCTCTTTTAGCAATCCAGTCTAAAACAAACAATCCTAACTCTTGCCCATCCCCTCTCATACACCACATACACTCTTTTCCAAAACATATCACCAGCCCCTGTAGCTTGAAGCTTCCACTCACCAACAATACTTTATATACAAAGTCCTCTTAGAAAACAAATACATCATCTCTTCCTTTCACTATTCCTCAAAAACATAACACACTCACACCAGCACAACAAAATCTCTCACACACCTCATAATACTTTCCGTCAGAAACTAGAAACATACACCCACTCTCACCTTCCTGACTACATAAATAATTCACACCATCAACAAACTCCATGCCAAGCTTTCTCTCTTCCCCCACACCTAAGAAATATGCAGCACCACTTCAACTTTTAGCCACCTCTCATTCATTGGACAATTTAGAACCTTACAACATGACCCACATGCTGCACCACCACTCCTTACTCATACACCTTTCCCAAAACAGACGCAAAGAAAATAAGCAACATGCCACTCTTCACAACTTGTATAGCAAACAACAATGTCTCAACAGGTAATATTTAAAGACAGTTTCGGGAGGCATGCGCATAAGTTGCAAAAGAAGGAGATGGAGGCATTAATGGTTGTAGCAAAAAATGCAAGGAGCGGTCTGTATTTAGACAAGGTAGAGAGAAAGCAATAATAACACTCTATTACACTGAATGTAAGTGTAACCTGTACAATCTTGTGCACATTTCTGCACATGAAAAACAAGGTGAATGGTGCCGGTGACAAGTGAAAATATGCAAAAAAATGGCGCAAAGAGAACAAAATTGTTAATGTAAAAAACATTTTGTGGTTCCAATTAATTAGCAAAGAATTTACAGAGGGTAGGTAATTTAATGAACCGTGAAAGTTGCACCCATCTTCAGGATCAGGTTACGATTTAATAAGTGCTGCATATTTACTGAAAGTCAAGTCCAGTAGGAGGACTGAGAGGCACCTTGGTCTAAGTGTGCTGAGGTGGGCAGCGGAGTCCAAGTGCAGGAGTAGGCAACGGAAGGCCACAGTATGGCAATATCAAGGCCAACTATCCATACAAGAGTGCACGGTTTGGGAAAAACGCATTGCCCGTATCCTGTGGGGGAAGTCCAATGTGTTTGGAATTGGCTGGCATCGCGGATGAGATGTCCCGTAACAAAGACATTTTGAGCGGTCAGCGTAGTCAGTTTGTGTGGGACAGAGGCCTACCGGGATAGGCACAGTCCTCTGTAAGTCACAGCTGCAACGACCACCATACAAGAACAAGCATTGGCATAGCCAATAGGTCTCGCCTTTGGGGCCTTATAAGTATTTAGTTATGCAGCACAATATCCTTGGTGCAACAACACCAACTGTTGCATGGCTAAACACTTATAAGGTCCCAAAGGCGAGACCTATTGGCTATGCCAATGCTTGTTTTTAATCGATTCCATCAATGCAGCAATCGTTTGACATATTCAGTGAAGAGGAAACATTATTCAGTTGGTATGCTCCTGAAAGGCCTATGCTTTGTTTACTTAAGAAAAACAGGTTTTCAAGTTTTATTTCCCAGGTGGTGGAGCTGGAACTAGAGGTGCTGGGAGAGCTCCTGTAGCTCCAGCATCCTCGTACTGAAGGGCTTTGTTTGCTGATTTACACGTTGCTCTCCGAAATTGAGGGCAGGAGAAGGGAGAGTAAGGAAGGAGCAGGCGTCAGCCGAGGAGGAGAAAGCTCTAGGTGGGAGATATAGTGAAATGGAAAAGAAGCCAACAGTGAAGACGTAAAGAGACTCAAAGGAGAGAACGAGGAAGGAGGAGGGAGATGTCAGAATGTAAAAGATGCGGTATGGAGAAGGGAGGAGGAGGAGATGCAGGAAGGAGAGAGTAATTGAGGAAAGAATAGGTTAAACCGGAGATGTAGCAACAGTGGAAACCTGGCTAAAATGAAGAGCAAAAGGACACAGCAAAAGGAGAAGAAGGGAAATCAAAATAGGGACAAAAGTGAGATTGCGCTGTGGAAACAAAGCACAGAGCAGCAGGGTGTCAAAAAGAGAAGGTAGAGAAAGTAAGGATGGGTCTTGATGGAATGATAAAAAAAGGTGACAGCACAAGACCTGGGATAAGTGGAGGAAAATGAAGGGAGACGTATATGGGCATGTAACTTGAAAGCGAGAGTGAAAGAACGGGTGATGTGGAGGACACAGAGGTAATCGGAACGGAGCAGCGGGGAAGGAGGTGCGGGCAGGAGAAGGGAGAGTAAGGGAGGAGCAGGCGTCAGCCGAGGAGGAGAAAGCTCTAGATGGGAGATCTAGTGAACGGCTGAAGGAGTGAAATGGAAAAGAAGCCAACAGTGAAGACGTAAAGAGACTCAAAGGAGAGAACGAGGAAGGAGGAGGGAGATGTCACAATGTAAAGATGCTGTATGGAGAAGGGAGGAGGAGGAGGTGTAGGAAGGAGAGAGTAATTGAGGAAAGAATAGGCTAAACCGGAGATGTAGCAACAGTGGAAACCTGACTAAAATGAAGAGCAAAAGGACACAGCAAAAGGAAAAGAAGGAAAATAAAAATAGGGACAAAAGTGAGATTGCACTGCGGAAACAAATCACAGAGCAGCAGGGTGTCAAAAAGAGAAGGTAGAGAAAGTAAGGATGGGACTTGATGGAATGATCAAAAAAAAGGTGACAGCACAAGACCGGGGAGAAGTGGAGGAAAATGAAGGGAGACGTATATGGGCATGTAACGAGAAAGCGAGAGTGAAAGAACGGGTGATGTGGAGGACACAGAGGTAATTGGAATGGAGCCGAACACAGAGGAGAGGGTCTGGAGCTCCAGTACAGGCAGAGAGAGGAATGACGAGGACACGAAGGCAGCTTGGGAAGGACTTCTGCTGATTACTTTCAAGTACCGTCTTCCACTGCCAAGTAAACTGCCCTCAGGACAGAAAGGGCCCAGGGGGAGCATGAAACAGAAGACAGGTATAGTGACTAAGCAAAGGGCAGGGTGACAAACAAAGGGAGCCGGAGAGAAGGAGCAACAAGACCCGCGGCCGCGAGACGCGCTCTGTGGTGGGGAGGGGGAGGGGCGTTGAAACACGAGCAAGACAGAGAGGCAGAGCGAGGTGCGCGCGCTTGGCAGAGCGAGAGGAAAGCCAGATGGCGCCTCCGCTCGTAACTGTGCGCGTAACCGCACGCTCTATGCCACACAAAAAGATGTGGTCGGCTTTTTAAATCCCACTCACTAAATGACTCGCCATAGCAGCGCATGCGCTGGCTCAGGCGAGACCTATAAAAACATAGGTGGCACATTCTTCTCTGTTCAAGCAGCCAAAATATGAAACTCCTTACCGCCAAAAATAAGATCCACGGATGACTACCTTATCTTCAAAAGACTACTCAAGAGTTGGCTCTTCCCCTCACAACAACCATACTCAAATATAAATATACAGCATATCACTCTGTATATAATCATTTATTTGGACTACAGATGTATACCTAGAGATGCGTATTGCTTTGTAGAAATAAACGTGTATAACAAATATGTTTTAAAAAATATGTATATCCTTAGTTCTGCTCAACAAATGTACATATTACTTATGGTTATATTATTCCATGTTTAACATGTATATAGGTGACTGCATGAATAAATAAATAAATATTTTATCATATCATAACTATTATCTACAATTGATTCACTATTGAATTACAAACAAAAGTATTAATAAAAACAAATAAACTTTAAATACACTTGAAAGTCTGAGTTTATTAAATAAAACGTAAATCTACATATATTACCTTCCTTATACATATATACCTTCCATGGACTTACGTATCTTTACATTTATTGCTTTGCTTCTAATTCAGCATCTCCAATGCACTAACCTATATCTCACACTATACCTGTTGCAATATATCCTCTATCTCCACTCCGACTCATCTAAACCTCATTCTACTAGTATGATCCCCAAAATAACCCTTTCTAGACTTTCACCTATTTCTCACACTATACCTCTCTCAATATACGTTCTACCTCCACTCTCTCACTAATCCCACACTCCATTCTACTACTAGGATCCCCAAAATAACCCTTTCTACAATCTTCCCTCCTCTACCCATCATTGCTTCATCTCATACCTCTTTTACTATTCAGATCTCCCAAACAAGCCTTTCTAAACCCTTTCCTCTGACACCTCCCCCCTCTACCTCCCTATTACTCATCCGAAACCTCTTCCTGCTGCTATAAGCCTCCCAAAAAAAATTCTAAATCCTTTTCCCTTCTATCCTTCTGCTATCCTTTTCAATCCAAATAACAGACTAACTGTCCGCCACTCAAATTAATTTTATATTTCCCTATACTAATTCCCCACTAATCCTGTTTTGGTTACGGAGTAGCGTACTACCCACCAGAATGCGCTTCAAAAATCTCATATGGGGTAGCAAGTGCTATATAAATATAAATGCAAACCCTTTCCTCTTCTATCCCTCCACTATCCTTTTTTAATCCAAATAACAGACTAACATATCCACCGCTCAAATTAATTTCATATTTCCCTACACTAATTCACCACTAATCCTTTTTGGGTTCCGGAGTAGCGTGCTACTCACCGAAAAAGCACCTTGACGCCTCGTCAGGGGTAGTAAGCGCTATATAAATGCAATTACAATAAAATACAATAACAGATCATCACATACCACATTATACAATAAAAAGTATATCAAACCATACTATACAATAACAGGCCTTACCATACCATACATTACAATGTCATACCATGCTATGCCATACCGTACAATAACAGGCTGTACCATATCATACTAGCCAATAAAGTCACCATCATCTCTTTTTATCTCTGCCCATCACTGAACCTTTAAGTCACAATCACCTCCCTTTACCTCTACCCTTCATAGGCCCCCTTACCTCCCCTTACCTCTATCCACCCCAGAGCCCCAAATTTCCCATTCCCTCCCTTTACCCAGTGGTGTAACAAAACCATAGAGGGGACCCCCTGCAAGGTGCTACGAGGGGACCCCCAGGTCCGAACCTGCTGTTTTCAAGCACCTCACCCTTGAAAGCCACTCCCAAGCTATGAGCAGGATTTTCAGTGAAACAGATGGGTTCAAAGAGATCAACATTTTCTGCAATCAGGGAAACCGCAAGGCGTATAAAACATATTTGGTGTTATTGATTCACAAAATGGCCTTTAGGAGTTCCAAAAGGAAAAATTATTGGTGACACACTGGTATCCCAGGGCTCAGTCGTAGGGATTTAAGCATATCAAAGATTACAGTGATCAATGGTGGTGCCTTTCATATGCAATGCACCAAAGGAACGTATTGCTGGTCATTGTCTCTTCTACATTTATCAATCCCATCTGCCCAAGTCTGACTCTCAGCTTTAGCTATAGCATTCTTTTATTACCTTTTCTTCTTTGATCAAATCACCCAGTCTCTCATTCATTCAGCACTGATACCTCTCAACAACCATAGTGAACTTATTTATGAGAGCCTTGCATCACTTTTGCATCATGTAAAGTGGTACATGCATGACGTAGGGCTCTGAATCTTATTTATGAAGCCAGGCAAAGCCACCCTGCTTGGCTTTGAGTGGCCTCATAAATCTTGAGTAAGGCAACGCAGTGAAAATCGGTCACCTTACTCTGCACCCGGGAGGCGTTCCATGGGCGTTGCGGTGGGTTTTCCCATGCTACACCCATGGATCTTGACACTGCTACAGATTTACAAAATTATGGACACCTGGGGAGGCACCAAATCCGTACGCCTCCCAAGGTGAGGCATACCATGGAGAAATATATTTATTTCTCCTTGTTTTCCCCTCTTTCCATGTGTACAGCATTTTGCAGCAGACGTAGAAAGAGGAAAACACCCTCATAGATTGTTCTTGTGCAGGAAGGCGTCCCTGCCTGCACAAAAACAATCCTGCATGCAATGGAGGCACCCTTGCACCATGGTGCAAGGGTATCTACGTTGGTGATAGGCTGTTGAAACGGCACCAGCTCATTGAGAAAGGACAGGAATGCATGGTATTGCATAAATATGTGCATTCCTGTGCTTTCACTATGGCTTAGGCCAGTGCAGCAAGTTGCTTGCTGCTTTGCCCTATGCCCTATGCCAGAATCCCCAAAATGAGGGCCTAGGTGTCTCATACACCAAGGGAAACCTTGTGTGCCAGTACCACTATTTTGCCTCAGGTGCCTAATATACCAAGTATTGCCTCTAGACTGCCAGTGCCAGCATTTTGCTTTAGGTACCTGTATGCAAAGATTTGCCTCCAGTATCCTACAAGTTTGCCACTCATGCCCTAGAGGCTACGAATTATCTCCAATATGCCAACACCAGCATGTTGCCATAGTTGCCTCTGTAAGCCAAGAGCTACCCCAGGACACCAGGACCAGCAGCAGCGCAACACCCTCACACATGCCTAATCTCAGTCACTCAAGCTCACTTACATTCACTCACGCACACTCATTCTCACTGACGCTCATTCTCACTCACAATCCCTCGCACTCACTTTCACCCACTGTTAGAAATGGGGGTATCTAGTTGGCCATGGCTGGCCACTGTCCATGTAGGGACCCTTCTTTCCTAAGTCAGAGTAAGCGGGCTACACCCTTTGATAACCCCTGCTCAACCCTGTGGTAACGTAGCACGAGCAGCTAGGCTTTTCTCAGAGGCAGTGTGTGAAGCATTTATGACCATACACAGTAACACAGTGAGGAACACTACAAACTGACACCACACAAGTAGTTATAAAAAATACGTATCTTTATATATAGACTTAACACAAGACCAATAACAGTAAAAAGCCACAATACTAGAAAAATTGGGTTACTCTTGAAAGGCTGCAAAAATAGTTCAAGTGTGCAAAGAGGAGTTCAGTTCAAAGCAGTGGTCTCTGCGACCCTTTTACTTACAAAGTACCTGGATTCTGTAGCAAAACAACCAAAATGTCGCAAAGGAGCTAAAGCGACAAACTTCTCCACGCTAAGCCGGCGATGTGTTGAAATCCTTGCCGCAAGGGAGGATGATGCACCGAGCCTGTTGCGTGTGCGACCCTGTTGCGATGAGACGAAAAGGCACTCCGCGAGGGAGCGACGATCCGGGTGCAATGCGATGGAAATGGTGGATGCCCGGCGTCCGCGCTGCGATGTCGTGAAGTGATGAACTCGATGCAATGATCTTTGGTTAGCGAGCACTTGGAGGCCCGCAAACATGTGATAATCTTTGTGTTAGCGAGCAGTTGGCAGCCCGCAAACGTGCGATGCGATGATCTTCGGGTTAGCGAGCCTTTGGCAGCCCGCAAACGTGCGATGCGATGATCTCCGGTACTGAGCCCTCAGTGGCAGCAGCGCGATGACTTTCCGTGCGCATTCCGCTGCGGTGGCTCGCAAACGGGCGTTAGCGACGATTTTCAGCACTCTCTATAGTAGAACTAGAGGTCCTGGAACTCACAGGAGCCTCACCTGCAGATATAAATCCTCGCTGGGAGGAAACAGGAGGTTGGTGGTGAAGTCTGATGTGCCCGAGACTTCAACAGGAGGCTAGCTCTCTTCTAGCCCTTGGGTGATTGCTTTAGCAAGTTGAAATAAAAGTTCTCTTCAAAGTCCTTTTCCTCTTCTTCCAAGTCCAGTGAAAACTACTGCAGGCCAAGCCAAGAAACAGCACACAAGCAGAAGGACAGTCACCTCCTGCAGATTCCTTCAATTACACGGATAGAGGTTCCCCTTGTTGTCCAGGAGCAATACAAATTGAAGGGGTTTCAGCACAGATATTTATACCCCAAAAGTCTTTGTTCTCAAAAGCTACAAGTCACTGAACCCAGCCAGAACCAGTTCTGCTCAGTCCTGGAGCACTTTGTTTACCAGGCTGCATCCTTCCTTTCAGAAAGAGGGGGTCTGCCATCAGACGCACAGTAGGAGGTGGAGCCAGCATTCACCTTGCCAGGCACAGCCCTATTCAGGTCAAGGAGCTACCCCTCCCCATACTCCATATGCAGATCTCCCTATTCAACCCAGGTCTGACTCAGCCTGCCCTGTCCTGTCCCTCCAAAACCAGACAGCCAATACACATAACAGCAGAGCACACTGGAAGGCTTAGGCAAGAAAATACCTACTTTCTAAAAGTGGTATTTTCAAACACAGAATATAAAAAAAAACTTCACTAAAACATGTATTTTAATATTCTGAGCTCAGGCATACTAAATTCGTTTTTCTACCATGTTTTTTGGGTCAGTTAAGACTATAGAAAGTAATAGTCAAACCTCCCATTCTGGCCTATGGAGAACTGGTAGCCTTACAGTAGTGAAAAACGAAATTGGGTGTAATTCACTACCAGGACATTGCACACACATCAGGGCATGTCCTACCTTACACATACCATGCACTCTACCATAGGGGTGACTCACATGATGCCAAGGGAAGGTTCAGGGGCTGGGAAGTGGGTGCACTTCACAGCCAAGATGGCAGTCCTGGACTGCACACAGACTCTGCAGTGGCATGTCTGAGACACACTTTCCAAGCTGCTTCTGTGGGTGGTGCAAACCAGCGCTGCAGGCCCACCAGCAGCATTTGGTTTACCAGCCCAGGGCACACACAGGCCACTCTACTAGGGACTAACAGGTAAACCAAATAAGCCAATCATGGATATACCAATTCACATGTCATATTTACACAGGGAGCATTCGCGCTGTGGCACTGAATGGCAGTGGCACAGCACCCAGAGCATCTAATACCAGGAAAAACAGAGGAGATAACAGCGAAAAATGGAAGGGAGACCCACGCCAATGGTGCCAGGTCTAACACGTGTCCCCTCCAGCTGAAATGTGGGGAGAACTACCCATCCCCTTGGAAGTTCTCATCACTAAGGCGGAAAAATCTGGACAGACCATCAACATTGGCGTGTTCTGTACCAGGGCGGTGTTCCACCGTGAAGTCCATACCCTGTAGGGAAATGGACCACCTCAACAACTTGGGATTCTCAAACCTCATCTGCATCAGCCATCTGAGGGGCCTATGGTCTGTCTGAACCTGGATGTGAGTCCCAAACAGGTATGGTCTCAGCTTCTTCAGTGCCCAGGCCACAGCAAATGCCTCACGCTCAATTGCACTCCACCTCTGTTCCTGTGGAAGTAGCCTCCTACTGATGAAGGCTACAGGTTGGTCTATTCCCTCCTCATTTATCTGTGACAGAACGGCCCCCACCCCATGCTCTAAAGCGTCTGTCTGGACAATAAATTCTTTAGCAAAATTGGGCACCTGGAGTAGGGGTGCTGTATACATGGCAGTCTTGAGGGCATCAAAAGCTTTCTGACAGGTGTTAGTCCAGTTCACAATCTTTGGCTGCTTCTTGGAAGTCAGCTCAGTCAAGGGTGCAACAATGTTGCCATACCCCTTGACAAACCTTCTGTAGTAACCCGTGAGTCCTAAGAAGGCCCTCACCTGGGTCTGGGTCCTTGGGGGCTCCCAAGCCAGGATGGTTTCTATCTTGGGCTGTAAGGGTGCCACCTGGCCACTCCCAACCTGGTATCACAAGTACACGACCGAACCCTGCCCAATCTGGCACTTACTGGTCTTGATTGTGAGGCCTGCTCTGCGCAGTGCCAACAACACTTCCCAGATATGGCACAAGTGATCCTCCCAGGAGGAACTAACACTGCAATGTCATCCAGGTAGGCGGCACTGAAATCCTCCAGCCCAACCAACACCTGGTTGACCAACCTCTGAAAGGTGGCATGGGCATTCTTCATACCAAAGGGCATCACACGGAACTGGTAGTGCCCATTTGGTGTGGAGAATGCTGACCTCTCCTTTGCCCCATCAGTTAAGGCGATCTGCCAGTACTCAGACGTCAGATCAAATGTGCTGGCAACAGGGAAAACAAATCAAGGAATTACCCCAACAGCTGGCGACAATCTCTCTGCTGCTCCGGGGTCAGTGTGGTGGAGAGGACCATACCTTCCACTGATCCACCCTTCTCTCCTGCGCACAGGAGGTTAGGAAGAGGCTCACTCTCCTCCCCCGTTCCAGCATCTGTGGCAAGAAGCATGCCCACTTCAGACCTCTCAAAGTGGGGCTTCAGGCGGTTCACATGCCGGACCCGCAAGGGGCTCATGGGAGACTTAAAGTCCACCAAGTAGGTAACTGGACTTTTGCGCTCCACCACCTCAAATGGACCGGTCCACTTATCTTGGAGCGCACAAGGCTCCACTGGGGCCAGTACCCAAACCTTCTGACCAGGTTGAAATTCGACCAACGTTTCATTTCCTCCCGGCTGACTTCCAGATTTGCCTCAGCAATATTTTTGAAACGCAGAGTCTGGTTCCTGAAGGCCAACATGTAGCTAAATGCATCTTGGGGAGGTTTCCTGGGAGATTGCTCCCAGCCTTCCTTGACCAGACTCAGAGGTCCTCTTACCGGATGGCCATAGAGCAGTTCAAAGGGACTGAACCCTAAGGACTTCTGTGGCACCTCACGGTAGGCAAACAACAGGCATGGCAAGAGGACTTCCCACTTGTGCCTCAGGGGTTCCTATAGGCCCATGATCATGCCCTTCAAGGTCCGGTTGAACCTTTCAACCAGACCATTACCTTGGGGGTGGTAAGGAGTGGTGAACTTATAAGTTACCCCACACTCCTTCCACAGAGACTTCATATACTGGGAGATGAAGTTGGTCCCTGTGGTGTTCTTAGCATCTCTGTCTAGCATCTCGGTCAACAGCAGGTTCTGGAATGTTAGGTGTCCAGAATGAGAGCTTCCTAGCAATGTTTGAATGTTCGTCAGTTGTCTTGAGCTTGCTGTTGGATGGGGTCTTGATATATGCCTGATCCTGAATAAACCACAACTGAACTGCCTTTCATGTCTACGACGTCTTCTTGAAGAGGACAGACTTCCACATTTTGGCGACGATTAACCTGCGCGTTAAAAGGCACGCGAGACCTCAACAGCAAACTATTTAAAGGAGAAATTGTTCTTCGCTCACCAGTTTCTTTACAAACTGAATGCTTCAAAATGCTTTAAAGACGATTTGTGCGCTCCTTCAATGCCGATGTCAACAGAAGGAAAGTGACTGACAGGCACAAGCACACAACGTTAAACAGGACACTAAAGCATCACAAAATGGTAGGATCTTTACATTTTACCACATCCAAGCACAGTGTCCTCTTCCTTATCCACGGACATCCGGGGGTGGGTTTACTGAACTTTCACAAATAATTGCTACATTTATCTTTATTGAAGCGCTTCCAAAGACAAATTGTTCATCTGCGTATGCTCGAAATTGACATTTTCTCTCCTTTCGTTGCTGAAATGCGCAACTGGAACGCAGCGGACATTTCATACAATCTCTTTGGCAGGCATCTTGAGGGAACACATTCAAACTGCGCATGCTCATAGACAATACAGTACTTACTCATGAAATCTTGGGAAAGTGTCTACATTTTCATTACAGTCATTCGCACGCGGCTTCTTCATAACATGCACACCGTCATTTATTTATTTTTATTTAAAAAAAATACAGCTTGATGCCTAGCGCTGATGTGCACAGCTAAAATATTTACCATCTACATGCTGATCGTCACAGCGCTGATGCGCACAGCTTCTTCAGAACTCCAGTAAAGCTCACAGTTTATAGCACTTTGACTTGTTATAAGCGTTCACGGTCAATATAACATCCTCCTTGGCAAGTGTTTAAATTGGATGAAGGAACGCTGATGCTCACAGCTTGTCAAAAATCACAATAAACCATTGATAAAAATTACAGTGATTATTTCACGCTGATGCGCACAGCAGATGTGCACAGCCTTCTGTTTTACCACTCACTGATGCACACAGTTTTCTGCAATGGAAAATTTCTCCAACTCATTTCAGTTTCATTTATTTAACATGCATATATTATAATTGCTGTTCTTTTCCAAGCATCATTGTTTTTTTTGTTGATTTTTTTGGGGTTGTTCTCCTCTTCTACACTTGTTTTCCTTTCAGGATGCAGAATGTCACGGCACCCCCGTTTTTCCTGACTGCTCCAGGTGATCCTCCTCTTTCTTGGCAGAAATGGAAAAAAGTATTTGTACATTATGCACGAGTGTGCGGCACGTCCTTGAGTGCGGAAAGAAAAACATCTCTTCTCATGCACTGTTTAGGCTCTGAAGGGCAAGAAGTATTCGAACATCTTCCAGATCTATCTGATAGTGACGGAGCTTCACTTAATGAGTATGAGATATGTATAAAAAAGCTTGATCTACATTTTCTGCCTAAAATAAGTACTGTTCTTGAACGTTACCACTTTGGAAGGAGAATGCAGAGGGAAGATGAATCCGTACAACAATACAAAACAATCCTACGGAAATTAGCATCAACTTGTAATTTTGGTGCTAACTTGGAAGAACGGTTGAGGGATCAGTTTATGTTGGGTTGTGTCCAAGACAAGACTAGGGATGTCTTATGGCAAAAAGACAATCCTACACTCCTAGAAGTTATAACAATAGCTAAGAGCCATGAGCACTCAAAAGCTTGTGTTGATGTTATGAAGAAGGACTATTCAGTTGAAAAGAAAGAGGGTTCTGAAGTAAAGTTGGTTGTAGATAAGTCAGAGGAAAAAGCTGTGAAACATAAACCCAAAAACAATCTTCCCCAGAAAACAATATCTCAGAAAGGTTTTCAGGGAAGGTGTTTTAGGTGTGGAGACTCTGGTCATTTGGCTAATTTCAAAGACTGCCCTGGATGGAAGACTATTTGTAAGATTTGTAATAAGAGGGGTCATGCTTCTAAATGCTGCAGATCAGGCAACACCCAAAAGAAAGTCAGTGAAGTTGATCTCTTTGTAGAAGATGATGATGAAGAAGAGATTGTGGTTTCTCAAATCTTAGGAGGGTCCTTTGATGGTTCTTACGAAGTTGTACAATGACGCCCCTGTTAATATGCTTTTTGACTCTGGCGCCAAGATAACATTAATACCGAAAACCTTTTATGACAAATGTTTGTTGTGCAAGGTGTCCCTTACGAAACCTGACATTTAGGCCCAAAGAGTATGGTGGGGTTACAATAGATTTGTTAGGATATTTCTGGGGAACCATTGATTTAAAAGGAAGAATCATTCCTGGGAAAATGTATGTTTCCATGAAGGGTGATTTACTTATTAGCTGGTTTCACCAGAGAGATCTTCATATCTATCTTGATCCCAATGAAAAACCCTCTGTTTGTTTGAAAGATTTACCCCCTGTGAGTGTGGTTGATGATTTTACTCAAGATTGGATCAAAGCCTTTCCTGCTGTTTTTAGAAGTGAGTTAGGATGTTTAAAAAACATATGTACATCGTATTTTACTGAAGAAAAATGTTCTACCGAAAGGTGCAAAAGTAAGAAATGTGCCTCTTCTAGGGCCTCATGTAGGTAAATAAATTTTACCGGTTCTAAAATACCGAGCCGTACCGAATCGGTAAATTAGAATCGGTAAGTTACATGTAGGTAAAAATTCGGTAACAGTTACCGATTCGGTAACATTCGGTAATCACGAATCGGAATTCACCGAATCGGTAAATACCGAGGTGGTATTTACCGAATCGGAAAATACCGAGGTGGAAGTTACCGAATCGCAAAATACCGAGGTGGTAGTTACCGATTCGGAAAATACCGATTCGGTATGTACGGAGTCGGTAAAGAAAATCACATGACTTGACGAAACAGCGAATCCAGTGCAACGACAGCCCACCCAACCTGGAACTGCCCACACCCAGGCAGGTGTACTCAATTAGCCGAAGTGGCCACACCCAGGCAGGTGGACATAATTAGCCGACCCTGGAGAGGCTTGGAGTGCAGAGGAGAGGCAGGGAGCAGTTGCATGTGCGAGCGGGGAAACGAACAGCATGTCCAGCCAGAGAACACAGAAAGACGGAGGGGAAAGGAGGAGGAAGCTGAAATTTAGCCCCAAGGAACTCCAGGTGCTGGTGGAGGAGGTCGTGAAGCAGCACCAGAAGCTGTTCGGCAGGCAATCCCTGCAAGTGCCTGAGGTGGAAAAGCGCAACATATGGCTGGCCATCCAGGCGCAGGTCAATGCTGTGGGAGTGACCCACAGGGACATTGAGGTCCTCAAAAAGCGCTGGTATGACCTGAGGATTGTAACCAAGAGGAAGATGGGCGACATCCAGAAGGAGGCCAGCCAGACCGGAGGTGGAACCAACAGGGCACCTGCCCTCACCGAACTGGAGGAGCTGGTGGCGGCCACAATCGAGCAAGAGAGCGTCGTGGGTCTTGGGGACGCCGACAGCTCTGCCAGAGCCGCAACACACCAAGGTAAGACGAAAGCACAGCAATGTAGCCTCCCCTACCCCATCCCACATCCCCCAAATGTGAAACGAGAATCACACTGCAGTCCACACGTGTCAGTGCAGACAGGCAATGCATTTCGGGAGATGTAGTCAGGGCAACACTAACCATGACGTAAATGTTACAGGGCAACAAGGCATGTCACGCACTCGAGGCACAAGGAGACAGGGGACATGTTGGAATGTGAAATTATTTATTGTGCCGCTTGCAATGCAGCCCTTCGGGGACACTGAGCCAATGTTGTATTTCTGTCCACAGATGTGACATCATGCAGGACAGGGCATGCTGCAGGAGAGACGGCACCACGGCAACATCAAACACCTCCAGCCAGCACAAGTACAGACCGGGGAGCAGGCCCACTGGCAGCCGCACCACCAACACAGCCAGCATCGCCGCACACAGAGCCAGCATCACCTCACCGTGAGCCAGCATCACCACCACCAGAGCCAGCCTCGCCACTCATGTTCGATTCACCGGCCACATCTCCGCTTGCATGCGTGAGACAGAGGAGGCGTCCAGCAGCCAGGCTACGAGCCTTGGACACCTCGTCAGACGACAGCATGGGCCCTGAAGACCGCACCGGGCCCCAGGAAGGGAGCCATGCCACTGTGCCCCACACCTCACAGGCAGCACAGACGGAAACAAGAGGGCGCCGCAGGTCGCGTGTCCAGAGTCCACCAGCACCCACTGACGGCCATGGTGTCTTCTTGGGGCTCGAGGGCCAAATGTTAAAGCAACAGCGCCTGCAATCAAAGGCAGTCATGTCAGTCCAGAGGCACATGCGGGTGATGAAGACAAGCATAGTCAACATGGACACAAACATTGGCGGCATGGCTGCGGGCATTCGGGACATGTCCCAGTCTATCCAGCAGTTGTGCAGCAAATTAGATGCTGACATCGAAGCACGGCGCCGGGAACGCCAGAGAAGGGACACTACCAGCAGGGCACTCAACCGTCTGGCAACTGCCACTTCCCTACTGTGCCGGCGCTCTGTGACGATGCAGGAGGGCCTAACACAGTGCTGCAGCGACCTGTCTCGGGGGATGGTGCAGGTGACAAGTGCACTAGGGGTGCTATTGACGAGTCAGGCGTCGACAACTGCTGCAGGGGATCCTGCGGAGAGCATCGACACCACCAGCAGCATCACACCCCCCGTCCCAGAAACACGCAGGAGCAGCAGGCGGCTTGGGGTTGGCTCTAGTGAGGATGCACAGGCCGTGCAATCCACCACTGCAGCGCGTATGCGCAAACATTGATGTCGCCCTGCCTAGCCACTTCACAATGGGTGACGCAACCCTGGACATACTCCTTGTATAGATGATATATTGCCAGATTGGCCTGATCATGTGTTCATGGCGTGGTGCCACATTAAACTACGTCATGACTGCTCACAACTCGCTGTGTCCCCTTACTTACTCAGAAATAGTTGGATGTGATCTCTGCCCGTCTCTCTCTCCCATCGATTGCAGTTGGCACTCTAGCTGCGTTGCCCTCTGGCTGGCCTGACTCATCCTCGTTGTCCTCAAAATATGTTAGTTCCACATCTGTACCTTTTTTCGTGGCAAGGTTGTGCAGCATTGCATAAGTGGCAATGATCTTGCAGCAGGTGATGGGTTTGTACTGGCGTGCGCCTCCGCTCTTGTGCAGGCAGCGGAACCTGCTCTTCAGTAGTCCAAACGTGCGCTCCACCACATTGCGTGTTGTTTTGTGTGCCACGTTGTATCGTCTCTCACTCTGGGTAGCTGGGTGTAGGTAGGGAGTGAGGATGAATGACCGGCATGCATATGCACTGTCGCCTGGATGGGTGAAAGGGAACCATCAGTAACATGCCTCTATACACTATGTTTGCATGTTTCAAGGGGCGTCACTGTTACTTACCTAGCAGGTATCCCTCTCCGAATTCTCCGGCACTCGGTCGTGTGTAAATCCCACTATTCTGGAAGATGTAAGAGTCGTGGGTGCTCCCAGGAAACTTTGCAACAATATCTGTGATGATGTTCCCTGCATCACAGATCACCTGCACGTTGATGGAGTGGGTGGACTTCCTGTTCCTGTAGATGTGCTCTGTATCTGCTGGTGGACAGATTGGGATGTGGGTACCATCAATACAGCCGAGGACATGGGGGAACTGTGCCATGTGATAAAAGTCAGTTTTTGTTTTCTGCAGTGCAGCCTGTGAGTTCGGGAAGCTTATGTAGTGGTGCATTCTCTGCATCATGGCATCCAGGAACTTCCTGAAGAAACGGGACAGGCAACTTTGGGATACCCCACCCACCGCAGCTATCACCACCTGATAACTGCCGGATGCCAACAGATGTAGGCTGCAGAGCACCTGCACATGTGGGGGTATGGCGTGCGCCCTTCTAACTGGCTGGTCCAGGAGTGGGTGTAGGTCCCTGATTAAGTCCATGATGGTTTCGGGGTGTAGCCTGTACCTCTCATGTATCTCTGCATCAGTCAGCTGGAATAGTGTGATGCGCTGTCTGTAGATTTGTTCCTCCCGTCGCCACACCCTCAGTCCTGCTGCCTGTAGACGTAGGCGCCTTGCAATGACGTATATAGCGGCCATGTTGTCCACGCTGTTGAATTTTGGGTTTGCTTTTATCCATTGTTGATGGTTACCACCTGCTTTTAGTCCGTGTTAATTACCGACTCTTAATTACCGATTTTAATGGATTTCTTAATTACCGACTGCTCCTACATGTCATTTTGAATTTTTACCACTTCATATTTACCACTTCATGTTTACCGATTCGTTAATTCTGTATTCGGTAAGTATGAATCGGTATTTTAGAATTCGGTAACTATGAATCGGTAATTACCGCCTCATATTTACCGAAAAGTGGTTTTTGGACTCCTACATCTCACTTGTCTGTATACCGGTCGGTAACGGCATATTTACCGAAAATCGGCCGTTACCGACCGGTATTTCGCTACCTACATGAGGCCCCTAGTGAGAGATAGTATGAAATGTGAGTTAGACAAGCTTTTAAAGAAGGGAATTATTCAAGAAGTTGAGGCAAGTGAGTGGGTTTCTCCTGTGGTCATGGCTCGAAAGGCCAATGGAGAGGCCCGGCTTTGTGTTGACTTGAGGAAGCTCAACAGGGCAGTGATTGTAGATCACTACCCTTTACCAAACATCACTGAAATGTTGTGCTCTTTTGAAGGAGCGAGATATTTCTCTTCGTTGGACCTAACCTCGGCTTACCACCAGGTTAAAATCCACTCTTCTTCCCAGGACCTCACTACCTTCGTAACTCCCTTTGGGACTTTCAAATACTTAAGGATGCCTTTCAGACTCGTTTCAGCAGCCTCTGTTTTTCAGAGAGTCATGGAGCGCATACTGGGAGGCCTCGAAGGGGTTAAGGTGTATCAAGATGACGTACTCATTTTTGGGGCAGATCTTAATCAACATGATATGAGGTTGAGGTGTGTGCTAAGTCTTCTACAGGATGCCGGACTTACACTTTGTGCTGAAAAGTGTAAAGCTAATGTTGCAGAAATAGAATACCTCGGTCATGTTGTCTCGGCGGCAGGTATTAGATCAAAAAGTACCTTAGTCAATTCCATTCTTGATTTACGTTCACCATCAAACAAAGAGGAATTAGCAACATTTTTGGGGACGGCAGAATTTTACCACAAATGTATTCAGAATTTTGCTGCAAAAAAGAATCTTTGAGGTGTCTTTTGAAGAAGGGTTGTGAGTGTGTCTGGTCACAAAGTTGTGAGGAGGAATTTGTTGGCATAAAAAGGGATCTCGGAAATCCCCGTCCCTCAGTAGCTTTGATTCTACAAAAATTTCCTATCTCATGACTGATGCGAGTTCAACTGGGCTAGAAGCTGTTTTTTTACAGAGGGTCGATGGGGAAGAAAGAACAATCTTGTTTATCTCCAGGCCTTTAAGGGGTGCTGAATGTCATTATTCTGTTGTGGACAAAGAGGCTCTTGGTGTATTTTGGGCTATTCGAAAATTAAGAAAGTTTTTGTGGGGCAAGGAGTTCAAGGTTTTGTCAGATCACAAACCTCTGAAAGAGGTTTTTACTAAGAAAGGCATTGACTTTGTTTCTCATCGGATTTGCAAGTGGGTAGTAGCTCTTCAGGAATTCGAGTTTGATGTGTCCTACTTACCTGGTGCAAATAATGTTATCGCTGATTGTCTTTCAAGACTTGGTTCTGTTAGCGATAATGATGTTGATGATGTAGAATGGTTTGGTGGTGAGTGTTTTGAAGAAGAAGTTAATGTGTGTTTGATTACTGAAGGGATAATATCTGAGAGGGAGTGGAAGCAATGTCTTGTGGGTGATGATACTTTGCAGATGGTTATCACTATGTTGATAGATGGTTGATGTGAAAAAAAGATTGTAGTGAGGATCTCAAAGGTTTTTGGAACGTGAAAGAAGAATTGGCTCTAGTAGATGAACTTCTTTTACGTGGAAGTAAGCTTGTTCCTCCTTCTTTACTGAGAAGTAAACTGGTCAATAATGCTCATGCATCTCATATGGGCATTGCTAAAACCAAAGAAAGAATTAGAGAAGCTTACTTTTGGCCGGCCATGGATGTCTTTGTGGAAAGGATTGTTCGGGATTGTGTAAAATGTGCAGATTGCGACAAATTACTTAAATGCAGAACTCAACCCATGATCGTTAGGGAGCAAGCGGTCAGTCCTTGGTCAGACATCTCAATAGATATCTTAGGGCCTGTGAAGTTTAGTTCTCAAGATAGGTATGTCATTGTCTGCATGGATCTGTTTTCTCGGTGGCCTGTAATAAAAGTGGTAAACTCAGTTGAGGCGGTTGTTGTAATTGAATTTTTAGATGAGATTTTTGAAAGTGAGGGATTTCCACAAACACTTTTGTCAGACAACGGCATACAATTTACTTCAAAATTGATGCAAGTATTTCTGTCTTTGAGAGGAATTAAGCACAAAAGGTCTTCTTTGTACCACCCGCAATGCAATGGTGTTGTAGAAAGATTTATCAAGTTCCTGAAGGAGTCTATGCAACAAGCAAGATCTTGTGGTGAAAATTGGGAGGTCGCGTTAAAAAAAAGGTCAGGGAGTATAGGTTCACTCCCCATTCATCCACTGGTGTAGCTCCTTTTCGCTTGTTTAAAGGTAGGATTGCGAGTACTGAAGCTGTTTCGTTGTGGGTGTGTGACAAGAGGTCCTTGGTGTGTGATAATGTGGGGAGCACGGATGGTTGGAGAGAAAAGGAGAAAAGATTAATGGATGAACGGAAGGTTCGGTATGATGAGAGGAAAGCTGTGAAGAGTACACTTGTTGGTCTTGGAGATTGGGTCAAAATCAGGTCTCCTAGGAAAACAGGAGGTGTTTCCAAGTTTAGTAAGCCTTTTCAGGTTATCAAGGTGTTTAAAAATGCTATAAAGACAAGTGATCACAAGATTTGGAACCTGAGCAGGGTTGCACAATTTCGCCCTGTCACATCCTTCGATGGAACTGTTGTGCCTCCTACACGTGAAGTGATCCCAGAGTCTTGTACTGGTGAAAGAAGATCCAGACCTATTTGTGTGAAGCATGTTCCTCTGAAATTACAAGAATGTATTTCTTGATTGTTCTATTCTTTTGCTGTTACCTCATGTGTTTTGATATACAATGTTTATCTATTTATTTATCTTTTTGTTTTGTTTCAAGTTATTGTTTTGTGAAAGGGGGAGGTGATGTGGTGTTCTTAGCATCTCTGTCTAGCATCTCAGTCAGAAGCAGGTTCTGGAATGTTAGGTGTCCAGAATGAGAGCTGCCTTGCAATGTTTGAATGTTCGTCAGTTGTCTTGAGCTTGCTGCTGGATGGGGTCTTGATATATGCCTGATAATGAATAAACCACAACTGAACTGCCTTTCATGTCTGCGACGTCTTCTTGGAGAGGACACATTTCCACAGTCCCCTTGTCAGACACCACCTCTCTAGGGAACCCCACACAGCAGAAGATCCCCATCAGTGCACGTCCCACCACGGGGGCCGTCACTGTCCTGAGCGGGATGGCTTCAGAGTACCGGGTGGCATGGTCCACCAAGACCAGGATGTACCTGTTGCCCATGGCTGTCTTGGGGTCCAGAGGCCCCACAATGTCAATGCCCACTCGATCGAATGGGGTACTGACAACCGGAAAGGGCTGGAGTGGGGCCTTGATCTTCCCCCCCACTCTTCCCACTTGCCTGGCAAGTTTCACATGTCCTGCAATGAGCGTCTGAGCTCTTGCGCATCTGGGGCCAATAAAAGTGGGTGACCAACCTCTCAAAGGCCTTGGTCTGCCCCAGATGTCCTGCCAATCGAATGTCATGAGCCAACCCCAGTAGGAAGGCTCTGAAGCACTCCGGCACCACCAGCACCACCAGCACACGGGCTGACCCCGGCTCAGCAGCCTTTGGCTCGCTATACAGGAGACTGTTCTCCCAATAAATCAGATGTGAACCAGACATGTCACCTGCTGCCTGGGCTGCAGCCTGACGCCACATACCCTCAAGAGAAGGGCAAACTCTTTGCTGCTCACAAAACTCCTCCCTGGTGGGCCCCCCTTCCTGCTGCCTATGGGTCAGCTCAGGCAGGTCCCCCAGTTCGGCGATCTGTCCCCTGGTAGGCTCCAGGGCATCCCCCTCAGGGTCTGCTCCCTCCTGGATCGTGGGAACCAAGGGAGCCGGCTTCCCGCGCCCCCTGCCCCTTCTCTCTAAGGCAGGGACCTGGGCCATACGCTCAGGCTCCAGGTCTTTCTCAACACCATCCTTGGCTGCCATGGACCGAGTGGTAGCACATGCCCACTCAGGCAGACCCAACATTTCCAAGTGAGATCTTCTCTCCACCGTAGCCCACGAGGAGTTCTCTAAATCATTGCCCAACAGACAGTCTACAGGGCCTCACAGCCACTTGAAGAGTTCCTGAGCCCCCCCATTCAAGGGGAACCTGAGCCACCTCACATTGGCTCTCTGAGTTGTCTGTGGACACTACTGGGTAGAATGCATGGGGACAACCTGCTCTTTGGACACCAACCGGGAGCTGACAGCAGTTACACTGGCTTCTGTGTCTCTTAGAGCCTCCACTCTATGGCCACTGATGGTCACCCATTGCCTGTACTTTTTAGTGTTATCAGGCAGTGCAGGCTTAGGGACCATCTCAAAGTCTCCTAGTGAGACAAGGGTCAATTCTACGGGATCCCACCCACCTTGGGCACCCATCTCCTCCCCTCCCAGGGCTACACTAGCAAGCTGGCGGGGTGGTGCACAGGGTGGTGCAGGAGTATCCCTTTGAGGACACTGGGGATCAAAGTATCTGTGGCCCATTTGACCACACTTATAACAAGTAAGGGGCCCCCTCTGAACAGGCGTTCCTGTCAGGGGCACTGGCTTCCTACCTTGGGGAGGCTGGGACACAACTGCTTGGTTCCTTTGGGAATTAACTTTGGGGCCCTCTCTGGAACTCCCTCGGTTTACCCCTGTCCCTCCCACTTCTCTGCTGGGGACCCTGCCCACCTTTGGCGAAGTCTCCCACTGGACCCTTGCGAACCCGGGTGCTCACCCAGCGGTCCGCCCCCTCAGCAAGCTTCCTAGGGTTAGTTAGCTTGCAATCAATCAGGTGCTGGCGTAGCTCAGGAAAACAGTTACTAGATCAAATGCTCCCATGCAATCCAATCATAAAGCTGCTCAAAAGTTTCTACTTTGCTACCTTTTACCCAGCGCTCCATTGCTCTGCAAAATAAAGACACATATTCAACCCACGTGGTACCCTCTAGCTTCTTGCAGGTTCTAAATCTCTGCCTATACATCTCAGGGGGCAAACCATAGCGGGTAATAAAAGCTTCTTTTATGTGGGCATAAACCATCCTACTTTCTGGGGGCAGGTCCAACAAGGTATCCCTCCCCTCACTCCCAAAGCGTCCCCACAACCCCGCTCCCCAATCCTTCTCAGGGACCCGGTGGGACACCATGGCTAATTCATAAGCGGCAAACCATTGCCCAATATCTTCACTTTTATGGAAATCCTTAATAGCCTCCTTGGGTATATACACTCTGCTCTCAGTATGCACTAATGGTATGCTGCCACCAGAGGGGGAGATCTCTACACTCTGTTTTAATCTCCAACTCCCTCAATATTCTCTCATGCTCAAGTGTCACTTTCATTATTTCAAATTCTAACTTCTTGTTCTCTAGGTCCCTCTGACCATCCATTTTAAGCTTAGCCATCTCCATATTATGCCGCCTATCCCTCTCCCTGTCCACCATCTCTTCTGGAGACAGAACCCCTGAGGACACACTAGTGCCCGGGCTGGAAACTGCTTTCTCTCCCACCAAATCTACTACTTCATCCTGCTGCTCTCCTGCATTCTCTTCCCCCTCCACAGGCTCTCACATATTCCTAGGGGCATCCCTGGCTTCTATCCAGGCCTTCAGCGCCTTGTAATACTCTTCCCTCTTAGTGAGACCTGTGATAGGGACTGTGAAGCGTTTGCAAAAATTCTTGAGCTGCTTGGAAGTGTAGGTGTCTATTTTCTCTTCTTCCCAGGAGAGATCCTCAGAGGCATTGAATCTGGGCTTGCCCATTGTAGCAATAACTGGCAATTTCAATCAAAAATAGAATAAAAAAACCTCAAAAACGTATGTGGTTACGTTATGGTCTGCACACACTAGTAGTGTACACTATAATTACTGTATGTGATCATAAATGCAAGTCCAGATCCTCACCGCTGACCACCAATGTTAGAAATGGGGGTCTCTAGTTGGCAATGGCTGGCCACTGTCCAAGTAGGGATCCTTCTTCCTAAGTCAGAGTAAGCGGGCTACACCCTTTGATAACCCCTGCTTAACCCTGTGGTAACGTAGCACGAGCAGCTAGGCTTATCTCAGAGGCAGTGTGTGAAGCATTTATGACCATACACAGTAACACAGTGAGGAACACTACAAAGGGACACCACACAAGTAGTTATAAAAAATAAGTTTTTTTATATATAGACTTAACACAAGACCAATAACAGTAAACAGACACAATACTAGAAAAATAGGGTTACTCTTGAAAAGCTTCAGAAATAGTTCAAGTGTGCAAAGAGGAGTTCAGTTCAAAGCAGTGGTCTCTGCGACCCTTTTACTTACAAAGTACCTGGATTCTGTAGCAAAACAACCAATATGTGATGATGTCGAGAAGCAATGAACTCAATGCGATGATCTTTGGTTAGCGAGCACTTGGAGGCCCGCAAACATGCGATGTGATAATCTTTGTGTTAGCGAGCAGTTAGCAGCCCGCAAACGTGCGATGCGATGATCTCCGGTAGCGAGCCCTCAGCGGCAGCAGCGCGATGATTCTCCGTGTGCTTTCAGCTGCGGCAGCTCGCAAACGGGAGTTAGCGACGATTTGCAGCACTCTCTTCTCTGTAGTAGAACTAGAGGCCCTGGAACTCACAGGAGCCTCACCTGCAGATAGCAATCCATGCTGGGAGGAAAGAGGAGGCTGGTGGTGAAGTCTGATGTGCCTGAGACTTCAACAGGAGGCTAGCTCTCTTCTAGCCCTTGGGTGATTGCTTTAGCAAGTTGAAATAAAAGTTCTCTTCAAAGTCTTTTCCTCTTCTTCCAAGTCCAGTGAAAACTACTGCAGGCCAATCCAAGAAACAGCACACAAGCACAAGGACAGTCACCTCCTGCAGATTCCTTCAGTTACACGGACAGAGATTCCCCTTGTTGTCCAGGAGCAATACAAATTGTAGGGGTTTCAGCACAGATATTTATACCCCAAAAGTCTTTGTTCTCAAAATCTACAAGTCACTGAACCCAGCCAGAACCAGTTCTGCTCAGTCCTAGAGCACTTTGTTTACCAGGCTGCATCCTTCATTTCAGAAAGAGGGGGTCTGCCATTAGACGCACAGTAGGAGGTGGAGCCAGCATTCACCTTGCCAGGCACAGCCCTATTCAGGTCAAGGAGCTACCCCTCCCCATACTCCAAATGCAGATCTCCCTATTCAACCCAGGTCTGACTCAGCCTGCCCTGTCCCTCCAAAACCAGACAGCCAATACACATAACAGCAGAGCACACTGGAAGGCTTAGACAAAAAAATACCTACTTTCTAAAAGTGGTATTTTCAAACACAGAATAGAAAAATTAACTTCACTAAAAGATGTATTTTAATATTCTGAACTCAGGCATACTAAATTCGTTTTTCTACCATGTTCTTTGGGTCAGTTAGGACTATAGAATGTAATAGTCAAACCTCCCATTCTGGCCTATGGAGAACAGGTAGCTTTACAGTAGTGAAAAACGAAATTGGGTGTCATTCACTACCAGGACATGCTACACACATCAGGGCATGTCCTACCTTACACATACAATGCATCCTACCTTAGGGGTGACTCACATGATGCCAAGAGAAGGTTCAGGGGCTGGGAAGTGGGTGCACTTCACAGCCAAGATGGCAGTACTGGACTGCACACAGACTCTGCAGTGGCAGGTCTGAGACACACTTTCCAAGCTGCTTCTGTGGGTGGTGCAAACCAGCGCTGTAGGCCCACCAGCAGCATTTGGTTTACCAGCCCTGGGCACACATAGGCCACACTACTAGGGACTAACAGGTAAACCAAATAAGCCAATCATGGATATACCAATTCACATGTCATATTTACACATGGAGCATTCGCGCTGTGGCACTGAATGGCAGTGGCACAGCGCCCAGAGCATCTAATACCAGCAAAAACAGAGGAGATAACAGCGAAAAATGAAAGGGAGACCCAGGCCAATGGTGCCAGGTCTAACACCCACTCACTGTCACTCACATTCACTCTCACTCACTCTCACTTGTTCTCACCCACTGTGGCTCACCTATTCCCACTCACAGCTACACTCAGTGTAACTCACTCTCATTCATTCTCACTCACTCCCCCATCATGTGACGAGATGGGAGATGGTCAGGTGAGAGCCTGATTGCAGTGAAACTCCAGGCACTATATGTGTGAAGCCTAAAGTGCCTATGGCTGTATGTATAGAAGATGCTGCAGCACACCCCAACTGGATGGCTCAGAGGCTTGTCAGGGCTCTTGGGTCAGAACTAGGACTTCTCTGGGCATGGAAAAGATGTCTGGTGGCTGTTGATGTCCCTCTCTGTGCCTGCACCAGCCCTCAGAAACAAATAACACTCACTGTCCATGAGTGATTGACCATCACTCACAGCCAAGGTTGGCATGTTCTTTATAAATAGTCAATAATAAGCAAACATTCACTATTGGTCATATAAAAAGGGGACAGAAAAGATAGAGGGTGGTGCCCAACACCCCTAAGGACAAGCCATCATTGATTGCATCATTAGATCTGTATCTGCCATCCCCAGACCACCCTCTCAGATCATAATACTCCCCATGTTGCCTCTCTCTCTTTCCACCTCGCCCAGTCTTCAGTGTTCTCCTACCACCGCCAGCAAGATGGTTAATGGTTCATTCTGAGCCCCATTGGATTCCCAGTCAGGGTGGAAATACGACTTTCCCCCTAAATTGGGATAATGGTTTGAGAGGATAAACCTGCACATCGAGTAGGTTTGCCCATTTGGATTTTGACTGGTAAACACTCATAGAAATGTGATCAGACTACTGATGCACTTTGTCTTGGTGTTCCCGGGGTCCCTGCCAATCACGGTCCCACAGCCTGTGTTCTTTCCCCAAAACTAACCCAATTGGCATCTCTGGCCACAGGTCAGCCCCTGGTAATTGGTACCACAGGTACCCAGGGCTCTGTGACCAGGGGAGGCCTCTAAGGGCTGCAGCACTTATTGTACCACCCTTAGAGGCCCTGTACCTTTACACACACACATTTCCTTTGCAGGCTGCGTGTTTTGGTGCAGAACAAAGTAAAGAGTCGACATGTCACACATCCCTGTGCGGTACAAAAGGGGGTGGTGATGGACGGAGCATCAGAACCAATCAAACACTCACACCCAGTCAACAGATCTGGGTTTGATCCATCACCGTTCTTTAGCCCACTCTGCCACCCCAGTTCAGACATGGCCATATGCAAATCAGTCTGACCCTGTGCCTCATGGGAACAGTCCAGCCCGAACTGCCAAGCCATGCCTTCCCTGGACTGGAAACAAGCTTCGTAGGACCGGTTTCTGGCATTTCAGCCGTCTTCAGCCAGGCTTGCTTGAATCCAGTGGCAAAGTGAGCAAGGGACTCACGTCTGAGCATACCCTGCCAACTTATGGCGAACAAAGCGGTACAAAAGGGGCTGGTGATGGACGGAGCATCAGAACCAATCAAACACTCACACCCAGTCAACAGATCTGGGTTTGAACCATCACCGTTCTTTAGCCCACTCTGCCACCCCAGTTCAGACATGGCCATATGCAAATCAGTCTGACCCTGTGCCTCATGGGAACAGTCCAGCCCGAACTGCCAAGCCATGCCTTCCCTGGACCGGAAACAAGCTTCGTAGGACCGGTTTCTGGCATTTCAGCCGTCTGCAGCCAGGCTTGCTTGAATCCAGTGGCAAAGTGAGCAAGGGACTCACGTCTGAGCATACCCTGCCAACTTGTGGTGAACAAAGCGGTACAAAAGGGGGTGGTGATGGACGGAGCATCAGAAACAATCAAACACTCACACCCAGTCAACAGATCTGGGTTTGATCCATCACCGTTCTTTAGCCCACTCTGCCACCCCAGTTCAGACATGGCCATATGCAAAACAGTCTGACCCTGTGCCTCATGGGAACAGTCCAGCCCGAACTGCCAAGCCATGCCTTCCCTGGACCGGAAACAAGCTTCGTAGGACCGGTTTCTGGCATTTCAGCCGTCTTCAGCCAGGCTTGCTTGAATCCAGTGGCAAAGTGAGCAAGGGACTCACGTCTGAGTATACCCTGCCAACTTATGGCGAACAAAGCGGTACAAAAGTGGGTGGTGATGGACGGAGCATCAGAACCAATCAAACACTCACACCCAGTCAACAGATCTGGGTTTGATCCATCACCGTTCTTTAGCCACCACCCCCTTTTGTACCGCTTTGCAGTTCGGGCTGGACTGTTCCCATGAGGCACAGGGTCAGACTGATTTGCATATGGCCATGTCTGAACTGGGGTGGCAGAGTGGGCTAAAGAACGGTGATGGATCAAACCCAGATCTGTTGACTGGGTGTGAGTGTTTGATTGGTTCTGATGCTCCGTCCATCACCACCCCCTTTTGTACTGGCATAGATCAGTCACGTCTCTACCTGAGTGCGCTATGCCAGTGGTGAGGGTACAGGTGCATGAGCCCTGTACCCCTACAGTGTCTAAGTCCATTCTTAGACATTGTAAGTGCAGGGCTGCCATTAAGAGTATATGGTGCTGGGAGCTTGTCATCACGAACTCAACAGCACCATAATGGCTACACTGAAAACTGAGAGGTTTGGTATCAAACTTCTCAGCACATTAGACCCACACTGATGCCAGTGTGGGATTTAATGAAAAATGCACACAGAGGGCATCTCAGAGATGCCCCCTGTAAAGTAACCCACCACTATTGTCCAGGCTGAGTGGCTGCTCTCAGCTACCACTACCAGACATGTTTCTGGACCCCTGGGTCGAGAGCCTGCTGCTCTCTGGGGCCTGAAACAATGCACATCCTGGGACGAGGTGCCAAGCCTCGTCCCCCAGGATGGGCAGGGTTCACGAAGGGGAAGCTTCAAAGGCATGCCGTCTTTGTGAGCCTCCCCAGACCATTTGCTGCTTTCAGCAACTTGTCCCCACTGGTTCTAACCCCCACTTTGGGTGGGAGAGCCGGCCGGAAAAACAAGTGAGGGGAAGAGGTGTGCCCACCTCTGCCAACTCCACCCCTCCGGTTGGGGGAGGCAAGATGAAGCACTACACTGAGTCCCCGCCATCTTGATGATGGGGGACCCAACCACCCAGGGACAGGCTCCTGCCCCCCTCCCAATGGAGGGTGGCACGATAGGGGGTGTACCCACCTCAGGGAAGGGACCCATTGGTCCCTGCCCTTTGCCCACCTGTAACACCCCTAAATCTAATATTTAGGGGGCACCCTGAACCTTGCTTCCTCAGATCCAGCATGACAACAAGAAGAAAAGAAGAAGGATCGAACAGCCATGCAGCCAGATATCAAGAGGAAGACGCCCACTGACTTGGCCCCAGCCCTGCTGGCCTGTCTCCCCTCGAACCCGCTCCTGAGAAATCCCAGTGTGTCCTGCAGCCAGAAACCTCAAAAACGCCGGAGGACCTGCCTGCCTTCCCTTCCAAAGACTGCTTCTCCTGTGAACACCGGATATGTTCAACTGCAACCTCTGGCAGCAGCCGGAGACCGCGAATCCAGCCCACTCTGCTCCCGCCGAACCCGGCCTGAGCTCGAGTGGAAAAACACCACGAGGAGGTCACCCCAGCGATCTTGACCCGAGATCTGGCGACCCCTGACCTGCCTCATGCCTCCAGCCCACGCCTGCAGTCTAAATCCAGAAGGCCCCCCTAACCGCGACCAGGAGCTGATAAGAAGATCCGACCTCAAAAGGCACCCCTGCACCTGACGCCCCACGGCCTTGTGTGCCCAAACTGATGGTGCCTAACCAGCCCTTAACTTCCGAACTTACCTCTCCAAGTGGTGGTCGCACCCAGAAGTCCTTCGTCTCCCTGCCTGCAGTGCTTTTGTAAACTGGAGGTTCTCCATAGAAAACAACAGGGCGCCCGATGTCGAAACAGCACTCTGCACCCGGCCGCCCCAGTGCCGCTGAGGGTGCACCTTTTGTGCTACTTTGTTTCCTCATTTGCCCTGACCTAAACCCTAGGAGCTTTGCTCCCACAACCCAGTGGCCTGCTTGCCAGCAGCGACCAACCGGAGGCCGCCTATCCCCCATTGGATAACATTGGTTCTCAACACTCTGCACCCGGCCGCCCTAGTGCCGCTGAGGGTGCAACAACAGTGCATCACTGACCCTGGGGGACCTCTGAGTCTAACCCCAGAACCTTAACTCCCACAGTCGATTACTTACCTGTGAACCGATAACATGTTTTTCCTCCATAGGATAACATTGACAATTTTCTTCCAAAAAGTTTTTGTGTGGAGTTTTTAAATCTAAAAATATTCTTTAAAAATCGCACAAATACCCAAAACGTATTTACTTACCTGTTTACAGGAAATGTCCCAGTGCTGAATCCAGGTATCCAGCACTGAGTAAGAAAAGTAACGTAGAAAGTAACTTACCTGTAATTTACTGAAAAAGCCTATTCATTTCAATGCACAGTTTTTGTTCCAAAAAAAGACTAAGTGTGGAGCTTTGAAATCTAAAGATATTCTTTACAAATCATGCGAATAACCAAAATGTAATTACTTACCTGTTTACAGGATATGTCCCAGTGCTGAATCTACGTATCCAGCACTGAGTTAGAAAAGTAACGTAAAAAGTAACTTACCTGTAATTGACTGAAAAAGCCTATTCATTCCAATGTACTGTATTTGTTAAGGGTTGCAACCTGCTGCATCCCCTGTAAATCAAACAAAGTACAAGTTCTAATGCATTTTCAAACTGTTCTATATTCAGCAACTTATTACTGAGAAGTATTTTATGCTTACCTGTGCCAGGCTTGCTTGGTTCTATAAATAAACAACAGTATATTTTTTATACAAAAACAATTGGCCTAGAGTTCAATTCTTGAGTGTGTGAATTCATTTGTTGACTGAGTGTGTATGTATGAAAATGAGGCAGCATCTGTGAGGCCTGCACAGATAACATGACTACATTTGTCCTTCACTGGGAACCAAACACCCAATTGTAGCGCCTGACTCTCAGAGGGTAGCGTTGCAGAGCAGTCTAAGGCTTACTCAAGGGAGGTGGTGTGGGCTAGTTATCGCCATTTGCAGGTGCACAAAAATAACACTCAATAATTGATTGTCCAGTCTGTACTTTGCTTTATAAAAGTAAGAGTACATTTATTAAACACACACACCACTCAATACTATGCACCAATTTACAAATATACATAAGCTGTTGGAATTACTTTGTGACATTGCATAACATCTCCACCCCTCCCGCAGGGGGCGTGGGGTCTAGTACCACCACTCCCGTGTATGCACATCAACTTGCCCCCAATGCAGTTAGTTGAACATAACCTGGAGCGAGGGCCCTGCACACTGGCACCATCCCAGTGGCGACCTACCCCATTACCTCAACAAGCATTAAAACGGGGTAAACCTGCCTTGGTGACACATGACCCTGACTGAGCATCTCCTACTGACCATAAAGTATGCACCTCTATATCTTAAGGGCTAGCAGTCTGGGGTCTTCACCTAAGCGCAGCAGCAAGAATCCATGTTTACGCACACTTTAGAATGACAGTACTCATCACCTTGGTTGATCATTTGAATGCATTGCAATTACAGCCCCTAAGGGCATCACAGATGAAATCACAGGATTGCGCATATACAGCCAGACACCCTAGCAGGACTGTCTGGCAACATAGCCCCACTTGGCTTATAACATCTCCTTACACATGTGACTTACAGTCCATTCAAAAGAAGTACTCCTGGCAACTACACTTCTCCTGCAGTGCGCCTCTTCACTTTAAAAGGAATCACAGGTAAAAGCATGGGATTACGTAAATACAGCCAGACCCCCTAGCAGGAAGGCCCAGCAACATAACTCCATTTAGCTTAACATCACCTTACACATGTGACTTACAGTCCCTTCAAAAGAAGTACTCCTGGCAACTACACTTCTCCTGCAGTGCGCCTCTTCACTTTAAAAGGAATCACAGGTAAAAGCATGGGATTACGTACATACAGCCAGACCCCCTAGCAGGAAGGTCCAGCAACATAACTCCATTTAGCTTAACATCACCTTACACAGGTACTTCACTTTACACATGTGACTTTCAGTCCAACTAATTACACCACTTCACCTCCAGGGGATGCCCTTCTCCAGACATCCCCAACTCAGCCCTTCACTCCATGATGCACTTCATAGTATAACCTCAGCTGTAGAACATAAGTTCCAGCCTAGAAGGTGTTAAAGGCTGGCTGAGCCCTTGAGGGGCTATTCTTTCAGATGCCCCGTGAAACGTGAAACCTAGGGGTGGACTGTTCTTCTTTATGCTGGGGGAGACTGCGGTGCTCCTGCAGCCCCCCTGTACCCCTTTTCACACATGAGGGTGACCCCCTCCTCTGGGGGCCACCAGGCACCAAAATGGCAGATTTCTTTGGGCTGGGGCGGGGGGGGGGGGGGGGGGGGAAGACTGCGCTCCTCCAGCAGCTCCCCCAGCACCTTTTCACAAGTGAGGGTGACCCCCCTCCCGAGGCATTATGGGGCGCTTCATGCTCCTCTTTACCAGCCCCAGCCACTGGGAACACTCTCTTCCTCCCTCAGGGTCTCTGATTCAGCAGGGTGCTGTCTTCACTGGCTCCCTGCGCCAGCCTTTCGCCAGGCTCTCCTTCTGGGCCTCTCTTCTCCCCGCGCAGAGGCCCCTGCTTCTGTGCACCAGTCCTGGGCTCTTCTTCTGGTGCTGATAGGGTCCTGGGGGCAGTCAGGGAGTCTCTCCTTCCAACTACCCATTGCGCCAGGCTCCAGCACCTTCACCCTCAGCAGACCACACCCCAGAGAGACCTTCTCTTCCTGTGCAAGCACTTTTTAAAAGTTGAGTAGGGGGCTGGCAGGAAGTCTCTGTTGGTCCTATCAAACAGCGACACATCACGTCCCTGCCTCTGCTCCCTCCTTCTTGTCCAGCCTCTGAGCTTGTTCAAAATGGCTTCGTCCAGGGTTTCTGCCACATGTCTCGGAAGCACCTTCCCCCCAAGCTGCCTTCCCTCCTTGGTGCAGCCTGATGCCTGGCACCCAGCGACAGTGGTTGATGGATTGGCCTGTAGCCCCACCCATCTTCTCTTCGTGGAGAGGAGGCCCTCGCTTGTGGAAGAAAGGTTATCAATCCATCCAGCTGAGGTCAGCCCTCAGCCTGGGTCTGGTCATGGCTGGCTCAGAGAAATATGATAGTTCTGGATGACCCAAAAGCAGTACAAATATGACTTTGGACTCTGCAGAATACTTATTTTCACATTCGTTACATTGGACTTAAGTGCGTGTCTGGAAGTTAATCTAGCCATGG
This sequence comes from Triturus cristatus, assembly GCF_964204655.1. Classification (NCBI taxonomy): domain Eukaryota; kingdom Metazoa; phylum Chordata; class Amphibia; order Caudata; family Salamandridae; genus Triturus; species Triturus cristatus. Next base: position 1,060,758,817 of record NC_140583.1, read on the forward strand.
GCCCCACATTCCCTTAGGGGAATAATGAAGTGAAAACACAGTAAAACACACTGACTTTCCCTGGCATGTTTCTTTCCAGCATATAAATACTAGTCCATGTCACCACCCAATACTGCATAAGTCCTGCCACACCATTCACTTTGTAGCTGCTCCTGAACGGCGCACGCTAGAAATCTCCCCTGCGCAGCCCGTACACATGTGCACACGCATGTACACACGTGCCTGCATGTAACCAGCCCGGTGTCCCTTACTCCAGCTGCTGCGCAGTGGCCTGGTCAAGCCAGGGGAACACCAGTAAAATCCCCATGCAGTCTCTTACATCCTGAGTTCACTGTGGGTGAGTCCCAACTTATGAGGCTCCCCCAAAGTAAAAGCTCAACAATTAGGTGCTCAAAAAGCAGAAAATCCGGGCGGCCCATAGTGTCAGAACCACCTTCTAACAGTGTACATCAAATGCTTAACAATGTTCTCTGATACTGCCTTACTGCTCGACCGCTCTACCACAAATAGACAGTAACGGTCTATCTAACTTTAACCTCTGCCTACCTCTGAGGTCACCTGGACTCTATACACACTATACCTCATTTTGGTATAGTATATATAGAGCCAGTTTCCTACAGAGCTGTTGCCTGTTTTATGCCCTTCGGTGTGTTTAGTAGGCACCTTTGCAGCTTTTGGCAGTTTTCCTCTCCCTCCACCCCTCAACTACCACCCTATAGTTTAGGTCTTGTCTTCCTCTTCCTTACTGGGAGCATGGTCCAAGTACTACTTCCCTTGCCCAGTGTTGTTTTTCTTGCAATCCCTTCCTACCGCCTCCACCCAGGATTGTTACTAGCCCTGCCCCCTTTGCGCCTCCTGTGGTTCACTCCTCCCCGTTGATTCTTGCCCTTTCTTGAAGCACACAAAAGTCATGTCAATGGGTATCAAGCTTCTACAAAGATATTAACGCCACTGCACTTCCTGGTCGTGGTGGCTTTTTTGGTGCTGTTTTCATGCAGGGCCAAAACAACAAACCTCAGCTCGGACATAAGATAATAATTGTTTTTGTGAAAGCAGAGAATACTCCGATACTAAGAAAATGGATCACTGGCCCTCGCAGTTAGTGCTGGCCGCGCCATATCATTGTCTTTAACATAAGCTAAAATAAACTGACAAAGCCAATAGCTCTCCTATAAGTAAAACCTATTGGCTTTGCCAATGGGTTTTTTTCTTTCATGCTTATATGTAGTGAGCCAATAAATTAACAGGGAGAGCCGATTCAGAGGCTAGCCAAGGGTGTGGCTTGGCTCTCATAGCCCATGCACAAGTCGGGCGTTTAAAATGTTTGGCATGTTTATCAAAAGTATGACTAAGTCTATTTTTTTTAAAGAATTTACTTCTTTAACATGTAGAAGGGAGTCACCTTGTTACATCAGATTATACCACTGCATTAGGAGATCCTTATTAAAAGTGATTGGGCATAATTCACAAAGCTAAGTTATACTTTTGATTAAGTTTACACTTTGTAGTAAGTTTACTACTTTCGATATTAACAAACTCTGAGTGTAAACTTATTACAAAAGTGTAACTTACATTTTTTCACCCTCGGTGTTAAGCAATTGGCGTGTGGGTGACGTCCTTCCCTAAGCTTCTCCCTGACTCTGCCTGAATCCCTCTTAGTCCTCCCTCATCCCATCCTCTTTATTAGTAAGTCTCTTCCTTTTCCCATCCACTCCCCTGTGTCCCTCCCACATTTACTACTAAAATCTATACCTACATGTGGGGAGATTCTGCAGTTGGGGCTGAGAACTCCACACACATAAGTTTAGGCAAAATGTACATTTTGTAGTTCTTTTTATAGTACTACAAAACGTACTGCAAAGTGCAGTTTGAGAATCAAGCCCATCGTTTTAAACATGAACTTAGAAACATTCCTGCCCCCCGCACTGATGTCAATGCCATTAGTGAACTAGGAGGCAAGTTGGTTGTCATGGGCATCCAATATGTGACCTAGATTCTTATAGATGGAACACAAATAAGCATGAAATAAGGTATCCCTGCTGTACCATATAAGGATATTGTGAGTCACTGAGATGTTCCATGACCAGATAGAGGAGCAAGCTTGAAGACTGGGTTCATTTATAAGTTCATGGAAATATGAGGTGACTCGCAATATCGTTATAATGTACAGCAGGGGTACTTTATTCCACATAATACATGGTTACACTATCATCCCTCCCACGAATTGCTTAAATCTTTGGTGTCTTGCTCTTTGATATGAAAGAGATAGTGAGGTTGCAGACATAAAAAATAAAAGCAGACTCTGTAGTGTGAAATTAAACACACCAAAAAGTGTTTAGTACTTTTCTGCAGAAAATGTATTACTATCAGTTTAACGTACGCCATATTAAAAAAAAATTCTGTAGCTCAGATTGTGAAGAAACATGAAGAGGGATTCTATATTTCCTGTAATGTACTGAAACGAAACTTGTGGACATAAAGCTCTCCTTTCTGTTGTTCACTGTTCACTGTATAACACAGGTCAGAATAATGAAGAGCCAGTTCACGTTTTGTTGTTTAAACTGCACCTGCAATTTTGCTCTGTGGCCTGCCTTTCACCTTGGCTGCTGGCTCTGTCAGCAGGTATTATGATGTCACAACTCAACTGTAATACGTTATTACAGTTTAGCAGCTATGTCATTTCATTATTATAGCTGACTAAATACGTCACAACTCGACTGCAAAAATGAAATTAGAGACAGAATTTTATACTGTGACTGCAGACCCCATGTATTATAGTTCACTAAATCAAACACAAGATACTTTTGAACAGTGCAAATCCTGAACTCACATATTTGACGGCGGTGTCATATGTGATAATGAAGAAAAAGGAGACTTGGTAAAATAGAATATTTTTCTAGGATCACACAGTTTGGTTAAGTGTGGAAGCTGAGATTAAGCTCCGGTTTTCTGGTTTTACTTTATGCAATTTAGCCATTAAATAGGAATCTTTTTATCTGTCCTTTTTACATCAAATATTAATGCTTCGTCTTTAATTCTCGGCACATGAGGTTAGAGCATGGGTAGCAAGCAGGAGCCTTGGCTGGGCTCTTTTTTTAGGCTCAAGCTGAGCTGAGCCAGGAATCTGGCTTTAGACTGGCTTGAGCTTTTAGTTGCCCATCCAGCAATATTAATGTATATATGCTCCCTTTTCTCTTTGTTTTCATTTCCCTTAATATGGGCTTGTATGCTACGTTTTTTTTATTTTTATTGTATTCCATTCTTTCATTATGGGAGACCACTGCTGTCCCTTACTTCTATTTCTTGAACCCAGTATTTTCCATTTTTATTTTAGAGTAAACCCTGCTCTTAAGTTCTACCTTTCCCTTAGGATGAAACTTACCTTTAGCCCTTTTATTAAGTTCTGACTTAGCCATGTCTGAAAAACCTAAGGTTAACAATACTTAAAAATGTACAAAGACAGGACTTTTACTTCGCCCAGAGGAGGAATTCTCTTTCACCTCATGCTATTGGCCGTTTGGTATCTCAATCCAACTTCAATGGGGTACTTGTATTGTAATGCATGAAGCTCAAAAGTACACTGAATGATCATACATTAATTAAATTATTTTATGGATGCATTGTATATATAAAAGAACATTATTTGTTTTTCACTGCCGCAGGCTTTTTCAATGGTCTTGTCTGCACTCAAAATGCGAGCCAGAACGATTGCCTTTGCCAATGCTTGTTTTATCTGGATCTTTTATGTTTTTTCTCCACTTCTTGCTGGCTTCTCCGTTTAATCGCCACCGGTTGTGTGTATCCCCGGGCAATTAGACTACGTTACGTACGTCACCATTTCCAGCTGTGCCGTGCTCTGTGAATAATCCTGTATTTTTTTCGGGTCTTCGGGACTCGGCCCGCTCGTGTGGCAACGATAGTGGAAAAGATGAGCTGCTGCGAGGGTGACAGATTCTGCTGGCGCAATATGTTTTTCGCGAGCTGTGAAACTTTCTGTTTGAGGGCGGGAAAACCTGGTGTCGCGTGCGGCTTACTCATGCTGTGTCGTTGGAAGCGATGAGTGTTTGCTCCCTCAGACAGCCGATGGTGGTAACGACAGGGCTTTAAGTGGGATGAAAAAACCTAGAGGGGCTCTCAAAGGAGCGTAGCCAAAGTAAGTATGGGCGTGGCTTAAAACACCAGCTAAAAATCTGTGCTTACCAGTGTTTGCCGCCCGACTTGTATTTTGCTATTTATGTCATTGCATCCAGATATATGATACAAGAAACATCATATCTACAACAAGTTAGGACTATTGGCTTTGTCAATGGTTGTTAGTTGCTTAAGATAAATAAGCAGCAAGTATGGGTTGTATAGAATATTGAATAAGTTTCCACTTAAAGCCCTGGTGACACCACGACAATGTTGCTGCACCTGAGTTTCAAAAAGAGAAGTGAAAGTCAGAGAGAAAATGACTCTCTTTAACCTCTTCGGTGCTCATGACGGCTCCCGGCCGGACTGAGTCACGGTAGACGTGTGCTCATGACGGCCGGGAGCCGTCCGAACGTTGCCGCCCCTCCCATGCGGTGTTAATGCCCCGACCTGTGCGAGAGAATTAATTAGTGGGCGGAGTTCGGACGGCTCCTGGCCGTCATGAGCACACGCCCACCGTGATCTATGACGGCCGGGAGCCGCCATGAGCACCGCAGCGCCACGCCCACCCCCTATCCCCCCGGCAGCGCAGCGGAATTTGCGCCACAGTGAACGGGCTAAAGGATTTCCCTTCCCTTACAATGCTCACCTGGCATGACGTCATGCCATAACTTCTCCACTAGTGAGAAGTGAGCAGTGTGAGCAGCGCACCTCGATATGTCTGCTGCCACTGCAGTCCGGAAAAAACGGACTGCCTGTGCGAGGGCACAAAACAGAGCCCGATAGAGACCCGTTTCGAGGCCCTCTTAAAAAACCTCCGGTGCTCAGATATGGTGAGACCCAGCCCTCTTAAAGCTATGGGTAACGGTTGTCGAAAGTGGCTGGACGAAGTGATTTAAATGGGCAGGTACTGTCCGGTACGGCAGTCCTGTCCGGTACGGAGTACCTGCACTTCTTCAATTTGAAAGGGAGAATACTGTATTTCTCAGCACTGCTGCATTAGATTTAATGGACGGGTACCGGCACTTTTCAGCAGCAAAAGACACATAATTGATGGACAGAATGCAGAACAAATCTAAACATTCACCCCCAATCAAGAGATCTGGGTTAAATCCATCATTCTTTTGCTCACCATGCCACCCCAGTTTAGACCTGGCCATATGCAAATTAGTCTTGACCCTGTGTCTCATGGGAACAGTCCAGCCCGAACTGCCAAGACAGGTCCTCCCTGGACCGGAAACAAGCATCTTAGGACAGGTTTCGGGGTTTCACCCCTCTTCAGCCAGGATAGCTTGATTCCAGTGGCACAGTGAGCCCAGGACCCACGTCTGGCCATACCTGGTGCACTTAGGGCGAGAAAGCAAAAGACACACAATTGATGGACGGAATGCAAAACAAATCTAAACATTCACCTCCAGTAAAGAGATCTGGGTTAAATCCATCATTCTTTTGCTCACCATGCCACCCCAGTTTAGACCTGGCCATATGCAAATCAGTCTTGACCCTGGGCCTCATGGGAACAGTCCAGCCCGAACTGCCAAGCCAGGTCCTCCCTGGACCGGGTATGCCCAGACGTGGGTCCCTTGCTCATTTTGCCACTGGATTCAAGCTAGCCTGGCTGATGACGGCTGATTAGCCAGAAACCAGTCCCAGGATGCTTGTTTCCGGTCCAGGGAAGACATGGCTTGGTAGTTCGGGCTAGACTGTTCCCATGAAGCACAGGGTCAGACTGATTTGCATATGGCCATGTCTGAACTGGGGTGGCGGAGTGAGCTAAATAAAGATAATGGATTAAACCCAGATCAGTTGACTGGGGGTGAGTGCTTGCCATGTTCAACACTCCGTCCATCATCCCCTTTGGTTTTGCTTTGTTCGCCCTAAGTTGGCAGGGTATGCCCAGACGTGGCTCCCTTGCTCACTTTGTCACTGGATCCAAGCTAGCCTGGCTGATGACGGCTGATTAGCCAGAAACTGGTCCCAGGATGCTTCTTTCCGGTCCAGGGAAGACATGGCTTGGCAGTTCAGGCTGGACTGTTCCCATGAGGCACAGGGTCAGACTGATTTGCATATGGCCATGTCTGAACTGGGGTGGCGGAGTGAGCTAAAGAAAGATGATGGATTAAACCCAGATCAGTTGACTGGGGGCGAGTGCTTGCAATGTTCAACACTCTGTCCATCATCCCCGTGGGTCCCTTGCTCACTTTGCCACTGGATTCAAGCTAGCCTGGCTGATGACGGCTGATTAGCCAGAAACCGGTCCCAGGATGCTTGTTTCCGGTCCAGGGAAGACATGGCTTGGCAGTTTGGGCTAGACTGTTCCCATGAGGCACAGGGTCAGACTGATTTACATATGGCCATGTCTGAACTGGGGTGGCGGAGTGAGCTAAAGAAAGATGACGGATTAAACAGAGATCAGTTGACTGGGGGTGAGTGCTTGCAATGTTCAACACTCCGTCCATCATCCCCTTTGGTTTTACTTTTCAGCAGCAAACAGGTACTCAGACGAGTGAGTACCTGCACTTCTGCATTCCCATTTAAAGCAGTGGCTGGATGGCAACAAATAAGCGGTTTTCAATGCCTCAATGATAGTTATTCAGCTCTTCCTGGAGCCTAACGAAAAATAACAAAAAATAATGCCAAATCAGCAGAGTCTCAAAGCGCTATGAGGATTATGTGCAGTCCAGTTTTTCCAAGACTTCTCTTCAGAGTTTGATAATCTTTCTCTTTGTAAACTTGGACCGTAAAGGGAGTAGCAAGTACATTAAAATACTTCCCACTTTGAAGCAAAGCTCTGATGGCCTCAAGCAAATGAAGTAAGCCCGACCCCCCACACCCCCAGGAAGTGCTCCCTCATCTCTTCCATCTGTGCATCTATCCAGTCTTCCTTTAACCTTTCCATTCACCCGCTGATATCCATCATTTTACCTTTACATTTTGTCATCTATTCATTCTTTTATCCATCATTCAATCTTTCACCATTCAATTCATCCATTCATTCATCTTCCATAGATGCATGCATCTATCTATAGATCCATCCACCCATACATCTATCCATTTGACTCACACATCCATCAATAAGGCCTTTTTATCCATCCTTTGATTCTTTTATCTATCCATCCATCCATTCATCCATCCATCCACTCAGATTTCCGTTTACTCTACCATCCTTTCACCTGTCCATCCACCTAACCATTCACCCATGTATCCAGCCACTCATTCATTCACACACTCATCAATTCTTTCACTCTTTCTAGCCTTCTTTCACCTTTCTTTCCTTTAATCTTCCATCCTTCTTTACCCTTTCTATTAACCCACGTTTCTTTCTTCCCAATAATAATTGCAAGCTTTTGTCCTCAGAGTTGCAGACAGAAGTGGTCCATAAAGAACCCCACCGCTTCTGTATCTGCTAATGCAGGGGGTTCGGAATGTCCATGTTGATGGTGCTGACCATGGTGTCCTGGCATACAGCTGATGGTCTTTACTCCGAATTGCTCGAAGGCAAACAGAGGGTAGGTAAAAATTCTATATACGGGGCTATCAATAAATTGAGCACAATCTATCTATCTATCTATCTATCTATCTATCTATCTATCTATCTATCTATCTATCTATCTATCTATCTATCTATCTATCTATCTATGTAGCTATATATATATATATATATGTGTGTGGGTGTGTGTGTGTGTACACATAACCTTGGCGCCGTTTGACGATTCTTCATGAAACGTTCCAAAAAAGGGCTGCTTTTTTACTTGTTTGCACATGGAAAGTTTTGGAATGGTCCGGCAAGTGGGAGTCGAGAAAAAGGAAGTCCAAAAATGGATTAGTGAGGAAATGGGGTGTAATATAAGGTGTGGTTGTGCGACCTCACCATGTAATACGCTTACCAACCCCTTAAGGACTCTTAGGTTTCGTTTTTAAACCTTCAGCTCAACCCTGGGTAGCTGTGGCTCTGAGCAGCAAGGATTACACAAAGGAACAAATGTAAAGCAATTGAACAATTGAAGAAGAAATTGACAAGACACCAAAGAAATCTGACACCAGTTTATAAAAATAGACTCAATTTGTAGGTATTTTTATACACCACAATGAAAAATATCCTCCAGAGGGTTCAGGAGATATAGAATTTACAAGGCATTGTAAATCAAAGTATTTTACTCAACTGCAAACGAGCATTGGCAAATTCAACAAATTTGACACTTACAAACATTTTCTCTAAAACGTTTAGGCTAGGTTTAATGCTGCCACATGGAGACCCCATGGGTGACAAGCTCCCCTAGGAGCCACTCAGGGAGATTAGCAAGGTCCTTAGAAAAAGTTACCTCAGCAGGTGAAGCAATCTTCAGTCAGTTCCAGGTACTTTTATCCTTTGCAGTGCTTTCATATGGAAGTGGTCCTGATGCAAGGCATGAAGGATGCTGAAGATGCTTAAAGGATGCTGTGGATGTGTGCATTTGACAGGGATCATACTGCAACTACTCCACAGTCCATGAAGGAGCCGAGGTAGTCCTGGTCACTGAGTCGATGTCCCTCCAAGTCTTCTCTGTGCTGGCAGACGTCCACTCACCACCTGACTACCGGTCGCCCAGTGTTGCAGTCACTGGCCAATCCTTCCTTAGTTGATAACTTATCTTCTGGAGGTTCCACGTACACTCCGATGATTCTTCCGGGGTCAGCAAACGTGGATGCAACTTTGTGTGTCAGGTCCTGTCCCTGGTGCAATGCGGCAGTGGTTGGCTGCAGGTTAAAGATTCTGGGCTACCAACTTGCCTCATCAGGCTTCTCAGCTGTTGTGTCTCTGTGCTGTGAACAGGAGACCAGCTCACTGACCCTTGGAGTCTCTTGGCTGGCTCTGGAGACACATTCTCCTTGAACAGGACACTACAGGCACAGTGCCTCTTCTTTGCTAGCCGCCAAGTTCGGCAGGTGCAGTCCACTACAGTGCAGCTTCTCTTTCCATAATCCCAGTACAGCGGGAGTGGTTTCTTTGGGCCTTCTTCCAGTCCAGCTGAGATATGAGTTTGGGGTGCCAGGGCTGCCCTACTTATGCTCAAAAAATGCCCTCGTGGCAGGATGGGGTTGGTAACCAATAGGCTACCAGGTTCCTTCCCATCTGATGACCACTTCCTGTGAAGTGTGGCGCCTGGGCATCCCAGGATGCACCATTCTGCCCACTTCCAACATGGCAGGATCCCTTTACCAACATGTGAAGCTCCATAGCCCAACCCAGAGGTTTGGTTACCAGGAAGGCTAAATGCCCCTGGAAAACCAGTTTGAAAACTGGCTTACCCTCCCCTGTCCCTAGTGCCACCCTATCTACCTAAACAATGGAGCAGCCCCTCTCCCAAGTGTCCCAATTTGCCCTTCAAATGCGACTTCAGCTTTAATTAATTAATTCATTCATTTTTATTTATTTATTTATTTTATTTACGTAGCGCCTGAATCACCTCCGAAGGGGTATCTCTGCGCTTATGGACATATGAGAAAGTGCTGATACTATGTGAGGCATCTAGAACAGGAATGTTTTCAGGGGCTTTCTAAAGTGAAGATGGTGCCTCAATGTAATAGGGAGCGAATTCCAGTTCCGTGGGGCAAGATATGAGAAAGCCTTCCCCCCAGTCCTAGACTTATTAATCCAGGGAACTTTGAGAAGGTATTTGGAGCTGGATCGAAGGTCTCTAAGGGGAGTATATTGACTAAGTTTCTCCGCAAGATATGTTGGACCATTGCCAAACACCGCCTTGTGGATGACGCAGCAAACCTTAAATTTTATTCGTTTGTGCACTGGAAGCCAGTGGAGCTGCCGCAATAGTGGACTCGAAGATGATCTGTAGGGGGCATTCAGTACCAATCGAGCTGCTGTATTTTGAACTACCTGTAAGCGGTCTAACGAGGCCCCGTTAGCCGAAATCAATAAAGCATTACAGTAGTCAAAACGACTCAAGACTAAGGTCTGAATAAGAGTCTTCCGTGTATGGTCTGGGAGAAACGGAAATACTCGTCTAAGGAGACTCAGTGCATGAAAGCATGAGCTCGCCGTATGGGTCACCTGCTCCTTCATGTTCAGACTCTGCTCCATGCGAACCCCTAGATTTTTTACTGATGCCTTCGAGGCGGGGGGGGGGACACCCAGCTCACCTGGCCACTACTCTGGTGTCCACAACAATGCAGCCTCTCCGAAGAGCATAATCTCAGTTTTCCCGGCATTTAATTGGAGGAAGTTGTTACACATCCCCTGAGATAATGCTAGCATGCCGGCAGAGAAGTTGGTCTGGGCTGTTGTGGAAGATTTATCAAAAGAAAAGGTAAGCTGGGTATCATCCGCCTATGATATTGGTACGAACCCATATGTCCTCATAAGATCGGCCAAGGGAACAACATAGATATTAAATAGGGTAGGGCTTAGACAGGATCCCTGCGGAACTCCCTTGGTCAGCTTCTTGGACTTAGACCTATAAGTTCCCAGGTTGACTGTCTGGGAACGATCGGAAAGGAAGCTAGTCATCCACCGCAAGGCCTCTCCTTTTATCCCAGATTCCTCTAATCTCCTGAGCAGGATCTGTTGGTCGACTGTGTCGAAAGCTGCAGAGAGATCTAATAGCACCAGTAGAGTGGATTGTCCTAGCCTGATGTTGTCCGTGACAGCCACTAGGGCTGTCTCCGTACTATGTTTAGGCCTAAAGCCTGATTGTGACACATCCAGGCAATCTGATGCTTCGACATGAGCTGATAGATGCTTATTAGTATGTTTTTGCAAGATTTTGCTCAGGAGCGGTAGGAGGGATATTGGTTGCAAATTTGACAGATCTTTCATAGAGGCCTTGGTATTTTTGCGTAGTTGGATGACCTGTGCTGCCTTCCATTCAGATGGTAAATGACCTTCCTTTAATGACGCATTCAAGAGGGAACAGATAGGAGCAGACAGTTGTTTCGCAAGGCTCGCCGATATTTTGGCCGGTATAACATCTAGAGGGAAACCTGATTTTACAGTGTGTAATAAGGTTTCTACCTCTTCACAAGTCAGAGGGGGAAAGCTCATGAAGGGTATCCCCCTCTTGCAGGGACGGTGATCGTAGATCATGACCAACTTCGTGTTACCAGCTGTACTGAACTTATTGTAAATAAGATCAATCTTCTGCTCAAAATATTCTGCAATAGTGTTGCATAAAGCTTGAGCAGGAGGTTGTTCCAGATCACACGCTTTGGGGTTCGTGAAGGATTTAACAATCTGATATAATGCTTTTAAAGCTCACCTTTTGTGCCAACACCCATGTGGCTTCCTGCAGGAGGGCTATAACACCTCTCTACCGAGAAGGCCCCTATGGTCTCCTGTTTTGGGAGCCGTTACCACATATCACCAGGAGGGGAAAAAACTGTCTACAGGACAGACCCAGAGTACAAAAGAACATGGGCACTGAGAACCTTGGTGAACTAAAGTGGCATCTTCTAAAGTTGCACTTTTCCCAGCAGTGACATTAAATTCAATTTAACTATTACATTGGATTGAATGCACTGATTCTTTTGACACCTTACAGTACCACCTTAGTAGTTCCATTCAGAATTTAGCAGGGCTAAGATGTCAGCATGTCACTTTGCACTTGCCAATTGGGCTACTAGCCTTTCCACAGTAAAAACGACAATTTAGGGTTTCTACTATTGGAACATTTAAAAGTACATATTTTACTTATTGACATGCAGCACCCTGCTTTAGGACTCGTTTGGCCTACCTTAGGGGTGACTTACATATATTAAAAAGGGAGGTTTGAGCTTTGTCTTTACCATAAATGGCAAAGTCGAGTAAGCAGTTTACACTTGCCTTCAACCTACACTTCCAGTCTGCAGTGGCAGACTTGGAGCCATGTTTTACCATGTCCCGCTCAGGGTGCACAACATGTGCTGCAATCCCTGGGGGATACTCTAGCTTACAGGCCCTGGGTACCCCTTGTCCAAATAGCTGTGTACTTAGACTCCCAGTGACTTACATTATACCTCAAGAATCAGTCTGCTCCCAGTAGTATACAGCCTCAGTGTAGAGCTTCTCGATAGCCACATTGCCAAACTAGAGCCAACTTCCAAATTTCTGGGGGAATGGGCCTGAGCTAAATCCTGGCTTTTGACCTCTGTTAGATTGCCGGAAGTGTCATGTCCAGAGATGGCACCATCATAAATGAGCCACCAAAAGACAGAGAGTCACCATACCTGACAAAAGGACAGGGTTTTTAAAAACTAATAAAGGTTAGTATCCCTTTTGTGTGTCTTCAGTACTTAAAATGATGGGCACTGTGTTTGAAAACCAAATGGACATCTACTGATCTACAACCTTATAAACATTGTGTACTATGAGTCTTTCTGAACACAGTATGATACGAAGGAATTGTATATATATGCATATTCTCTTTTATGTTCATAAAATCCTTCAATCATGATACACGTAAATATAAAATATAAAATCACAGTTAAAATGGACTAATTACACTCCATAGTATTTTAATACATTGTTAGTTCTTAGCAATACTCATTGCATAATGTACAAAAATGAAGCATCAAATACATGAAAATTCCTTCTTTTTTGCAAAATGTACAAAACTGTCAATGTGGCGTTTCTGTGGTCAATGGGAACATTTCTCACCCCCTTCTTCAGGACAAATATTTATGTCAGCAAATCATTCTGTGTAGGGTTTCCTTCCACAGGATATCCGTAGTACACTTTGAGGATCAAAATAGAAGGGCCTAGCAACTTCTGTCAAAGGGCCAATCCTTTAAAGTTAAAAATGCTTTCATAGTCATATGGCTGATCTCATAACTCCAGTTGCAATATACCTCTCAGTGGCGTAATTTATTATAGCCTCATTATCTGTATGGTTATTTAAAAAAATCCAAGTTTCTTATATAATAAGGGCATAACCCCTATATTGTATTAGTATTTTCAGGGGTTGCATCAAATTGCTGTCCCTGGTACCTTTAATATCCAGAAACCTTCCACTGCTTTCCTCTGGTGTGCATTTCCTGGTTTCATGCCTTGCTTTATTTTTAACAGCAGCCAAAAGAAACAACAACATTACCCAGAAACCCCTGGGGAAAAACTACCACAATTCTTCACAGTAGAACAACCAATTGGGTGTTGAGTGCAGCCATAGCTTTCTTGACTGAGAGCAACAAATTCTCTTTTCTTGCCAAGTGTCAGTCAATATGAGATCGGTAGAGCCATAACACAACGGAACCAAAAGTTAGTAGAACAGTAACCAAATCCTAGAGAAAATCCAAAAGGAGCTGGGAAACAGAGATCCGAAAGGATGGCCTGGGAGCGAGCTGCTGCCATGGGGAATCCAGGGAAAAAGTGTCTCCAACGAGGTTAAGTTGAAGACACTGGGACTGTGAAAAATAAATCATGGAAGGTTAGTAAATCAGCGGTGTGATAGCAGTCGCCTCCGTGTCTTTAATAAAATGTAGCCATTCTGACACCAAGGCTAGGAAAATCTCTATTTTATTACAAGACGAGAGGCTCCTAATATGCTTGTTCAAATCATTGAGATCACAGAGTCAGATAGATCAGCAATTGCTTACAGTAAAAAGTCCTAAACCTTTCAACATTTGACCAGTCTGTAGATTTGAGGATGTCATGTAAACCCGCACCCGCCCAAAAAGCCCTAGTGGCCATGGCCCCTCTGGCTGAATGGGCGCCAAATATATCAGTATTACTAGCCATGGACATGATCCACCGAACCGAACAAGCCAAGGTAGGAGCAGAGACAGGCTTGTAGGGTTTCTGCAAGGAAATGAGTAACTTTGATGCTCATGTCTGGGTATAGCTCTAGCGCGTAAGCCTCAATTAGTAAAAAACTAAAGTGCTGGGTGGAATGCATGAATTATTGTTTGGTAACTACTCAGACGGCAATGCAGTCCATTGTTTTTTTGCTTTTGCCCACAGTGCAACTTCAGACAGAGACCAGCCATATGCAAATCAGTATTTGTCTGGCTCGAATGTGAACAGTCCATCCCAAACTGCTAGCCAAGGTCCACTCTGGACAGGAACAAAAGCCACCCCAAACAGTTGTCAGGCTTTTGAGCTTTGTCAATGAGGTGCAGCTTGAGTCCCATGGAACAGTGAGAAAGAGACCAGCATCGGGCATGAATGTCAAACATTTGGTGTCTAAATTAGAAAATCAATAAAGGCAGTGAAACATCACTGAGGGAGCCATGGGATAGACAGAAAAGAGGAGTTTGAAGCTTCAGGGCAATATACTAAGATTCTTATGACAATACTGAACAATGCTGAAAAGCCTCGGTGAACAACATTAAATGACTTAAAGAATAGTTTGCTCTTTTCCAACCTGGATGTCATCCACCACCCTCAAGCCCAGTGCGACTAAAACAGAATTCCTTCTCCTTGCCAGCAAAAACAAGCAAGCCTAAATCTAGGACTGGCTCAGTACCAGAAGTATTGAGGCTTCAGTTTCAGACTCTTCGAGAACAACTAATCCCACAGACTGTTCATCCACAGGATGCACGTGGCCAAGGAGGCCGATGCACATGGTACCATCGATTATCCCGGTATCCCTGGAACTGACTTTAGGGCCATAGTTTAAGTTCTGATCCTTTAGCACTTGGATGATGTCAGGAGGCATCTGCAACAAGAGAGGCCAAGCTATCATAGGGGCCAAATTGAGAGGTCCAGAATAAAAAAACATACTCGGAAATTAGCTTTTGTAATCTTCGTCCCCAGAATTTGGAACTCAGTCCTCCACAAATCAGGTTTGATTCCTCACTCTTGCCCTTCAGAAGAAAGCCATAAATACACCAATTGAAGGAGCTTTTTTTTTGCCTATCATTAAAGAGTAACACCTTTGTCTCCACAGTCCCATCGAAGGACTCCACCGCCCACTGTTTCCCTCTGCCACCTCTGCTCCGCCACATTAATGACCTTCCATGATCCTGAAGTTCTCCTTGGTCTGTTGCACAATACTTTGTTGCTTTCAAACTAGTCTTGAGCTTTCTAAATGCAAAGCAGTATATGCACTCAGGCCTTAATAGCTAAGTGATGGGATCTCAAATACAGCGGCGCACTGCCATGGACGCCCACCCTTCTGTTCCACCGGTGCCCGTGACCACAGCACGTAACATTAGCTTCTTGGGACCTTATTGTCGGCAGCATTGTGGCTTCCTGGTCCATTGCAACCCTACGACAGGAAGATGTCTGGTCATGGTTCCTCATCAACTATACTAGATTACTTCCTGGAGCCGCAGAGTCCCTTGGTGTCTGTCTCTAGGTCAAGCACATCAGTATTTAAGGGCACTGTAGATGGTCTGCTTCCTTTGAGGGCTATCCAGCTTTCAGCCTTCTTATTAGGATCCCTTTTGTGTGGGTTGGGGAAGTGCCCAGGGAGAGTCTTGAAGGCCTGGCTTCAGAAGAGTTAGGCAGAGTTAGAACACACAGGCCACAGGTGGCGCATCTCATGATCTCTCTGAACTCATGTCATGATCCCTGCCCCACACTTATTTCCTCACACGGTTCTTGTGCGGAGGCCGATACTCTGAATTGGCTGAATGTACATGCCTTTTGAAGCAGGGCAGACTGGGAAGATTGTCAGCGCAAGATGGACAGAGACTTTACCCCTCCAATGGACCCACTACACGAGACACAGTGAAGCTAAGGAAATCTACATATCCTATTAAACGACAGGGCTATCAAGAGGCTTCCAGATGGTTGCGACCATCCTGAACTCTTAGGGCCCGATTCACAAAGGTAAACGTACACGTGTTAAGTTACTCGTGTAGATTTGCCACTGCAGCCAGGTGTATATCTGCCTTTTCTTGCTGTTCACCATTTCCCAGTGTAGACCTGCATCTTGGTGTAGGTTTTCATGTCTCCAACCTTTGGTGAATCGTCCTATAGCAGAATTTACAAGTGTAAAGCTACTACTAGTAACTTTTCACACTTAGGTGGAACTCACCACCACTGTAGCAGAGATCTCCCAGTCGAAAAGTATAGGAAAAAATATTAAAGTTTGCAATTCTTTAAACCAATTATTACAAATATTAGTATAAAATATAAATGAAAAATGATTTAAAATATATATTACAAACCTAGAAGTATTAAAAATAAAATGTTACAACACATTAGCTGATAAAATTACATTTGAGTGAAATAATTAACTAAATAAAATATATTTATTTAAATTAGAAATATTCTGTCTTAAAAAAGAGCCCACGTACAGTACAGTTTTATTTTTATTTAATATATATTACCGTTTATTGAAGGTGGTGTGTAGAATATTTTAAATTATTTCTTAATTTCCTAACAAAAATTTAAAAGTGTAATTTAATTTTTAAATTAAGTTTGTTACATTTTAAAACAATAAAATAATTTTTGATAAATATATTTTATTATAAAGTTTAAACAATAAAGCATATCTATCTATCTATCTATCTATCTATCTATCTATCTATCTATCTATCTATCTATCTATCTATCTATCTATCTATCTATATGCAATTCTTCAAAATAATTTTATTTAAGTTTTGTCCCTATATGTTTTAAGTCCCAGTCACCATTATTTTCTATGGGAGTACCTGTGTGTGGCCATGTATGGTACTTGCGATACTCCAAGGCTGGGCTGAAGTTCATCCACTACTGTTTTGTCACCTTTAAGGCCTAGTAACTTTAGAAGTGCAGTCTGTGAATAGCAATGGGCTTACGCTTTTGTGAGTGGAAATTTGTAGTAGCCTGTTCCTCCCTAAACCGCTGCTCACGTTTTAGTAAGTATTTATCATTTTCCAGCCACTCCCCTTTTGTCTCTCCCACATTTACTACTATAACACACGTGCAGAGATCTCCTCCACAATGGTGATCTCCACTGAGAAAAGATAGGAGAGGCGGGTAATTCCTTCCATAGGTTAGTGAACAGCACTTTGTAGTGCGTGAGTAGTAGTGAATTGAATTCTTTTATTAACCGTACGATTACTTAAAATCTTTACAGTAAAACACAATAAATAGCTAAAATACAATAAAATGCACCATGCCAGCATGGTGCATTTTATTGTATTTAACAGAATGCTCCTAAAGGAAACTGCGTCACCATGAGTATATGTTGTGCATATGCTCCAATTCACCCCAGCTTGTACCTAATTCACCCCAGCTTGTACGTAGAGTAGTAGTACTACAAAGGTGTGTCAAGCGGCCCCTTGAAGTATAAGTTCCTCATTGTGCAGACTGTCTTTGCTAGTCAATCAATATTCATAGCTGCTGCAGTCAGGACGATGTAAAAATTGTAAACTTAGCACATTTTCCTACCTTGGAAGTCAACAAAAGACTGAAATGGATACAGAGAAGTATTCTAGAACAATACCAGTGTTAAAGAAAATAGACATTATGATTGAACACTGTAATCAGGAATCGTACCTTTGGGGATTATGAACTCATGTATTTACACCTAGTTGTTTCTACAAGAGAAGCGAAAGGGATCCTAGTCTTGCACAGACATTGATAAACTTTTTTTAATGCACATATTGCTGTGTCATTCAAACTAATCCATGGATCTGCGCGTTTGTGGACAATATAAACTTTGGCTGAGGTGCTTAGACTTATTCCATGCACCCCCATTGTATATGTTGGACTAGAGACCAGCTAGCTCACAGTGCCACCATAAGCCCTCCTAAGCCAAACAGGGAGCGAATGGTTTCTGGCAACCACTGAACATGACAACGTGCCCCTCAGGGATCGTGGTAACAGACCTAGAACCTTTTCGCTCAGTCACCCATGCACTCTTGTTCTCAGAGAAGTATACAGAGAATACACAATGGGATGTTTTCAAGATATTTATTGAACCAAGGTTATTCTTGCATAGAATACATGTGCTGCGATAATCAGTAGACAGAAGCAGATAAATGTGATTACAAGCACCAAATGAGTAAATAACAGATACATTCCACCATGGTGCTAAGACAGTGTATATATGCAGGCATATAATACAAGGTAGTAATCAGGCATACTCTCACTATGCAAATCCTACTCTGTGCATGTCTAGAGTGCATGTACGTGTTGAGCCAAGAATCCCCCCTTCGGATGATCCAACCACATTACCTGGCGGGAAAGAATGTAGGACCCCATACTGGTCACATATTGGACACTCCTCACAGATTTGTCAGACAGCTACTCGGTGAAGGCTCAGTATGCAGGGACCCTCGGTGTCAGCTGGAGTGTCTCCTCTGCTACAACAGGAAATGGTTCTTTATTTATAATAAAAAGCATCCTTGCGATGTACACACAGATTAGCATTGTTGTGGATATGTAGATAGCCCTGTTGCCCCATGGATAAATATAGAACAACATTTGTACATCATGGGTAAAGGCCTTATACTCGGTGTTCGAGGCATCATGATAATATTTGCGTGAAGCCAGATGTATAAGCAAAGCAGTTTCAGAGAAATGAATCCACCATTCTCATGCACACGAATATGTGCAAAAGGTCACAGCAAATAATGTTATTGTGCAGAAATGAGGACAATGTAAGAAAACGGGCCGCCTTGCTAATGGGCCTAAACTGGGCACATAACAATATGAAAATAATGTAATAAATTAGATGGGAAAGTAATTGCATGTTTTTTGGCGAACTCTAAAATACTAATGTGCATTTATAAAGGTGCAATTTACAAACCAGTCACGTTGAATATAAATTGAACCACAGAGAGTATTTGTAGAACACTCAAGGCAGCTATCTATAGTAAGAAACAAAACAGTTCAGAGTACTCTTTGCACATGTTATAAAGATTATTTGTGTTACAGCTTTTGAAAGACATAACATTTCATTAGACTATAGAGTTTGAAATACAAAGATTCTGAAAGGTATTATATCATATTCAATATTAGAAGGTAGGCGTAGAAGCCAGAACAATAAGATCAAGAAACGTTTACTCTAATACTTTGATATCAAAATGTCTTTAGTTTACACCACGTTCATCTGTGTAACTAAGCAGAATGAACATATCCAGGACATATTTATATGCCCCTATCGCCAGCACAATGTCACTTTTAGTGACGTTGTGGTGGCGATAGGGGCTTTGCCTTATTTACATGGCATTGTTAAGCCACTAAACGTGGCCTAATGCTGCCTTGTAAATAAGGCACCCTTTCACGCTGTACTTTGCGTGCAAGGGGAGGGCAATGGGTGTTTAGGTGGGCGTTCCACAGCAACACCCATTGTATTTGATGCTGCCCCCTATGCACAAGGGTGGCGTAAATAGGAGGCAGCGCCAAAATTAATACCAGGGAAAGCCTGTTCTTAAACAGGCGAATCGAGGAGAAATGCTTTATTTCTCCTTGATTTTGCTGTTTCCATATGTGCTGCATTGTGCAGCACACAAGGAAATAGCAAATTGCCATTGATTGTTTATGTGTAAGAAGGTGAGCCCCCCCCCCCAAAAAATGACGTTTTGCAACTCCTATGTGTACTGCATTAAGCAGCACAGATAAAAGTTACAAAACGTAATTTAAAGATGTTTATGTGCAGGAAGGGATACCTTTCTGCACATAATCTTCCCCTCAATGCAGATATCCTTGCATTATGGTGCAAGGGTGCCCGCGTTGGTGCTAGGCTGCTAATTTTAGCACCAGGGCAGGGGAAAAAACAGGGCTGCACCATATTATTGTAAATATGGTGCAGCCCTGTGTTTCGGAAGTGGGGAGTGCAGCGTTAAGACAGGAAGGCTAACGCCTCACCCCACCACTTCATTGTAAATATGCCCCAAGTGTCTCGGTTTCACTCTCTTAACCAGCTCCTCCTTCGACGGGTCTACCTCTAACCAACACATTGTTCAGTGTATGTTTGGCACTAGGTTTGGAGAAGTGTGGAAGCACACATCGCTCCTGTTGGATCACAATTGCGAATTTAGTGAATTCTAACACCTCATCAGTGTCCACGTGCTGTGGCACCCAAGGAGATGTCTTCCCTAGTACTTAGAATAGCCCTTTTCAGAAATTGCTTTATCGATGGGATACTTGCTGATAGCAAAAAGTTCAACATTTTATCAGGGAACCTTCGGCCAACCTGAGAAACCAGAAAAACCTAGGACCTTTGCCAATGGTCAAATTGCCTGATCTCTTTGTTGGTGGGGGACCACATCAGTTACATTGGTGCATTATGGGACAACGTCTGGCCTCATACTCAAGACACTCTTAATATAAACAAAATGACCAAGGAAACCTTAATAACAAATTTGGGAGGTAGGTGGAATTAGCCAGACATAATAAGCTTGAGACCTTCACCCTCCCCCTGAAACAAAACACGCACAGGTGACAAATATAATAAACAAGAGAGTTGTATTAATGGGTTTCTTTATTTTCACATAGATCCTCATTTTGGGCGTCCTCCGGCCCGTCTTCTTTCTTGGACACCCAGTCCCCAATGGAGACGTTTTACCTCCCAAATGGCCTGTGCACGTGTCCTTCCACGAGAGCTTTTCGCCCCAGTTTCTTTAATTTTGAGATTCCCTCTCTTCATCTGTACCCTCAAGGATCCAGCCTGGGTGACCCGGAAGAACCTCTGCCATCAGGATGCAAGGTTTCAAGGAAACACCACTTAGCGCCAGGAAGCTCTTCTTCCTGCCTGGACACTGGCCTTTGTTGAGCCGATTCCAAAAACCATGCCCCCTTCTAGTACCTCCCCCCTCTTCCTCCTGCTGGTCCCTTTAAGGAAGTCACTTTCGCAAGTCAGATGGAAAGCTCGGGGCAGATTTATGAGCCCCTTGCGCCACTTTTGCGTCACTTTTCCCATGGTAAAAGTGACGCAAAAGTGGCGCAAGGGGCTCATAAATCTGCCCCCTCGTCTAGCAAAGATTCCTAGATGGATTCGGAGGTGAAGAACACCTAATTCTCCGAGGAAAGATAACATTGGGAATAAATCTAACATCAGGCTGGAAGCATCGCCATACATGACGTGACTGGTGTAACTTGTTACAAAAATGTGCTAAATAACGTTTTTCCTGCCACTGTATGCAAATTGCACCGAATACTCAATAAATAAAAATATGAGAAAGAAGGAAATAACAGCAAAACGCCACTGCAGTGCAAAACAAATGAGAAACAAACATCAAGGTGTGAGGGAGAGACAGGAAGGTTTATTAATCTGAGTAGACAGAGGATTAAAAACTACCTCACCCTGCATCACAAAAAATGTAGGTACTTCCGTAATTTATCAAAAATATCCATGCTCATCAACTTAATATTTTTCCATGTGAAATTTCTCATAGGCACGGATCTATGTGATAGGTGTAGGTACAAGACGTGGACATGTTCCTCAGCATCGAAAGGCAATAACGAGATCTGGGCAGGTGGCCAGACTCCGTTGCATGGGATTCCAGGGGCCCTTGGCTCTCTTGTAGTTTTTTGGTCCCAGTTTTCGCGACCCGGCGCACATTTTTTTCATTTTCTTGTGCCTCTATTCCTCTGTCCACCAACATTGGGAGCTCTAAGACTCTGATTAACCACACCATGAACTAGCATTTTACATCCTTTCATTCATATTGGCATCTGGGTCTCTAAGTCCACACAATATTTTTTGTGGACTATATTGCCTCGGTGGATCTGATTACCACAATGGCAAGTACCCTCTAATTTGTCCCACTGAAATGTTTAGGAAAGTTTAAAGTTTCAACAGCAGAGTGTTACTTTTGCAGCCTTTTCTCTCCGCTCTGTCGGTGCTGCTGAAGCTGACATGGCTTCTGGCGAGTGACCCATAATTCTCAACTCTTTTATTTTATTTTTTTATTTTTAATTTATTTATTAATTTTAAACCATAGAACAATCATGATACATGAATTGTACAGGCAGGAATATACTTATAGCATCCGAGAGAGAGATCTGTAATACATTATTTAAACACATTGATTATTTGTTGTAGTTTGACTGTGGCATGTGGGATGGGAATGTTACACTCAGGGCCATAAACGTGTTTTTTCCCTTTTCCCGGGTTGCTTATTGGAATGGAATGGAATGAGGATTTGTAAAGCGCGTTGGCTACCCAGGGGCGTCCCAGCGCTGTAAAGAGCTTGAGCTGAGCTGGAGAGGCTGGAATAGGGGGGGCTTGGTGAAGTTTTAAACCGAAGTTTTGCTGAATATTCGTGCGGGGGCAATGCTTAAACCTTATACATCAGCGTGTCTACGCGCTATTCATGATGTATATTGGGTGTGTGAGGAGATATGCTCTGAGGGATCCCATATGTCCCTGGGCCTCGAAGTCAGTGGTAGTAGTTCCGCATGAGTAAGCTTCGGATCCTGCCAGAATATCATGTCTTTAATCCAGTCCTTGAACTCAGGAGATCTGCCTCGTCCCCGTCTACATGCTGTTCTTCGCTTGGCTAGTAAAAGCCCCAGAGAAGTGAAGCGTCGGTGTCCCACCTCTATATTTTCTGTGTAGCCCAAGAGAGCAGTTATGGGTGAAGACTGGATTGAGGGTGATGTCATCTGTTCTGTGGCTACAAACACTTGTTTCCAATATTCCTTAATACTGGGGGGAATCCAAGCAAGGTGTAGAAAGTCTGCCTTTACGATCCCACACCTGTCACAATGGTCGTTGTCTCGTAGTTTGTACTTATACAGTTTAACGGGTGTATAGTATGTGCGATGTAAAAATTTGTACTGTATATTGCAGA
This sequence comes from Triturus cristatus, assembly GCF_964204655.1. NCBI lineage: Eukaryota > Metazoa > Chordata > Amphibia > Caudata > Salamandridae > Triturus > Triturus cristatus. The sequence goes on from NC_140583.1 coordinate 1,060,781,593, forward strand.
GGCGGCAACTGGATGACACCTGCTCTGTTTACGGCTGTAAAGCCACTGTTTCTCCGTTATTTCATGCCCAACTTCTGTTGCCCATTTTCACCGAGCATTACATTGTACCGGGGTCTGATTAATGTATATGTTATGATATAACTTAGACACCACATGTGAAGCTGCCTCGTTTTGTAACAGCGTATGTAGTGGAGTGAGCACTTGTGGTTCTTGTGGGTATGTAGGCGTATACTCTTCAATGCCTTGTCTCAATCTGACATATAAAAAAATGTCCATGGGAGTGGGTGTTGTAGCGAACATCTGTTGCAGTGTGCGAAATTTCCCTTTCAACTATAAGTCTTCCTAGTTTTGTATGCCAAAATTAATTTTGTTTTTTAAAAGCACCTTCTAGTAATACTGGCAACTTAGGGTGATATACTAGGGGGAGTAGAGGTGAGTATAGCATAGGGACTTGCATGTGCTTGGCTATACGCTGCCACGCCTTGACCATGCATGTGACTGCTGTTGGATCGGTTTCTCAGGGTTGAGGTGTGCTCAACATGACTCCCTCCAGAGGTATGGGATCTGCCAGCCATTTTTCCACCGCTGCTTGTGGCATATATTTAGGTGGGTGGAACCAGTACTGGGCTTAGTGAGCTTGTGCACAAGTATAGTACAATTCCAGATCTGGAACATCAAACCCTCCTTTTGAATAGGGCCGAATAAGCACATCCCACTTCAATCTGGGTTGTTTGCTGCCCCACGTTAGTCTAATGATCATCTCAGTGCGAAAGGCCGTAAAGAATGACTTCCAGGGTAAAATGGGATGTTCATGAATAAATACAAGAGCTTGGGGAGAATACCCATCTTTATTAGAGAAGTGCGTCCCGCCATTGAGAGGGGGAGAGAGATCCATCTCGTGACACAGCTAGTGATGTTTTCTAGGAGTAGTAGTAGTTTAAGCGCATCAGCTCCGCCCGATGAGCAGTAATATATATTCCCAGATATTTCACCTCTGTGGCACACCATTCTATTGGAAAGTCAGGGTCAAATGGTGTCGTAGATGTGGTGAGAGGGAAGTTCTGGGATTTCTTCCAATTTATATGTATTCCTGATAATTCCCCAAAGCAGACAAATTCCCGTAATATGGGGTTTAGATTCTGCTGAGGGCTTCTGAGATACAGGGTAATATCATCTGCGTATAGAGAGATGAGCATTGTGTGCATTTGGCAACGCAGAGCCTTATCTTGGTGATGCTGTCTCACTTTGGCCGCCAGGGGCTCAATTGCAAGAGCAGAAAGGAGAGGGGAAAGCGAACACCCCTGCCTCGTGCCCCGCGTAACAGAGACTGGCGATGAGACCAGGCCATTAACAAGGACCTTGGCTACGGGTGAGTTATATAATAGGCGGATACATGCCGGGAATCCTATGGGAATACCCATATATTGCAATATAGTGAATAAATAGTCCCATTCAACCGAATCAAAGGCTATGTGGCGTCTAAGAAGACAGGCGCGAGTGCCAATTTGAGGTCCACATTATGGAGTATAGAGAATAATGTGCGGATATTATGGGATGTCGCTCTTCCTGGTATGAAACCCACCTGATCAGGCAGTACTAGTTTCTCCATCAGAAGGCTCAGTCTATTAGCCAGGATTTTGGCGAGTATTTTTGCGTCATTATTAATTAAGGACAGCAATCTGTAGGAGCCGCATGAATCTGCGGGTTTGCTCGGTTTCAGAAGAGATGTAATGAGAGCTTCTCTCATAGAGCTCAGAAGAATGCCTGTTTCCTGGGTTTCTTCATACGCCTCTTTCAGTATAGAAATCAATTGATCTATATATGTTTTGTAAAAGTCTATCAGGAGGCCATCAGACTCCGGGCTTTACCTGATTTCATTTGCATGATGGCAGTGCGTATCTCATCTGCCTCAAATGGAGCTGCGTTGAATCCTCTTTGTGTGTCTCCTAACCATCCAATAGCTACATCCTTCAAATAATTAGAAAGATCTAGTGGTTGTCGCCTACTGGTACTATATGAATTGGTATAATATGTGGTGAAGATATTTAATATATCCCTACTATTTCTATGTCTGTCCCCGTCATCATCCGAGAGCTCTGCCCCATAATTGGAGAAACGGGGTTTGCGGATTCCTTCCGCCAAGGCTCTGCCTGGTCGCTCCCCTTCGCCGCATCTACGTGCCATTAAATATTTCCTCCTGAAGCAGGTCTCTCTCTCGGCAGTAATTTTATATTCCGAAAGTTTGTCCCTGAAGGTTGCTTGGAGTGTGCCGCTTATATCATTCCCCATCTCGCCTTCCAGCTTTTTTAGCTCTCCCTCTAAACGCAGTAAGTACCGTCTTCTGTCTTGCAAGACTCTGAAGCTATTGGCTATGCAGAAGCAGCTCATTGTGACCTTGAAGGCCTCCCATACTATGCCTATATGTGTGACTGAACCTACATGTCTTTGAAAAAAGTCTGTAATTTCTAGTCCCAGTTCGGACTTGAAAACGGTGTCTAACAATGCTTCTGGAATGAGTCTCCAGCTTCTAGGAGTCGCCCACAATGCCGGAGGGGATAGTGTCAAGCAGACCGGGCCATGGTCGGAATATGACTTGGCTAGATGCTCTGCATTAACTATCCATGGCCCAATTCCACGGGTAACCACCCAAACGTCCAGCCTGGCCCATGTGGACTGCATCGTTGTGTAGTGTGTTCCTTCCCTTTTCGCAGGGTGAATATACCTCCATGCATCCAAAAGGCCATTGTCAGCAAATATATCGTACAATATACGGTGGGTCTTAGTGTAGTGGTGTGGGAGAGGATTAGATCTATTATTGACAGGATTTAATACCGTGTTAAAATCTCCTCCCCATATTACATGTGTAAAGCCTATTTCAAGAATTCTTCCCCAAATTGTAGTGTACAATTCTGGGTCATCGACATTTGGGCCATAGCAGCACACTAATGTGACAGAGTGTGATTCCAATCTACCCCACATCATGGAGTATCTCTCTTTTGAGTCATAGTTCACGCCATCTGTGATGAATGGAGAATTTTTCTTTATAAGAATCGCTGTGCCTCTGGAATATGAGGAATACGAGGAAAACCCTCTATGCATAGACTATTTGCCAGGAAACACAGGGGTGTGTCTCGGTTCAAAGTGTGTTTCCTGAAGCAATGCAATGTGAATATGGTGTCTATCTAGATATGCCAATATCTGCCTACGTATACATGGGTCTCTCAGGCCCCTGACATTCCACGTCAATAATCGTATTTGTAATATTTCGGTGTCCTGAGACACAAGGTAAGTATCAGATGAGTGCTACAAGAATTCTCAGATCTGTCACTGTCTATGATGCTCTGTGCCTGTATCAACAAAACTATCCAGCCCCTACTATATCTTACTAGGATATGAAATAACATTCCCCATCCCCCCCCACAATAGCAACCCAACTATGCTGGTATTTATTTGCCCACCCACCTCCCATACAACATAACTCATTATACAACGATTGTAGTCCCAAATTATATAGGGGAACGTCCTTGGGGGTACAACAGGGGGCACATGAGGTTCTCTCTTCCCCACCTAATGATGGAATGTCCAGCCCTGATCTGGGATTATTTGTCCCATTTCTTGCATTACTTCTTCTCTCTCTGCCTCCCTACCACCCAATCCACTTATCTGATTATAGCGCTGTGTCAATATCTTCCAAGCATAGTACACGCTGGGGCGCTCAGTCTGGTAAGCAGTCTTTAGGCGAAGTGGCAGTTCTCTTTGTTTATGGGTGTGGCTAGAGATTTTCAACGCCTCCGCAATCCCGTAACGACATCGAAGGGGTCGAGACCCTTACCTCGAAGCTCAGTCCGAAGCCGGAGATATTGATCTGGATGGAGTTTCCTGCGATGTACGAGGAGAAGTTTGTCATTTAATACGCTTAAGTAAGTCTACCACCTGTTACGTGTTAATAAAGAAGTATTGTTTGCATTGGGATACATAACTCACAAACGTGCTGGATACAACAATGCATAGTCAATTTGTGCCTGATTTAATTTTTTCTTGACTGAAACAGATTTTTGTCTCGCCTCCTGCACTGCGTTAGTGAAATCAGGGTATATGGCTAAGTCATTGCCTTCAAAGATCAGATGCCTTTTTTCCCGGGCCAGTTTCAAAGCCATATCACGGTCCCGAAAGTTAAGGAATCGAGCAATGATCAGGCGTGGATTGCTTCCCGGGGGAGGTCTAGGGCCCAGCGAGTGATGTGCTCTTTCTATTGTCATTTGCTGCAAAAAAGCTTCAGCGCCAAACGTTATGCGCAGTAGGCGTTCGGCAAATTCTTCCATTCGGCCAGTATTTGTACTTTCTGGAATTCCAATAATGCGTATAGTATTACGCCTACTGCACGCTTCTAATTTCTCATTTTTTGTGGCACTTACTTTAAGGATCCTATCCATTTGGGCAATTTGTTTTTGCAGTTGAGTCATGGCATCTTCGCCGTCTGATATGAGCCTCTCGGCCTCTACGATCCGTTCTTCATGCTTGTCTAGTTTATGTACGATGGAGTCCATTCGAGTGGTTATTGAGTCCATTTTGGACTCTATGGAGGTGAGGCTGTGTTGCATTGCGAGCAAGAGGCCCTTAATGTCATCTTCCTGGGAAGTCGCTGGTTCTTGTGTCCGTTCTGCGTCTGCGTAATCTGGCTCATCAGCACTAGACTGCGTGATGGTTTTTCTGGCTTCAAAGGGCTGTTTTGACTGCTTGCCGTCTGTTTTCCCCATGGTGTGCCTAATGCAGTGCCATTGTGTCCAAATCGAGCCCCTAGGTGTGCGCATTGAATCGATGGTTGACTTATCGTGTCTCAGTGAAACTAACGAAGACCCAGCAGCCGGAAGTGATCACTGGCCTGTGGTTTAGATATTGTGCACAAAACAGCAAGGCTTTAGTGCACCGGTACCACGCCACTTTGTTTACTCCATCCTGTGTAATCGTGTGAAGTCTGTCAACTTTAACCATGCATTTATTCTGGGATTCAGTTTGCGCACAATCATTAAGCTTACAGAGAACTTGCGCGCTTCACTCGCCGGGCCTGAAGCAATCTTTTATGCCTATGGCCTCTACACTGTCCTGTTTCAATCCCCAAACAGCAAACGTATCCACTGGGCAGTAGTGGGGTAATTTCCTTGACAGAAATGATGCGCTGAGGGTTGGCACTATGTGAAGTATCCTTCACTCTGCAGGCGCAGCAGCCTCCACACTATATGGAGAGCATGGACTGTGGTGAGGCAAGGAGTATCACACCTCCTAGCCGTTCGCTCCCAGTCATTTGCATCACATTAACCGATGAAGCCTCCAGAATATGTTGAACCTATATTTGCAACACCAGCGTCTGGAAGTCGCATGTATAAATATATTTTTAGAGGGCCAAGCGCACCCCGGCCCTCCCGTACCAAAAGACTGAGCGAACCGCTTCTTATTACGGGAGTCGTGGCACCATGCAAGATGGCCGCGGCAACTGCAGTGGTCTCAGGCAAGTGTGTTCATGCTTGTCTCCCGGCCTCACCGCACTACCTCAGCAGGCTACCTCTGCAACATCTGAAAGCGTGGTATCATGCGTAGTGGGGGGGGGGGTCGGTCATCAGTCTTACTTGCGAGGTAGTGTGTGCTGCCTCAATGACGATTCCACCGGAGCGGCCCAAGTACCATGTGTGCGCCGGGGGCTCAATTATCTGCAGACGCCGAATTCCTTTCCAGCAGTTTACACTGTAATCTCCTTGCTGCCAGATTTGCGAGCGGTGTCTCGATTGAGGAGGTCTTGGGCATCAATAGGTGGCGGAGTGTATCGCAGACAATCGGCACATCGCTAGTGTCGATTCTTTTGCTTGTAGGCAGGATATTTGGTCAGATTATGCCGCGGAGAAGCAAGAGCCTCACTTCAGTGTGGCCATTTTGGTCCTGCACCACCTAGCGCCCCCACATAATTCTCATCTCTATGGATTGAGTTAAGAGCGCTTTGTACCTAAGTTGTTAGTGGTAGGCTTTTATGCAATCTCAAGGTTCACACCTGATATGGGTGTTCTGTTTAGGTCTGGCCTTGAGACAACTTTAGCTCTTTCACCACCCTCGTTTTTTTTCAAAGAACATCCTAATAAAAATACGTATACATAGAGGGTCTTTCAATCAGCCCTCTTTATCCATTGGTCTGTTCAAGTGTCATTCAAATCTTGCTTCTTTCCACCAGAGCCTACAGCATGGGGCAGTGAACAGCTCACTTCAGTCATTATCTCTCTCTTGCTATGAATGATTGCATTTTTTTCTTGCACATGTGCACAACCACATAGAAAGTAGTCCATTTCAGTGCCAGGGCTGGTTGACCAATCTCCACTTTCTTTTATTTCCATTTTGTTTTATTTATTTTGTGATGGGACAGCTTTGTGATGGATCATTATTTACTTATTTTATATTTACTTTTTTTTGCTAACATATGCACAGCACCTTTAGACATTTTTACTTTTTTTTCTTACTTTTCTGCTCTTAATGTATATGATTGCAAAAAAAATCCAAAAAGTCACAGGGTTACTAAGGCCAGATTTATCGGCTTTGCCACTGCTTGTCTATCCTTTGGGATTTATATTTCAGCAGACGGGATAACCGCCACCCATGGCCGGGCTGGCCGTTGCAGGCACCGGGCGTTTTCCTTGTGAGCTGGAAGGGTGGGGCCAATTTTTTATAGGTGGGGGACGTTTTAGTTACTAGGGGCCAGTGTTGCAGCGGTGTAGCAATATCAGCCCCCCGTTCCAAAAGCAGCAGCCGTGCTTCTCACTAGCACAAACCCCACCCCTGGGGCCTGTCCAACTGAATTGCCAGAGCTGGTTTGTATTCCCAGTCCAGTCTTGCCGTCACTGTTGTGACGAAGTAACCAGTCCCAGAGATCTAAATTAGCCCCTTAAACTTGTTTTGTTCCATTTCATCTGAAAGGTCCTCAGAGCCAGTGCCCTCCTTCAGCTGTTCTGGTGAACTAAGGTTTATCGTACTTTACATAAGATGGCACATTCTTACATTTTCAATTACCCATTTATTCTCAAGTTAAACCATTTTTTTCCCTGGAAGTATTTTCCAGATTGGCATATCAATCAATCCATTCAATTTCCGTCTTTTTTTCCTCCTCCTTCGCAATATTAAGTCGCAGTCGCTGAACAAAACCTCAGATGAGCGTCGGCGTGTGTGTGCTCTCAGCTACTTAAGTGGGGCTTGGGGTGGCCCAAAAGCTTCAGTGGTTTAGGGAAAGTCTTGTTACACAGAAAGGTGGCCACCGACCTGGCCCTCTGCGCAGGGGTATGAAATGGCAGGGCAGTAAATGCCAATTCTGGTAATTGCTGCCCTGTAATCACAAATTACTATATTTTGCTACCTAAGAGCAGACAAAGGAGCCATTTTTAGGTCTCGCCTGATCCAGCGCATGCGCTGGCCTGGCCGAGACATTTAGTCAGTGGCTTTTCGAAGTGCTACCAAAGGCTTTCCCGGCCACCAGCTTGCGATTACGCGCACAAGCGCGCAAGCCTCACTCCGCCTCTCCAATGCAGCGTGCCTCTCTCCACCCCTCCCCGACCATAGAGCGCGTCCCCGTGATCGTGATCGCTTTCACAGCTGCGCGGCCGCGTCGCGTTGTTTAGCTGTCTTCCTCGTGCACATCTCTCCCCTGCGTTTTTCGCTCGCCTGTTTGCTTCTCCCCATTGCCTCCACTCCTCCTGCGCTCCCCATGTTGCTTTCACGTCCCTCCTGCCCTCTTCCTGTTCAGTTTGTTTGTTTTGCTATCTTCATCGTGCACTTCTCTCCCCTGTGTTTTTCGCTCGCCCCAATGCTTCTCCCCATTGCCTCCACTCTTCCTACGCTCCCCATGTTGCTGTCACGTCCCTCCTGCCCTCTTCGTGTTCAGTTCGTATCCATCCCCTCACCCAACCCCATGTTGCTCTCACATCCACCCCCTCGCCCTTCCCTGTGTTGCTTCAGCATTCACCGCCCCCCGCATCCCCACTGCTTCCATGTTACCCCATGTCGCTCCAGATTAATACCCCGCCCAACCCCCCCTTATTGCTTCCGCTCAGAACCCTACCGTTGCTTCTGTTTCTTCTCACAGGCCGCGATTCACTTAAAAAACAAAAGAGTTTGCGTGTGTTATTCTCTCTCTGTCGTCCCCCCGGCAGGTTACTTCTCTTCCACTGAATCCCACCCACGTTTCGCCTTCCAGCAGAAATCCTTGTCGCAATCTGACATATAAAAAAATGTTCATGGGAGTGGGTGTTGTAGCGAACATCTGTTGCAGTGTGCGAAATTTCCCTTTCAACTGTAAGTCTTCCTAGTTTTGTATGCCAAAATTAATTTTGTTTTTTAAAAGCACCTTCTAGTAATACTGGCAACTTAGGGTGATATACTAGGGGGAGTAGAGGTGAGTATAGCATAGGGACTTGCATGTGCTTGGCTATACGCTGCCACGCCTTGACCATGCATGTGACTGCTGTTGGATCGGTTTCTCAGGGTTGAGGTGTGCTCAACATGACTCCCTCCAGAGGTATGGGATCTGCCAGCCATTTTTCCACCGCTGCTTGTGGCATATATTTAGGTGGGTGGAACCAGTACTGGGCTTAGTGAGCTTGTGCACAAGTATAGTACAATTCCAGATCTGGAAAATCAAACCCTCCTTTTGAATAGGGCCGAATAAGCACATCCCACTTCAATCTGGGTTGTTTGCTGCCCCACGTTAGTCTAATGATCATCTCAGTGCGAAAGGCCGTAAAGAATGACTTCCAGGGTCAAATGGGATGTTCATGAATAAATACAAGAGCTTGGGGAGAATACCCATCTTTATTAGAGAAGTGCGTCCCGCCATAGAGAGGGGGAGAGAGATCCATCTCGTGACACAGCTAGTGATGTTTTCTAGGAGTAGTAGTAGTTTAAGTGCATCAGCTCCGCCCGATGAGCAGTAATATATATTCCCAGATATTTCACCTCTGTGGCACACCATTCTATTGGAAAGTCAGGGTCAAATGGTGTCGTAGATGTGGTGAGAGGGAAGATCTGGGATTTCTTCCAATTTATATGTATTCCTGATAATTCCCCAAAGCAGACAAATTCCCGTAATATGGGGTTTAGATTCTGCTGAGGGCTTCTGAGATACAGGGTAATATCATCTGCGTATAGAGAGATGAGCATTGTGTGCATTTGGCAACGCAGAGCCTTATCTTGGTGATGCTGTCTCACTTTGGCCGCCAGGGGCTCAATTGCAAGAGCAAAAAGGAGAGGGGAAAGCGAACACCCCTGCCTCGTGTCCCGCGTAACAGAGACTGGCGATGAGACCAGGCCATTAACAAGGACCTTGGCTACGGGTGAGTGATATAATAGGCGGATACATGCCGGGAATCCTATGGGAATACCCATATATTGCACTATAGTGAATAAATAGTCCCATTCAACCGAATCAAAGGCTATGTGGCGTCTAAGAAGACAGGCGCGAGTGCCAATTTGAGGTCCACATTATGGAGTATAGAGAATAATGTGCGGATATTATGGGATGTCGCTCTTCCTGGTATGAAACCCACCTGATCAGGCAGTACTAGTTTCTCCATCAGAAGGCTCAGTCTATTAGCCAGGATTTTGGCGAGTATTTTTGCGTCATTATTAATTAAGGACAGCAATCTGTAGGAGCCGCATGAATCTGCGGGTTTGCTCGGTTTCAGAAGAGATGTAATGAGAGCTTCTCTCATAGAGCTCAGAAGAATGCCTGTTTCCTGGGTTTCTTCATACGCCTCTTTCAGTATAGAAATCAATTGATCTATATATGTTTTGTAAAAGTCTATCAGGAGGCCATCAGACTCCGGGCTTTACCTGATTTCATTTGCATGATGGCAGTGCGTATCTCATCTGCCTCAAATGGAGCTGCGTTGAATCCTCTTTGTGTGTCTCCTAACCATCCAATAGCTACATCCTTCAAATAATTAGAAAGATCTAGTGGTTGTCGCCTACTGGTACTATATGAATTGGTATAATATGTGGTGAAGATATTTAATATATCCCTACTATTTCTATGTCTGTCCCCGTCATCATCCGAGAGCTCTGCCCCATAATTGGAGAAACGGGGTTTGCGGATTCCTTCCGCCAAGGCTCTGCCTGGTCGCTCCCCTTCGCCGCATCTACGTGCCATTAAATATTTCCTCCTGAAGCAGGTCTCTCTCTCGGCAGTAATTTTATATTCCGAAAGTTTGTCCCTGAAGGTTGCTTGGAGTGTGCCGCTTATATCATTCCCCATCTCGCCTTCCAGCTTTTTTAGCTCTCCCTCTAAACGCAGTAAGTACCGTCTTCTGTCTTGCAAGACTCTGAAGCTCTTGGCTATGCAGAAGCAGCTCATTGTGACCTTGAAGGCCTCCCATACTATGCCTATATGTGTGACGGAGCCTACATGTCTTTGAAAAAAGTCTGTAATTTCTAGTCCCAGTTCGGACTTGAAAACGGTGTCTAACAATGCTTCTGGAATGAGTCTCCAGCTTCTAGGAGTCGCCCACAATGCCGGAGGGGATAGTGTCAAGCAGACCGGGCCATGGTCGGAATATGACTTGGCTAGATGCTCTGCATTAACTATCCATGGCCCAATTCCACGGGTAACCACCCAAACGTCCAGCCTGGCCCATGTGGACTGCATCGTTGTGTAGTGTGTTCCTTCCCTTTTCGCAGGGTGAATATACCTCCATGCATCCAAAAGGCCATTGTCAGCAAATATATCGTACAATATACGGTGGGTCTTAGTGTAGTGGTGTGGGAGAGGATTAGATCTATTATTGACAGGATTTAATACCGTGTTAAAATCTCCTCCCCATATTACATGTGTAAAGCCTATTTCAAGAATTCTTCCCCAAATTGTAGTGTACAATTCTGGGTCATCGACATTTGGGCCATAGCAGCACACTAATGTGACAGAGTGTGATTCCAATCTACCCCACATCATGGAGTATCTCTCTTTTGAGTCATAGTTCACGCCATCTGTGATGAATGGAGAATTTTTCTTTATAAGAATCGCTGTGCCTCTGGAATATGAGGAATACGAGGAAAACCCTCTATGCATAGACTATTTGCCAGGAAACACAGGGGTGTGTCTCGGTTCAAAGTGTGTTTCCTGAAGCAATGCAATGTGAATATGGTGTCTATCTAGATATGCCAATATCTGCCTACGTATACATGGGTCTCTCAGGCCCCTGACATTCCACGTCAATAATCGTATTTGTAATATTTCGGTGTCCTGAGACACAAGGTAAGTATCAGATGAGTGCTACAAGAATTCTCAGATCTGTCACTGTCTATGATGCTCTGTGCCTGTATCAACAAAACTATCCAGCCCCTACTATATCTTACTAGGATATGAAATAACATTCCCCATCCCCCCCCACAACAGCAACCCAACTATGCTGGTATTTCTTTGCCCACCCACCTCCCATACAACATAACTCATTATACAACGATTGTAGTCCCAAATTATATAGGGGAACGTCCTTGGGGGTACAACAGGGGGCACATGAGGTTCTCTCTTCCCCACCTAATGATGGAATGTCCAGCCCTGATCTGGGATTATTTGTCCCATTTCTTGCATTACTTCTTCTCTCTCTGCCTCCCTACCACCCAATCCACTTATCTGATTATAGCGCTGTGTCAATATCTTCCAAGCATAGTACACGCTGGGGCGCTCAGTCTGGTAAGCAGTCTTTAGGCGAAGTGGCAGTTCTCTTTGTTTATGGGTGTGGCTAGAGATTTTCAACGCCTCCGCAATCCCGTAACGACATCGAAGGGGTCGAGTCCCTTACCTCGAAGCTCAGTCCGAAGCCGGAGATATTGATCTGGATGGAGTTTCCTGCGATGTACGAGGAGAAGTTTGTCATTTAATACGCTTAAGTAAGTCTACCACCTGTTACGTGTTAATAAAGAAGTATTGTTTGCCTTGGGATACATAACTCACAAACGTGCTGGATACAACAATGCATAGTCAATTTGTGCCTGATTTAATTTTTTCTTGACTGAAACAGATTTTTGTCTCGCCTCCTGCACTGCGTTAGTGAAATCAGGGTATATGGCTAAGTCATTGCCTTCAAAGATCAGATGCCTTTTTTCCCGGGCCAGTTTCAAAGCCATATCACGGTCCCGAAAGTTAAGGAATCGAGCAATGATCAGGCGTGGATTGCTTCCCGGGGGAGGTCTAGGGCCCAGCGAGTGATGTGCTCTTTCTATTGTCATTTGCTGCAAAAAAGCTTCAGCGCCAAACGTTATGCGCAGTAGGCGTTCGGCAAATTCTTCCATTCGGCCAGTATTTGTACTTTCTGGAATTCCAATAATGCGTATAGTATTACGCCTACTGCACGCTTCTAATTTCTCATTTTTTGTGGCACTTACTTTAAGGATCCTATCCATTTGGGCAATTTGTTTTTGCAGTTGAGTCATGGCATCTTCGCCGTCTGATATGAGCCTCTCGGCCTCTACGATCCGTTCTTCATGCTTGTCTAGTTTATGTACGATGGAGTCCATTCGAGTGGTTATTGAGTCCATTTTGGACTCTATGGAGGTGAGGCTGTGTTGCATTGCGAGCAAGAGGCCCTTAATGTCATCTTCCTGGGAAGTCGCTGGTTCTTGTGTCCGTTCTGCGTCTGCGTAATCTGGCTCATCAGCACTAGACTGCGTGATGGTTTTTCTGGCTTCAAAGGGCAGTTTTGACTGCTTGCCGTCTGTTTTCCCCATGGTGTGCCTAATGCAGTGCCATTGTGTCCAAATCGAGCCCCTAGGTGTGCGCATTGAATCGATTGTTGACTTATCGTGTCTCAGTGAAACTAACGAAGACCCAGCAGCCGGAAGTGATCACTGGCCTGTGGTTTAGATATTGTGCACAAAACAGCAAGGCTTTAGTGCACCGGTACCACGCCACTTTGTTTACTCCATCCTGTGTAATCGTGTGAAGTCTGTCAACTTTAACCATGCATTTATTCTGGGATTCAGTTTGCGCACAATCATTAAGCTTACAGAGAACTTGCGCGCTTCACTCGCCGGGCCTGAAGCAATCTTTTATGCCTATGGCCTGTTTCAATCCCCAAACAGCAAATGTATCCACTGGGCAGTAGTGGGGTAATTTCCTTGACAGAAATGATGCGTTGAGGGTTGGCACTATGTGAAGTATCCTTCACTCTGCAGGCGCAGCAGCCTCCACACTATATGGAGAGCATGGACTGTGGTGAGGCAAGGAGTATCACACCTCCTAGCCGTTCGTTCCCAGTCATTTGCATCACATTAACCGATGAAGCCTCCAGAATATGTTGAACCTATATTTGCAACACCAGCGTCTGGAAGTCGCATGTATAAATATATTTTTAGAGGACCAAGCGCACCCCGGCCCTCACGTACCAAAGACTGAGCGAACCGCTTCTTATTACGGGAGTCGTGGCACCATGCAAGATGGCCGCGGCAACTGCAGTGGTCTCAGGCAAGTGTGTTCATGCTTGTCTCCCGGCCTCACCGCACTACCTCAGCAGGCTACCTCTGCAACATCTGAAAGCGTGGTATCATGCGTAGTGGGTGGGGTCGGTCATCAGTCTTACTTGCGAGGTAGTGTGTGCTGCCTCAATGACGATTCCACCGGAGCGGCCCAAGTACCATGTGTGCGCCGGGGGCTCAATCATCTGCAGACGCCGAATTCCTTTCCAGCAGTTTACACTGTAATCTCCTCGCTGCCAGATTTGCGAGCGGTGTCTCGATTGAGGAGGTCTTGGGCATCAATAGGTGGCGGAGTGTATCGCAGACTATCGGCACATCGCTAGTGTCGATTCTTTTGCTTGTAGGCAGGATATTTGGTCAGATTATGCCGCGGAGAAGCATGAGCCTCACTTCAGTGTGGCCATTTTGGTCCTGCACCACCTAGCGCCCCCACATAATTCTCATCTCTATGGATTGAGTTAAGAGCGCTTTGTACCTAAGTTGTTAGTGGTAGGCTTTTATGCAATCTCAAGGTTCACACCTGATATGGGTGTTCTGTTTAGGTCTGGCCTTGAGACAACTTTAGCTCTTTCACCACCCTCGTTTTTTTTCAAAGATCATCCTAATAAAAATACGTATACATAGAGGGTCTTTCAATCAGCCCTCTTTATCCATTGGTCTGTTCAAGTGTCATTCAAATCTTGCTTCTTTCCACCAGAGCCTACAGCATGGGGCAGTGAACAGCTCACTTCAGTCATTATCTCTCTCTTGCTATGAATGATTGCATTTTTTTCTTGCACATGTGCACAACCACATAGAAAGTAGTCCATTTCAGTGCCAGGGCTGGTTGACCAATCTCCACTTTCTTTTATTTCCATTTTGTTTTATTTATTTTGTGATGGGACAGCTTTGTGATGGATCATTATTTACTTATTTTATATTTACTTTTTTTTGCTAACATATGCACAGCACCTTTAGACATTTTTACTTTTTTTTCTTACTTTTCTGCTCTTAATGTATATGATTGCAAAAAAAATCCAAAAAGTCACAGGCTTACTAAGGCCAGATTTACCGGCTTTGCCACTGCTTGTCTATCCTGTGGGATTTATATTTCAGCAGACGGGATAACCGCCACCCATGGCCGGGCTGGCCGTAGCAGGCACCGGGCGTTTTCCTTGTGAGCTGGAAGGGTGGGGCCAATTTTTTATAGGTAGGGGACGTTTTAGTTACTAGGGGCCAGTGTTGCAGCGGTGTAGCAATATCAGCCCCCCTTTCCAAAAGCAGCAGCCGTGCTTCTCACTAGCACAAACCCCGCCCCTGGGGCCTGTCCAACTGAATTGCCAGAGCTGGTTTGTATTCCCAGTCCAGTCTTGCCGTCACTGTTGTGACGAAGTAACCAGTCCCAGAGATCTAAATTAGCCCCTTAAACTTGTTTTGTTCCATTTCATCTGAAAGGTCCTCAGAGCCAGTGCCCTCCTTCAGCTGTTCTGGTGAACTAAGGTTTATCGTCCTTTACATAAGATGGCACATTCTTACATTTTCAATTACACATTTATTCTCAAGTTAAACCATTTCTTTCCCTGGAAGTATTTTCCAGATTGGCATATCAATCAATCCATTCAATTTCCGTCTTTTTTTCCTCCTCCTTCGCAATATTAAGTCGCAGTCGCTGAACAAAACCTCAGATGAGCGTCGGCGTGTGTGTGCTCTCAGCTACTTAAGTGGGGCTTGGGGTGGCCCAAAAGCTTCAGTGGTTTAGGGAAAGTCTTGTTACACAGAAAGGTGGCCACCGACCTGGCCCTCTGCGCAGGGGTATGAAATGGCAGGGCAGTAAATGCCAATTCTGGTAATTGCTGCCCTGTAATCACAAATTACTATATTTTGCTACCTAAGAGCAGACAAAGGAGCCATTTTTAGGTCTCGCCTGATCCAGCGCATGCGCTGCCCTGGCCGAGACATTTAGTCAGTGGCTTTTCGAAGTGCTACCAAAGGCTTTCCCGGCCACCAGCTTGCGATTAGGCGCACAAGCGCGCAAGCCTCACTCCGCCTCTCCAATGCAGCGTGCCTCTCTCCACCCCTCCCCGACCATAGAGCGCGTCCCCGTGATCGTGATCGCTTTCACAGCTGCGCGGCCGCGTCGCGTTGTTTAGCTGTCTTCCTCGTGCACATCTCTCCCCTGCGTTTTTCGCTCGCCTGTTTGCTTCTCCCCATTGCCTCCACTCCTCCTGCGCTCCCCATGTTGCTTTCACGTCCCTCCTGCCCTCTTCCTGTTCAGTTTGTTTGTTTAGCTATCTTCATCGTGCACTTCTCTCCCCTGTGTTTTTCGCTCGCCCCAATGCTTCTCCCCATTGCCTCCACTCTTCCTACGCTCCCCATGTTGCTGTCACGTCCCTCCTGCCCTCTTCGTGTTCAGTTCGTATCCATCCCCTCACCCAACCCCATGTTGCTCTCACATCCACCCCCTCGCCCTTCCCTGTGTTGCTTCAGCATTCAACGCCCCCCGCATCCCCGCTGCTTCCATGTTACCCCATGTCGCTCCAGATTAATACCCCGCCCAACCCCCCCTTATTGCTTCCGCTCAGAACCCTACCGTTGCTTCTGTTTCTTCTCACAGGCCGCGCTTCACTTAAAAAACAAAAGTGTTTGCGTGTGTTATTCTCTCTCTGTCGTCCCCCCGGCAGGTTACTTCTCTTCCACTGAATCCCACCCACGTTTCGCCTTCCAGCAGAAATCCTCCTCCCTCCGACTTTTTTTTATCTCTTTAAATTCCTGCTGCTTGTTATTCTTGTTCTCCCTCAAATCTACCCTTTTGTTTCTCAGGGTTGATATATTGCCCTTGTCCTCCACCCCCCCCCCCCCACCCTCCCCCCCGGGGCAAACTCCTTGAGGCCTTCCGCCAGCGGCGCTGATCGGATATTATAAATAAAGTGCAACCATGAAAGTTAATGTTCTTTTGAAACATTTAGGAAAATACTATTTATTTCACACAGAAAGAAATACACCTAAGAACGAATCACATAAAGCAATAAAAGCAGTGTATTCTTCAAAAAACATATATGGCATTCCACTTGTGGAAAATGCAAAGTAACTTTTAAGGGCTCAAACAGCCCAGTCGGTAGCGGTTTCAAACACTGTTTTATTATCTGCCAAAGGCGATTATTTACTCAAGCACCTTTCAGTGACACATATCCCACGCTGTGCTAGAAAACTTAAAACGGCTTTTTATCACATGCTGTTTGCTCTCATTATCACGATTTTGAAGCCTGTTTGCTATATTTCCATACAAAACACTGCTTATGTAAATCAGAATTAGAGACAAAAAAGTCTGGGTGGCACAGCTGTCACTATTCGAGAATAGCAAGTTCAGGGATAGGACAATATAGCTGCAATAAAAACAAGCATTGGCATAGCCGATAGGTCTCGCCTTTGGGACCTTATAAGTGTTTAGCCAAGCAACAGTTGATGTTGTTGCACCAAGGATATTGTGCTGCATAACTAAATACTTATAAGGTCCCAAAAGCGAGACCTATTGGCTATGCCAATGCTTGTTCTTGCTTGAACTAACTTACTGTTCCTATTTACCATTTGAATTGAGTAGGGCACTGGAGTCATGGTAGACTGGTGCAGAGAAGGGCGGAGCAATCCCCCCCCCCCGTGCCCACAGTTTTACCTGTTTTCTTTTTTGGCTGGCAATGAAATCGTATCTGGGGATCCGGCACCTGGTAAATCTTGGTGCAGGAACACTGGATCTCCTGTGATCAGGCGGCGAGGTTTCCTACCTGGGGACAGGGTTGTATTGGTAACGTGGGCAATCGGGCAATGCCCGAGAGGCAGGTATCTGAATTCCAGCTGTGGGCTGCTTTTTTGAGCAGCCAGGGGGGCTGATTTGGGCTGTTTCTGCATTGTTCGCATGCCGCCAGTGGCCCAATGGGTGCCTGAGTGGCCTTTCTGGAGGCAGATGGGCGTCCATTATCTCCCTTTTATCAACGGGCAGAGGTGTCACTCCCTTTCTCTCGCTGGGCCGGCCCATTAATATATGCATATTGAGCGGGGGCAGGAGGCCTGTGCAAAAGTAGCCTCACTTGCTTTCAGGTGTGTTTCACCAGTGTAAACTAATCGTGCATTTTTTTACCTCTAGCCCCCTTTTTTTTAAAAAATCGCCGAAGCAGTGTTTTACTAAAAGGCAATATGCAAATGTAGGCCACTTTTTATACGGGACGATTTTTGATCCCAATCCAACCCTGCCTGGGGATACCATTCTGTCCGACTTATAATTAAGCCAGTGCTTAATTTGTAAAAGTAAGTGATAAGGCCCTCGTCAGCAAGCCACTGCAACTTGCACCACCCACTGCCTGTGCCAGCACTGCCGAAAGGGCCTGTGTGTAAATTCAGACTATTTGAGGTCCCAAAACTCTAAGAATGCCTTGGGCGGCAGGTATTAGGTGTTTTTATTGTATATTGAATTAATAAATAGCTGTTGTTCTGCTCATCTCTAAATAACACAAACAGCGCCACTATGTGGCAGCTGTTTTTCATAAGTGCCGTGTTGACAATGGTGCCGAGCACCGGAAACCACCGGCTTAAATTAAGCACTGTTTAAATCAAGCCCCAGGGCAGCATCGTCTTCAGTGCAGCTTTACCATGCCCTGTGGTCTGGATTCCCGTGCTCAGGTTTTGTATGGCGGTTAAACCTTGCAAGGCCCATCAGACGGAACAGTTTAAGGAAATTATTTTTACTGTTTAACATAGTAAAGTTATGAGACAAGTCTTTCACGATGGGAGGAATCTGCACTCAATAAACAGGAAGCATGCACGAGACGAAGGTATCCTATATGTGAGGAATAAGGGAGTGATTTGGGTGACACTCTTATCAAAAACGCACAAAAATGTGCACATGCTGTGCGCATTTTTCCAGGTTCTTAAAAAGGAACAAGTATTATTGTGCTTGGCCTGGCGTGCCAAACCGTTATCGACACAATAAACAGAACGAAGTGCGTCTAAAGTCTAGCGATTACAGTTGTTTTAATTGCAATTTCCAGGCTGGTTCTCAGCTTGTGTTGTGTTTAAGTTCCTTGTCTCTTCTGGTGTTGTGCCCAGTTTTGCAGCCTCTCTGCTTCCGGTAACCTCCCCCAATCCCCTCAAAGTTGAGACAGTTTGCCTTCCATAGTGCGGAAGAAATGTTCCATGCCCTTCCTCCCCGGAAGTGAGAAGTGACAGGAGTGAATGTGTGGCACAATGTCTATGACCATGGGCAGTGCTTGAAATGGAAAAATAGAAGTGCAGGTACTCTGTACCAGAGTACCTGCGTGCTTCTGAGAAGTGCAGGTAATCTCCAATTAAAAGTATAGCATTTCTCTTGAGAAGTGCCGGTACTCTCCGTCTCAAAATAAAAAAGTGCCGGTACTCCCTACCGGACAGTACCGACCTATTTAAAGCACTGACCATGGGTACTCATAAACATTTTCCCAGGGGCCACAACGTTCGGTCTGTGGTGTGACCGAGGGACACAATGATGCCAGCATACTCGTAATCCGGGCGTGGGAGGTGTAAAGTGGGCATAGTGACGCATGTACATCTAGTGGTTGAATTGCACCTGGGATCAATCCCGGCTTTTCCACTTGACCAAATTTTGTGATCCTAGGCAATTGTTTTATTTTGCTTCGCCCCCTTTTTCTTCATTTTCACATAAAAAGGACCTCGAAATACATGACTTCATGTGTGTCAAACAAAAACCTTCTTGTGTTTGATTTAATAAACTATAATGTAGTCCATGTATAATAGCAACCTAGGACAGAGAGAGAGTGCACATAGCTGGCTTTCCTCTTAGTTCACTATTGGCATTGTTGTCAGGGTGACGGGAGGCATGAATTTTTCTAAAGCCATGATTGAAAACTGTCACTTTAAAAAAAAAATCACAATAGCTTTTATAATGTGATGTACTAACGTGAAACGCTTCTGCATGTTAACGAAATCCACTTTTTTTGAATTTTGAAGGGAGTTTTACACTTTGTTGCAAGATGTCTTTAAAAATGAAGGTGTTCCTGAAGTTAAGCGGTGCAGGACACCTTCTGGGCTTCTGTTTTTTCACTTCAGTTCGACTGTAAATAAATGCTTGCCATTTAATTGAAATATTTATTAATATTAGTGCTTTCTAAACTAAACAGCAACCTACTACTGCTGTTCAACCATACTTTGAGTATCTCGGGTCTATGACAGATGCTGTTGCAGCCAAACTAGTAAGGTACGCCAAGAAAAAAACCAAGCATTGGCAAAGCCAATAGGTCCCGCCTATGCGAGAAATATTGGAATTGTTAATGTCTTTTAGCCATGTTGTACAGCATTGTGGCAGCTGTTCAGCATGGCAAATACAGCCACGGCCAGCAGAGTTAAACATGGTGAGGCGGGGTGGGAGCAGGGGGAAGTCGACAGACGACGGAATAGGTATAATTAAATAAATAAATAACATCTAGTGTGTCGTCTGTCGGCTTCCCCCCTGCCGCGCCCTATCCCGCCCCACCACGCTTACCTGTGCCGGCCACCGCTTGGCTAAACTTTAGTGGTGCAGAGTAGAGGTACGTAGACTAGACTGGCACAGAACAGAATGACATAGAGTGTCATGGAGTGGCATAGAGCAGAGTGGCGTAGAGTACATTGTGCAGATTTGAGTGGTGTGAAGTAGAGTGGTGTAGAGTAGAGTGGTGTGGACTTGTGTAGGGCAGAATAGTGTGAATAGACAAAGAGTAGAGTGGAGTGGTGTAGAGTTGAGTCGAGCAGTGTGGCGTAGAGTGGAGTGGCATAGAGTGGAGTAGAGTGGAGTGGAGTGGCGTAGAGTGGCATACAGTAGAGTGGTGTAGAGTGGAGTAGCATAGAGTGGAGTAAAGTGGCATAGAATTGAGTTGCGCAGGGTGGGATTGTATGTAGTGAAGGGGCGTAGAGTTGAGTAGAGTTAAGTGGAGTGGAGTAGAGTAGAGTGGCATGGTGCAGGGCGGCGTAGAGTGTAGTGTAGTAGAGTGACATGGAGTGGAGTAGAGTGGCACAGAGTGAAGTGGAGTTGAGTGGCTTAGAATGGCGCAGAGTGTTGGAAAGTAGGGCAGTGTAGAGTGGAGTGAAGAGGTGTAGAGTAGAGTAGTGTAGTGTAGGGTGGTATTGTGTGGAGTGGAATAGAGTGGCACTATGTTGAGTGGCATAGAGTTTAGTGGAGCATTTTAGAGTGGAGTGGCAAAGACTGGTGTGAAGTGGTGTGGAGTGGTGTCGTGTAGAGTGGAATGTGGCAGCATAGAGTGGAGTGGAGTGGCATGGAGTAGAGTGGATTGGCGTAGAGTAGAGTGGCATAGAGCAGAGTGGAATAGCGTAGAGTGCAGTAGCCTAGATTGGAGTAGCCTAGAGTAGAGTGGCGTAGAGTGGTGTGAAGTGGCATAGCATAGAGTGGCATGGTGTAGTGTAGACCACAGACAAAACAAATCACATAATTCCAGTGGTCCTGACAACTTGTTGGTTCAGAGTTTCACAAACTGGTCGTCTCATGGTAGCAGGTCTGGGTGGGTAACCAAAATCAGCACTGGCAAAAATGTTCAAACCACCCCCATACGGCAGCAATTAGAACGGGGTCCTGGGGTCCTGGCTGGATGAATGTTGCTCATCCTGTTCTGAACGTAGCCCCCTATTTTGCAGCCTAGTGGGGACATTTCAAAGTGTGTTTTAAATACACAATAGCCGACAGACCACCAAATTCTGGTCTAGAGTACTGGAATGCTGTCAAAGGCCTAAGTCAGAGCCTTAGTT
Source organism: Triturus cristatus (assembly GCF_964204655.1). NCBI lineage: Eukaryota > Metazoa > Chordata > Amphibia > Caudata > Salamandridae > Triturus > Triturus cristatus. Next base: position 1,060,802,848 of record NC_140583.1, read on the forward strand.
CAAGTTCTACGGGATCCACAGTCCATGAAGAGATGCCACCCTCATGGGTTTTGTCAATGTTTCAAAACAAGATTAGATGACTTTTACAGAGGCACTGCACTGGTGAACACTTTATTTTGGACAAACTCCTAAGACGCAGCGGAAACAATGTTTTACTCAGTAAATTGGATTTGGGGCAAGAAAAGATGTTGCAGTGTCCTTTATTTGAAAGACACACAGAATCACAGTTACACTTTACAGTACAAGGATAAGCGTATTCCGAGCAACAACGCTGGACCTATTCGCTGTCAAAGATGGGATGTTTTGCGTACATTGTTGTAAATGTAAATCTGTATTTGTAAAGCGTGAACTACTCACCCTTACTGGTCCCAAGGCGCTGGGGGCAGTTGTGGAAATTAAGTGAGCTATTGCCCAGAGTCACATGGTGCTGAGCTGCCGCCGGAGCCAGGGATCGAACCGTGAACCCTGTGCTCCGAAGTCAACAGCCCTGGCCGTTGAACCACACCTCTCCATTGTTGGGCATCATTATCTGTCAAAGTTGGATAGATTCCCTGGCACCTCAAGAAAGAGTTGCGTGCATGGCAGGGCCTCTTTGCTTGTACAGTTGGACACACAGATCCTCTCAGCACAGTGGCCCATAGTCTTCGCAGGACATTTGTGCACATCCGGGCATATAGTTGAACACAGGGAACATGTTCCCAATTCAATTAAAAATGGAAAAAACTGCTCAGTGGATTGGCTGCTTGCTGCAGAGCTCCATGCCTTAAAGTTGCCTGTTCAAGGACGGGTGTAGCAAGCACCATTTGTATATCTCCAATATGGGAAACCAATCTTAAAACCCTCTGATTACTGCTCGAAGGTGGCTGATTTAACCTATATAATCCTCTATTTGTTGACTTGAGGTATAATCTGCGCTTACAATCAATGCCTAATTAGGCGTAGCGGTCTGTGTGCCCCTGTTTAGAAATTGCTACCCAGGACAATTGCACGGTGCAGGATTTACACAGGGACAAGATCACACAGCATGGCCACCTCTTACACAACTGACTGAATGTGAGGGTGGGTGGGCATGGTGAACCGGGGGCTGGTGTGGGTGGAGAGGACGGGAAACAAAAGTATTATGAAGCAGGCAGTGCTGACCGCATTATAGCACTTTTTCCCTTGTTTACGTCAGGAGAAGAAATGGACGGGTGGGTGTGTGTTAGGAGAAGAAACAGTGACGGGTGGTGGAGGAGCTGAAACAGGGACGGAGGGGATGGGGTAAGAAGCAGGGATAGGACAGTTGAGAGGGAGAAGAAACAGGTGCGGGTGGGTTGGGGGAAAAAGAAACAGCTACTGGCAGATAGGGAAGAGAAGAAATTGGGCTAGTTTGGGGGGAGGAGAAACAGACAAGAACAGGAGGTGGAGGTGGAGGGAAAAGAAGCAACAGGGACGTACGTGGGTGAGAGGGAAAAGAAGACACATGGATGGTGACATGGGAGATGGCCTAAAAGCACAAGCACTCATATGGAGTCCATGAACACCAAAGAAAAAGTAGCTTAAAATCAGTGGAAGGACATAAGTACTTGGTCCATGCTCCAGGGGTGGGCCAAACACAAGGGACATGAAGGCGATGCATGCATGCCATGACAAACTGGAATGAAGCCAATGAGAGCCCATCTGAAGCTAACCAATGGTAAGCTATGGGTGAATTCTAAGCCCTCTGTATGTAAACAAAATGTCTCAGAAAGACAGTCCATGCGCTGTCTAGGTAAGACCTAAAAAGAGAAAAAAACAAATGAGTTTGCTTAATGTTTGTAGAAGCCTGTACAGAACACTGCAATCGACTCAAGCATTCAGAATGCTGGGTTTGGCTGTTCTTTTCCTACATTTCTGGTTCAGTGGACATGAAGAATACAGAGAAAAGGGGCCTTGTTTATTTGGCTGTATTAAATTAAGAGGCTAGACTCTATTAGTCACATGTTGTCAGGGATTAACAGAGGGATTGGCGGAACTCATGGAGTTTCACTCCACGAAGTTCCACTGAGTCACACAAGAACTCTGCAAGATTCCGCGGAGTTCTGCGAGCGGAATAGTTTTGGTATGTCACGCTGCTTATGCTGATTTTTAGTACCGGTAGCTGGTCCTGCATTGTAAAATCAGCGCAAACAGCACTACGTAGCACACCACCATGAGTGCTGCTTCTTTCTGTCGCTTGCACAGATTTTCTACTCTAGCAGCAGCTTACTCAACCAGAGTGGCAGCTTTCTCAGTGCGAGCGGTAGCGACCTGCCACAACCGCCTGCGTTGAGCAACCTCACTGGGAGGTGGTCTAGCGCTTGATTTTCTCACTCGCCAACTTAGCACTGGTGAGCCACGCATGAGATAAAACTCTGCCACATGGCGGTTGGCAGGGTTTTTCCGTAAAGGAGCGCAGAGTGAGCAAAGCTATGTAAACTCTGCCGGAGGAGCGGAATTAACCACTCACCCCTAGTTAACAGTTTTACATTTTCCTACTGCCATTCATGTAATTGATTGATTGATGTACCCTTGGTTTCACTGGGGCCTGTAACTGTGGGGTGAGCCACCGACAGAGGTTAACCCTATTGCAGAGGGCGTTAGCTTTTGTTAATGCCCTAAGCGTGAGACAATAATGCTTAAGTAAAAATACTGGTTTAAATTCTGGGCCTGTCCTCGGAAAGTTACATCGAAATGCACAAGCTGCAAAGTAGAGTGGCACGATCATAAAGTGGGGGCACGAGGATATATTGCAGAACTATTTTTATTCTGTCAAATGTAGTGCAAGTTTTGCTGGGCGGGGCAGGAAGTTCATGCCAATGCCTGTGGAAGATAGTGTTGCAAAGCCGATGGAGGTCTTCCTGTGTGTCCTCTAACATACCCAAAGCTTAAAAGTTTTTCAGCCGAATCGAGCAAAGCACCTGCTGCAGGCTGTGTCAACCCCAGTGGTGCGGTGCAGTGGTCTGACCACCTACTGCTGTCATCTGTTGGTAATCTGCAGGTCACAGAACTGAATTGTGTTAAAACCTCACTGGTAAATTACTTTACATCTCCTCCTGAATGTACTTGTATTTTGTTTTCAATTCACAAACATTCCCGCATGTACGTCTGGAAATATGTCCTAGGCTGGAAATCTCATGTGACATCTCTGGTGGGTTCTTAGCCACCCCGCGGCAGAAATCTACATAGTGCTGATTTCCACAGAGGGGGAATGGAGCCGGCTGAGCAGATGCAATTTTAAAACAAGCATTGGCATAGCCAATAGGTCTCGCCTTTGGGACCTTATAAGTGTTTAGCATAACTAAATACTTATAAGGTCCCAAAAGCGAGACCTATTGGCTATGCCAAGCGGCCGTGAAAGTGATCGCGATCAAACATCAAAGCGGCCGAAAGCGGCATAAAGTGAAAGCAATCACGGTGCAGCGCGGCGAGCGCGCCCGCGCACCTGCACTGTAGCTCTAGGCTGGCCTGGTAGCACTTTTTGGAGCCCTCTCAAAAAGTCTCACCTGACCTAGTGCATGCGCTGGGTCAGGCGAGACCTAAAAAAATATGTGGTGACATTTTTTTCCACTGTGGCTAAAGCCCTTCCTTAAATCTCCAACACGTCTGGTGTGATCTGTTTTCCTTCCACCCTTTAAGGTGAGTTTCTCCAGCCTCTTGTTGACCATTTCTAAGGTAGAGAAGGGGAACATATAGAAGTTTGTCAATGCCTAAAACATGCATATTTGTGGTCATTGGCAAACTTACAAGACAAACCACGCCTTGTAACCCCTGCTTCTCAACCCTTGGATGGGCTCTACTACTGTAGGATGCTCTGCACTTGTGGTGGAGAGATCACCAGTAGTAAATCTAATTACACCTGCCAGGAAATTCTTGTGCGAATTCCGTGGCTGGTGTAAACATGGTATTTTGGCTGTAAGCCTATGTTTATGGCCAGAAATACCTTTGTGACTGTGTGAGTTCCCTAAGGATCCCTGGGGAGGGGGCTATAAGCAGGGCCACTGGAATTAAGCGATTATGCGGCGATTCTCGAATGATTATAGTTTTTACTGTGTTTGCCACATAATCCAACATCTGCCACATAATCACCAGATTTTAACAAAAAAAAATAGTTTCTAGCTCAAAAGGTTCAAAATTTACAAAAAATGCAGCAACATGTGTTCCAGCATAGCAGAAGGCCCTATTCAAAACTTGACTGGTCAGCTTTCTGTTGCTTTTTGCGACATTTGGGTATTAAATTGGTAGTAATGGGGCTCAACCAAAGCCCAGACTGTGTTACCAAGTTTAAAAATTATGAAATAATGAAGTAATACTATTACATGTGCCGCACTAGGCTTCATAATTTGCCTTTTCATGCCGCAAAATTTACCTAACCCTGCCGCATTATTTGTCCCTCTCCTGCCGCATAATTAATGCGGTCCTGGCTATAAGGGAACACCCCTGCAGATCGCTCTGTACTCTTCGCTGCCGCTTGTGTCGAGGCTTAGGCCGGCCGTAGAACAGAGCAGAATTGGAGGGTGTGCTTCCGCTGGGACTGCAGTGCATCATTTTCCAGACCTCTCCCACTGCCTTCACTGTGGAAACACTGAGCAGTGTTCGGGAGACTATGGTCCTGGCCCGCTCTCCAGCCTGCCCTGGCAGCCTCCAGCCATCCCTGGCCCTCTTCCACACTCCCCCGGCTGCTCCAGCTGAGCATCTCGGCTCCCATCCCCGCAGAATCCCAACCCTGGCTTGTATCCACTCCAGATGTTTGTGTCTCGAGTCACGGCTACTTATGTCTGTGGGAACATCGAGTGCTGAAGACGGGAGCCCGCATTGGAGATTTTGGCCTGTTCTTTCCGGTTCCGCTCGATAGGGCCCAGTGCCCCCCATGAGCGCCTAAGACACCTCTCCATGAGCACCCACACACTGTTGTCTCGTCAAAGAGCAGAGCTGAGCTCGACGAGTCACACTCATTCATTCAACTCTTCATGCGACAAGCGACCTTCTTAGGAAGTACCACAGTCCTGACCCTAGACTTCCTCTTACGGCTCCCAGCTGTGAATTTTGAATTCTCAAGCGATTGGATCCAGCCCTATTTCCTTATCTTTTTGCAGAGTGGTAAAATCATTTCTGTTTCAGGAACAAGAACAACCCCCCTGAAATATAATATCCTCCATCAAACCTCCTCTTGGCGCTATCTTCAGGCGCTGTGACATTCCATTCCCAGCAGCCAGAATTACTGCTCTCGTTCGGAATCTCCACGCCATACATTTTATTATGAGTTAAACCCCTCAGAGTGGGAACTAGCTGTTCAGTCAGTCGTGGTATGTGTAATTCCACATGGTATGCACTATTCTCGCTGGGTTAACACTCCCATTTACCACCTGCACTGAGCAGATGTAAAATAGGAGGAAGGGCTGCTGTACGTGGCAGAGGTGGAGGGCGGATTGGGGTGGTAGGGGAGAGAAGGGGGAACACGATTCAGGCGGTGATGGGGGGGCGTGGGGGAGGGAGCATCCATACTCAGAGGTCAGGCTGTGCTCAGTTTCGAGGCCTGGCTGCTGCTAACTCTGTATACAGTCAACATTTCAACATTTATAGCTGGTATAATAGGGTCTGGGAACTGGGGTACCCTCAGCCATGGAAACTGAATGTGGCAGCACCAGGCCATCCGGGATAGGGTGGAGCAGAATTCCATATGGCAATTTCACTCCACCCAATTGGTCATCAGGTCCTTGGGGACAATCTAGCAGTCGGCGCCTTATAAATAAATAATGATTATTAAGTAGTTGTCAGTCATCCCGTGGAGGTTCTCCACTGCAGGTTCTTTGTTCCTCAAACACATTGCTGTGGAAAGGCGGTATGGAGTGAGTGTGTGTGTTATTCTCGAGGAGGTGTTCCGTGAAGAGGAGTGAGGCTTGCAACCTTTCGGCTTAATGACTGTGAATCTCAAGTGCGTAGTGGGTTGGTTCTGAATGGTAGTTCACAGGGGAGGGGAAAAGGTCTTGTTGTCCTCTACCTGCCCTGCGTCAGCCATGGCACTGTTGTCATGCAACAACGATGGATCTTGAACCCTTCCAAAAGCCCTTCCTTGTTGCCTGTCAGAGTCTTTCTAGTGTAATGTTTGTGGACCTTCTCTTTCTTTTCTGGGGTGACTTGTTGATGATCTTGGTTCTGATGGAAACATGCCAGACGGGCTTCTTGTTTCTCTGTCTCCTAGTTCTTAGGCCAGGGTTGTCCGTGCCTTGCACTGTGTTGTTTTGACTGATATTGTCTGGCCATATTTGATCAGTTGTGAGTCTCCCTGGCCATGTGTGCATCAGACCTTTGTATTTCATGTACCACCACACTGGTCTTTAAAGTCCTCATTCTCCACTAGAATTGCTTCTAGGTTGCTCATTTACAGCTAGAATTGTTGCTGAGGATCTCTTTCTCTGCCAGAGTTGCCTCTGAAGTCCTGTTTGTCCACTAGACTCGCCCTACCACCTCACCTACATCTAGAGTCCAATCTTTTGGCCTTCCGGAAACTTCTCAAAACATGGATTTTTCAAAACCCCACCCAGTAATCGGCTATCCTCTGTCTGTTACCGCTATTAGCGCTGGGATGCCTTAGGGTAGCTACGTGCTCTATAAATATTTTCTATATGTCTCTGAGGACCTCTTTTTGAAGTCCTCTTTCTCCACTAGACTCGTCTCCAAAGACCTCTTTCTGAAGTCCTCTGTGTCCCGTAGACTCGTCTCTGAAGTCCTCTTTCTGAAGTCCTCTTAGTTCACTAGGCTTGTCTCCATGGGGACCTCTTTCTGAAGTCCTCTTTGTCCACTAGACTCATCTCCAAAGACCTCTTTCTGAAGTCCTCTTTGTGCACCAGACTCATCGCAGAGGACATCTTTCTGAAGTCCTCTTTGTCCACTAGACTCATCTCTGAAGACCTCTTTCTGAAGTCCTCTTTGTGCACCAGACTCGTAGCAGAGGACCTCTTTCTGAAGTCCTCTTTGTCCACTAGACTTGTCTTTGTGGACCTCTTTCTGAAGTCCTCATCTCCGTGGATCTCTTTCTGATGTCCTCTTTGTCCAATAGACTAATCTCCATGGAGCTCTTTCTGAAGTCCTCTTTGTCCACCAGACTCGTTGCCGAGGACCTCTTTCTGAAGTCCTCTTTGACCACTAGACTTGTCTCTGTAGACCTCTTTCTGAAGTCCTCGTCTCCATGGGCCTCTTTCTGAAGTCCTCTTTGTCCACTAGACTCGTCTCCGAGGACCTCTTTCTGAAGTCCTCTTTGTTCACTATACTCGTCTCCGAAGACCTCTTTCTGAAGTCCTCTTTGTCCACTAGACTCATCTCCGAAGACCTCTTTCTGAAATCCTCTTTGTGCACCAGACTCGTTGCAGAGGACCTCTTTCTGAAGTCCTCTTTGTCCACTAGACTTGTCTCTGTGGGCCTCTTTCTGAAGTCCTCGTCTCCGTGGACCTCTTTCTGATGTCCTCTTTGTCCACTAGACTCATCTCCGAGGACCTTTTTCTTATCTCCTCTTTGTCCACTAGACTAATTTCCATGGAGCTCTTTCTGAAGTCCTCTTTGTCCACCAGACTCGTCGCCGAGGACCTCTTTCTGAAGTCCTCTTTGACCACTAGACTCGTCTGTGGACCTCTTTCTGAAGTCCTCGTCTCCATGGGCCTCTTTCTGAAGTCCTCTTAGTCCACTAGACTCGTCTCCGAGGACCTCTTTCTGAAGTCCTCTTTGTTCACTATACTCGTCTCCGAAGACCTCTTTTTGAGGTTCTCTTTGTCCACTAGACACGTCTCCATGGACCTCTTTCTGAAGTCTTCTTTGTCATCTAGACTCGTCTCAGTGGACCTCTTTCTTAAGTCTTCTTTGTCCACTAGACTAGTCTCCGAGGACCTCTTTCTGAAGTCCTCTTTGTCTACTAGACTGATCTCCATTGACCTCTTTTGGAAGTCCTCTTTATTCACTATACCCGTGTCTGAGGACCTCTTCCTGAAGTCCACCTTCCTTCCCACATGCCTGCTGTTTACTGGTTTCTGGTTGCTGGAGAGACCTTGTCTTTAAAGGCTCTGTGTCCCAAGGTCTGTAGTAGAGATAGGTGGGTGTAGACAGACAGAGCAGATAACTTGACAGATAATCTCACAGGTACAGACCTAACCGGGGACAACTCTACTGCCTGCAACCGGTAATGAGACAGAATATCGAGGGTAAAAAATTCGAACTACCATAATAGCGAGTTAAAAATATAGTGGAATGGAAATACTGAGTGCCAGAATATCGTTGTGAAGAAGGTAAGTAGTATTTATTTAAAAAATATAGAAGTTATTAATATCATTTGGAAAAATATATTTGTTTAAAATATCGATTTTATAATTAGTGTTATGTATTTTGGTATATGTTTTACATGTATGTGATGTATTTTTTGTATAAGTATTGTTTATGATTTTAATATATGTGTTACATTTGTACCAGTTATTGATTTTATTTTAATTAAGTTTTGTGTTTTTTAGTTCTGTAGCGGGTTATGGGTTTATAGGGGAATAGGTTGGGAAGTAATTTAATTATAATAAATTAATGAATATTTTTTATTTATTAATATTTATTTAACTGAGATGTTATAATGTTAATTGTGTTTGTGGTAAATTTTAGGGGAGGGTTGTGGGGTTTATAGGGGTAAAGGGTGGGAAGTAATTTATTTTTAATTAATTAATAATTAGTTGTTAATTAACATTAATTAATTAATTCTCAATTAATTATGGTAATTGTGTAGTTAATTTTAGGTGCAGGTTGTGGGGTTTATGGGGTAAAGGGTGGGAAGTAATTTATTTTTAATTAATTAATAATTAGTTGTTAATTAATATTAATTAATTAATGACAATTACATATAGAAATTGTCTAATTAATTTTAGCTGTCGGTTTTGGGGTTTGCAGGGGTAAAGGGTGGGAAGTAATTTATTTTTAATTAATTAATAATTAGTGATAATTAATATTAATTAATTGATAATTAATTAGGGTAATTGTTTGATTATTATTTTTTGTGTGTGGGTTCCGGGTTTATAGGGGTGAAGAGTTGGGAGAAAATTAATTTAAGTTGCTTTATTATTAGTTGTTAAATTCTATTAGTTATTTGATTTAATTTTTCTTTAATTATGTAATACATTTTTTGACAATGTAATTTTAGGTGTGGGTTGTGGGGATCATAGGTGTAAAGGTCGGGAAGTTAATGACATTTTATGTATTTTATTTGTTTTTTAATTAATATTTGTTTAATTGAAAAATAATTATGTTAATTATGCAATTTTTTTTTTCAATGTGGGTTGTGAGTTGTATGGTGTTATAGGGTAGGATGTAAATAGACTAAATGTATGTAATAATTAATGTTTTTGTTAATAAATAATTTCTAAATAAAAATATTTATTTGTTTGAAAATAATTTTTTTCTTTTGTTTAATATAATATTTGTAGGTATTTGTGAAATGTATTTAACAATATAATCTGTTTTTATTTTTAATTAATAGTATTTTTATTTTTGACGCATTTATTTTTTTTATTTACTTTAAAAAATTTTTTTTGTTATGTTGATGATATTTTGCTTGTTTTTAATTTTGACCTGACTGGCAGTACATTTTACCCCTCCGCAATCCAACACTTTCCCTATTGATGCACTGACTGGAGTGGGAATCCTAAATGTTATCCCTCCGCTGTCCAACACTTTCACTAATGTTGCTCTCACTGGAGTGGAAGTTGTAAATTTGATCCCTCCGCTATCCAACAGTTTCCCTAATGTTGCACTCACTGGAGTGGGAATCGTAATTTTTACCCCTGCGCTATCCAACACTTTCCTTACTGTGGCACTCATTTGAGTGGGAATATTACGTTTTTACCCTCAGATATCCAACACTTTCCCTACTGTTGCACTCACTGGAGTGGGAATTGATGTTTTTTTTTGTTATTTATACATTTTATTGCTGTGTTAAGTGTAGTGGGAATAGTAAATTGTAGTATTTAGTAATGGTATATTTTATGTAATTTTATATTTATTGTCGTTAGAATTGTAAATCTTATTTTTGTGTGGTGTAAAATATTTTGTTACTGTTGTGTTGTGTTGGGTGGGTGTTATTGTTTTTATATTTATTTAGTAGACAAATTCTTTCTTTTTAATGTGGTAGGAAATGTATATGTATTTATTTTAATTTATAATCATTTATTTTATGTTGTCATTTATATAATTCCATGTTTGATTTATTATAATAATAATATTATAATTTGCAATATTTGTTGTTTGTAACTTATTTTTAATTAAATTGTAAAATATGTGTCTTTGATTTTTATCCTAAATTAAATTGATTCACTTTTTTAATATCTTTTGATAATATTCTGCTATTTAAGTTTTTTTAAATTATATAATTAATTAAAATATTAGGTAATGTTTTATATAAATATATATATGTGTGTGTGTGTGTACATTTTTAAAAGGAAGTTTACTTGTTGTATTTGTGAAAATATACATTGAATTATAATTTTTAAAATAAATTAAAGTTAGTAGTTAATTCATGTTTATTTTAATATTTCAAATCATATGTATTTTAAAATCGATATTTAATACAACAATATTTTTGTAAACGGTAATTGTTTTTCAAAATTTTTGTACTTACCTGTTTGAGTATAGAAAGTCGATATTTTTGTATCCTATATTTTTGACTCGATAACTTTGCCATCGATATTTTCATTGTCAATGTTATGTCAGTGAATCCTGCAACCTATGCCAGAGAGCTCTGCTGTAACCAACAAGCGCGAGATGGCTCCACTGTCTTAGACAGATGAGGGGTAGCTCTGCTGTCTGTGGCAAGCAAGGAGGTTCTGTTGTCCGTGAAAGGTGAGAGATAACTCTGCTGTCTGCATTGAAAACAATATAAATCAGTAGAGCAAGCAAATGATTGATCGGTCAGAGATGAGAAAGTGCTCTTCTGATTAAGATAAGTCAGTTGTAGTTCTGCTGTATGGGACTGGTGAAATACAGCTTTGCTCCTTGCACTGAGTAAATTATAAGCCAGCAAAAGCAAGTGTGTATCTGCCACGATCGACTGAACCCTATTGTTAAAACCGTTGTCTGCATTTTCTTTAAATATGTTATCCACTTGTTGGTTGACCTTCTGATTTTTTTCTCTCATTATTTTGTTTGCTGATCATAGCTGTTATACAGTTTATTTATGTGAAGCGCTCCATCACACTTGGACCTTAAACGTGCTACACATAAACTTCAAAAACAATAAATACTATCTTTTATTAGACAGGCTCACGTGTTTCCCAAGACTGGAATCTATTCCCATCCTCTCCTTACTATTCCCAAGCTGAACTAGTCCTCCCAGGAGTGAAAATATTTGTTGGGTCTGAGGGTCGCCAAGGCGTTCAAAGCATCAGGAGTTACAGCACCGTCTTGATGGCTATTAGGGGCCCCAGCACAAGCTGACTCCCTCAAGAAGTGAACGGTTATCAATGAAGAGAATATCCCACTCCCAAAAACCTATGAAGAGCAGGGACAATATTTTTTTTTAAACTTCTGGATGGTGTTTCAGTGGGTTCTAAAATTAGTATGAAAAAATTGCTATTGTGCGCATCATTAAATGTTCTTGATTTGAAAATATTTGAGCGCGTTATTTGTAAATGACGACACATCTTATTGTTTTAAATGAAAAGATAATGATGGAAATTGAATTAATCCATAAAATGTTTGGAATACAGACGACCTATATATCCATGGCTTTAAAAAAAATATTTTATTGAGCAGTACATATCCCATTTTTTTTTTAACCGGGTATATATAAAATAGGCAATTGCAGAGCGTATCCTGTATCGAAGCTGTCCCTGAGACCAAATATGAAGTGAAAACCGAAAAAGTATCTAACGCAGACATTATGATCAATTCATGCTGTAGTAGATGAAATCTGAATGTTATCACATATAAGACAAGGTGAAAATCCCTTTGTGAAAAATTATGGACACTGGAAAATCAGAACGTTAACAACTTTACAACTCATCAATAAGAACATTTGGATGTATGATATGACTTGATTGGAGAGAAATTCTGGAAGGATTAGTGTAGAAAATGAGTAGAGGTGTCATTTAGAAGCAGAAACCATGAAGCAGATAAATTGTCAAGTGCAGGTAATATCGTAAATCCATACAGAGCAAACTATAACCTTATGAGTTGCTTTTTTTCTCCAAGCACAGCCAATAAACAAGAACTGGGTAGGTGGAATAGTACCCAAACTGCCTCGCATACCATTGCATGAGGGCCCGATGGTCCTCTGACACGATCAGGGTCAGACGTGGAACAAGGCAGGAATGCCCTTTGTCCCCATTGCTTTTCCATGGGACCCTTAGCAGTTCTGCTCCGTAGAGTGGCGCGAACTGGGGTATCCCCTTGGATGATGGTCTCCACACGGTGTCCCTATATGCTGAAGACCTACTGCTATACATAAGGGATTTGCATGCTATACCGCCAGCCATATCTGTGCTATTCCGTAACTTCGAGGAAGTGTCAGGGCCTTCGGGTAAATTGGGCTAAACCGGGCGCCTATTCCTTCCACGAGGATGTGGTCGCGACAGACGTAGTTATCAATGGAGCTGTGCTTGCCTGGTACCCGACCACGTTTAGATACCTGGGCATACATATTTACAGATCCCCAGCAGACATTCTGGAGGGTAACTTGGTGCGAGCCATCTCCTCTGTAAGGGCGCAGACACAATTCTGGAAGACCCTGCCGCTCAATGCGATGAGCCGTATTACCTTAACCAAGATGATAGCATTGCCAAGACTTGTATTATTTTGCAAACCTCCCAGTATATGTTCCGGTGCGACTGTTTCGGGAGCTGGAGGGATTAATAAGAGGTCTAATCTGGATTGCGGGACGGCCCAGGATAGCACTGCAGAAACTATATGCACCACCGGAAAGGGGGGGCTTAGCAGTTCCTCACTTAGAATTATATTACCTAGCTGCGCAGCTACAGTGAGTTGCGAAATGGTTGAGTGGCAGGAATCTGATGGATACTGTGACTGAGTCAACATCCTGGACACAGACTCAAATCTACAGTTTATTTCACCCACTGGCGAAACTTCCCCGCCCGACACAGATACATATCGAATTGGCTCACAGATGTTACCGGAGGAGCCTTCAACTCACAAAAGACACCACCCCTTATGCCCCAATACTGCCACTTGTCGGGACGCCCAGAGGCCGAGCTTTCGTAACAGATGCAGTGCTGACTCCCTGGGCCGAAGCAGGGGTGGAGACACTAGGAGACCTATATGCGGATGGTGCCCTGTTGCCTTTTGCGACCCTAACGGCAGACACCGGTTTGCAGGTGGGTCAGTTCCTCCTGCACGTGGCCATCATGCGGACGCTGACACTAACATGGGGAGACTTGGTAAGTGAGCCGCCGACACATCAGTTGTTGCAATATCTGCATGTGATGGCAGAGGGGGTCACATGTGATGCACTGGCTGGTGCAGGCCCTGCTTCCGCATGTGTTAAAACCACCACAGAGACTCCGTGCACAGTGGACTGAGGACAGAGGTCGACTCTAGACCGATAAAGAATGGGAACGTGTCTTAGCCGGTGCCACACACATACCACGCAATTCACGATTTAAACTTATACAAACATTCATACTACACAGAGCGTATCTCTAGCCAGATAAGATCAATAAATACTTTAACATCACCTCCTCTGATTGTCAGAGATGCCATCTTCTGGATGCTGACCTACTATATATGCTGGGGTCCTGCCCCCTTCTTCTGTCCTACTGGCACACGATAACGGAAACACTCACTAGCAGCACTAACTCCGAGGCCCCGAACATGTGGGAGGTTTGTATATTGAGATTTTACAAGCTTACAAAAGCTAACAAAGTAAGCTCTAGATTTCATGACTTGGGCCTAATAACTGCAAAAAGATTGATAACAAAGAGATGGAAACATAAAGACCCTCCGGAGGTACCCCACTGGTTAAAATTTCTAGAGATCTGGGCACAGGCAGAGAGCACCATTCTCCATAGGGAAGAAACGGCTGGGTTGCGCAAGTTTCCCATCGTGCAGGCCTGGGATGACATCCTGAAAGCCCTTACACAGACTAATGCTGTATCACACACACCTCCCACGCAGCAGGCGGGAGTTGATGCCTAACGTGTTGGCTGGGTGGAGCTGATGGTATATACTTACGAGATGTCTTGGCTGTAGCTGCCGAATTGCGCAATGACCCCACATTCCATCATGACACTTCATAGACATAATTTCAAACATGAGAAACCTTAGTGCCCATGCAACTATGCACAGTCCAGGACAAGTAACTTGCATCCACCATGTACACACAGCCCTCGGCATGACTTCACTCGAAAAGCGCATATTACGCTAGAAGTACGTTCCTTTAAGTATTAGATATCTCCTTTTCTTTTGCTTTTATTTTATCCCCCTTTTTATCATTTGGTTGTGGTTAAAATGTTAAAAATGAAGATATCTTGCAATCAGTTGTGATATTCACTTCCCATCGCCCATGTACTACTGTCTACTATGATCGCAAAGCTAAAACTTTGTATGGGCCTTGCATCTCTGTAACACTTGTCATGTCTGCATATGGTTAATCACTGATGAAAAGAGTCGCATGTGATGAAAAAGCCCTGCTCCTCAATTAGAGGTAACAGTATGCGTGGGTTGCGGACACCCATGCTAATATGCAATAGCACGTCTACTCCTGAGATACAGATGCTGCCTGTGTTGTAGATATGAGATGTTAATACCCAGAACTGTGGATATAGCGACACAGTAACAATGATTTTGTAAAAAGTGCACCATATACTAATGCTTAGATTGGTTGTATCAGGAAATTAATAAAAAATGTAATAAAGATATTTTAAAAAAAAACAAATGAGGGCCCGATGTTCGTCGAGCACCCATAAAGAGTGGCAGTCCAATCTGCTGATGAAACAAACAGTGTGTCCTCACCCCTCAATACTAAGCAGATGATACAAATATATTTGCTCTTTCTCTCCGGGGCCTGATGTCCAACTGACCAGACTATCAATTGTGCAATTGTGCACCCCGACTTTAGCCCAAACTATGGAGAACCTCGAGGAACACCCCACTCGCCTGGCATAAGCTTCCTCAAATATTTTGGTTCTCTGCATTTTAGTCTGCCAATGATCTAGAGATAGAATGTTGGTTGTCCTCTATTTTTGTAAAATTAGGCTACGGGCCACTACAATGCCGATGAACACCAGGTACTGGACATTCCTGCTAGATTTCCGAACTGCATGAGAGCAGCTAAATAACGCAAGTGTGACTTCGGGGAATATTGGGAAATGCGCAGTGTCTGCAAGCACGTGAAATACTTTGACCCAAAAGTCATGAATAGCTGGACATGTGAGAAAAGATATGGGCTCAATCCCCTTCTCCTTTTAACTGACATCGAAAACATTGATCAGGGACTGTGCTGACCATCCTACGTAATCTGTGAGGGGTATTATTGCCCAACCAACTAGATAGGGAGGCCATTCTTTTCAAATTTGCAGCCCGCAATTGATTTATAGCCGAGTTCTGCAATAAAATGTCCACTCTCTCTTGGTGATGGCACAACCAGTAGTACGAGGATGCTTCCAGATACAATTTGGTTGGACTCTTTGGGAGCATATGTACCTAACTGCATCGTAATCTGGTCCTCGGTCGGGAAGACACGTTCCTGATCCAATTCGGATGGAGCAAATGCCGTTAGGAGGCCTTCCTAACCGCATTGTAATCGGGCTCTAGGTGGGAATGCGTTCCTAACCGCATTTTAATCGTGCCCTTAGTATTCGAACGGAGACCAATTGCCTACGTCCATTACCTTACTTTTATATAGAAAGTGCATTATCACATGCGTCTCTGGGCTCTATATATCCATGGCTACAGAGGAAACAGTTCAATATTTTTCTTTAAAAGGAATTTATAAGCATCTTCATAAAAAATTGAAGTCAAGTAGTTTTGAGTACAGTGATAATGCTGTTTATGACATTTTGTATTTAAGATATTTCTGAATTTACTTGATGTCTATTGGATTAGAGTTATCTGTTAAGGCGGAAGAACCACTGAAGCTTGTGAGTTGTACATCCTATTGGTGAAAATCATCCAGTTTTAATGTCAACGGGTATCTTAAAGTACATGCAAGCAACCACAGATAATATCAAGAAAAAAGCATGCAGGGAGCACTTTAGGTCAAATAAAGGAAATAAATGGCCCAAACCCCCCTTCTCCGCCACCACCCGATAAACTGTTTGAAAAAGAATTGGTTGAAAAGTAATCAGTTCTAAATACAGTTTGAAACTAAATATGGGAATTTTTTGTGGGCAAGTTTGAAGGCTTGATAATTTATTGCAATTACTAAAACGATAAATTCACCAACAGTTAAGTTTATTTTTAACCCCTCTGGTGATAAGGAAGTTGAGGTCATGCTCTGAACAATGGAATTATTAACTCTTTATTATAAATGTGAGAACAATTTGTATAATATTTAGTGTATATAACCACAGAAAGGGCAAACAGTACTTTTTGGCACCCACAGGTAGTGGGGAGCCTAGAGTAGGTGCCCATGATTCAGGAGAAGAGCACTTTGAGACAAGGGAGGCCTTGGGTGAGTACCCCCCGCCTGTTATCGTTTTGTTGCTGCTTGTGTCATTTTATTTAAAAACACACATCCATGCCAGTCAAACGTTAGCATTTGCAGCAACACCCTCTCACCCCCGCTCAACTTGCTGGCTGTGTGGTTGTGGGGCTAATATAGTCAAAGAATGCTGTGTAGCTGTAATAAGAAAGCTAGTGCGATAAAACAAGGACTTTCTTTTTTTAGCAGTTGAATGTTATTGTTGCAAACAATCACTCATATAGTGAGAATCCCATGATGGGTCACCCTGTATTCTATAGTCTCTGTCAAATGTATAATATAATCTACCTCAAATATAGCAAATCTAGGCCAGCTCTCATTCCCTTTCGTACTTGTAGTAACAATTTTACAAGGTGTGTACACATTTGAATTATCTAGTTTACTTGAAAAGTTTTTTATAAAGTGGTATTGCATATGCCTAGGGCCTGTAAATTAAACGCTACAAGTAGGCTGCAGCACTGGTTGTGCCACCCTCGCAAGTAGCCTTTCAAACCTATCTCAGGCCTGCCATTGCAGGGCCTGAGTGTGGAGCTTTACTGCCACTTCAACCTGGCATTTATAACTACTTGCCAAGCCTTAAACTGCCCTTTTTCTACATGTAGGTCACCCCTAGGATAGGCACCAGGTAGCTAATAGGGCAGGGTGCTGTGTAAGTAAAAGGAGGGGAATGTACTTTTAAGTTTTACATGTCCTGGTAGTGACAAACATCCACATTTGTTTTATTTTCTCCCTTTTTTCTACTGTGAGGCCTACTCCTCTCATATGTTAACACTGGGAATTCCTTACTAGAGAGGAGTAGCTGTTTTTTTAAATATCTTTGGAATGGTATTGATAAATCCTCTTTACCATATTGAGTTCCTCTTTACTGGTAAAGATGGCATTAATATTACTTCTTTTTAGAAATGCCACTTCTAGAACATATGCATTACTCTGCTCTTACAGCTCTGGGGCGGATGTCGATCCGGGTCAGAAGGGCACCGAACGCGAGCCGGCCGGAAAAACTACGAGCCGTACGCGTGATTTCCGGCCGACTCGTACGGCTGTACGAGCGAGCAAGTACGATGCGAACTACATTAAATTCACCGACCGAGTCATTTCTGGGTCCGAACCGCTACGTACGTCTCGGTCGTAAGCTAACCGTGGCATGCAATGGATGCGATTCACGACCGAGCCAGTACGATGCACGCGTTGGACACCCTGTGCGAGCCGGAGATTCCGGCTTGCAAATCGTCCGGG
The DNA here is from genome assembly GCF_964204655.1 of Triturus cristatus. Taxonomy (NCBI): domain Eukaryota; kingdom Metazoa; phylum Chordata; class Amphibia; order Caudata; family Salamandridae; genus Triturus; species Triturus cristatus. The sequence goes on from NC_140583.1 coordinate 1,060,820,756, forward strand.
TGGTTGCCTTTGGGGGTCCGTGTCGGACCCCCTGTCACCCGCAGCCCTACGACTCGGACACAGGGGTTGACCCATGGGTCTCCCCAACACAGGCATAAACGGTGCGGATGGCACCAACGCGTACCCACTGTAGGAGGTGCCCTTGCGCAAGACGTACCCATTCAGTCAATGGGAGCCCATGAACGTGTCGTACGACCGGCTCCCATTGACTTCTATGGGAGTCCGACTGAACCGAGTCCGGCAGCATACGGCCGCATTGTACTCGCTCGGTCGGACTGCAGGACTCCGGCTCGGTCGGAGAACACTCCGGATCCGGCTCGGTCGGAGTGCTTTCCGACCCGGATCGGAATCGGCCCCCAAGTTTGCATGCAGCCTGTCTCCAATGCACATCCGGGCTGGGTGACAGCTACACTTTGTACCTTCCGTCTCCCTGTCCACACTAGCATTCCAAAACTATTTTACATAATTTAGACAATTCAACTGAGAGAGAGAGAGAGAGAGAATCAACAGCTGTCTACACTTTTACATATTACTCAAAGAAACACCATTCTATGCAAAAATGTAACAAAAACTTATCTGCAGATGACCATGTAAGTCAAATACAGTTATTGATCAATAACATATTTAATTTTTGCACATTGCAAAATCATTTTCTTCCTTTCCAAAGCAACTTGCCAATCAGATTTCCCCTCACTGTACCCTGGGAGGATACCCCTGCTGGGATATCCAAATCTTCTCTGGCACAGGCTCTCCTGTGTGGGTTGGGATCCTCCATAAAGATCATCCACTGTCAGCTGATATTAGTGGCACGTAGTAACCATAGTTACCTCCTCAGTTCCCTGTTTCACTGCCAGCTATATTCTAAGTGCTGCAAGGTACTCACTTTCACTTACCGGGTGACATTTCACACTATCTGAGTCCGGTCACCATTTGTCAGTGTGAAACTTTTGCACTCTCACAAGAGAAATGAAAGAAACACACCAGACACAGCAGTTGCTCAGGAACAAATTTAAATGTTTTTGTTGGTATCAATATTGTTAGCTAGCAAGGAAGAACAGGAGACACGAAAACCATGTGCATAATACAAAAAAGCTTCTTCTTCGAGTCACTCTTGTGTGGCCCTTATATACCTTACAGAAATGCCACCTAAGCACAACCAAAAGGGTCAGAGAGTCAAACATGGACAACCATAGTAATGCAACAGAGGCACTGTGCCACATATACAGAAATGCAGTGTAGACACAAATGAACAACTTGATGAGAAAAACTAACGTGGAAGTCAGAAAAAGCGAAGTGACCTCTAAGTAGGATCTGAACAGCTGGAAGCCTCTGCAGCTCGGAGCAGCTTGTTACAGGGAGAAGTGAGAGAGTTCAGTAGGTTTGAGATAGTGCAGTTGAGCACTGGAGCTAAGTATAATATCTAAGTAGTGCATACACATGGATATATATATATTCCCAACACTGGGGTCCACAATAATGTTCTTGAAATGGTGGCAAAAAGAAGTATAATGTGAGAGTCCAGTGCTGAAAAGAGGCGTAGGAGTGATAAGAAGCGGTTTTGTGGTTAACCCCATGCCATCGCCAGAATTAGAGAACTTAAAGCATTTTCTTGATTGAAAAGTATAAAAATAAATGGAATTAAAACAATTTGTTATTGGAACATTAATAGAATTTCCAACAATAAGCTTCAGACGGTCTCCTGGGATCAAATGCAATTTTTTTGATTTTTCATGAAAACATGCTGCATTCCTGATTATTTTCCATCTGCATTTACTTTCTCCACTTCAGGGGCTTGTTAGTGACCTGGTGCTATTGCCTCCCTTTATTCCCCATGGAGTTTACGCTGATGGTTTGCAAACAGATGTTGTAGTTCTAACTTCCTGTCTTTCCTTTGGAATAGAAAAAACACAATGGGGTCCATTACGATGGCGGGCGGACTGTAACGGAATGCGGGACCGTCTGCCAGGGGTGCAGCGGTCCCGCACCTGCAATTAGGATGCCACCGTGGCAGTGGCATCCCCTATTCCCAGCATTGTAGCGGGCGGTGCTCACCGCACCGCCCACCACAATGCAGGGAATGCACATTGTGCATTGGCATGCACAAGGTGACAGGCACCGCGCGGTGCCTGCCACCTTCTCCATGCCAATGCAGGGGGGTACCATAGATACCCCCCATGTGCACCCCCCCTCACCCCTCCAACCTCCTGGGGGCCCGCTACGGGCCCCCAATAGCAAAGACCACATGCCTATCCATGGCGGCAATGCCGCCATGGAAAGGCTGATCTCAGCCATAATTGTAATATGGATGGCGGTGTCTTGCAGACACCGCCACCATATTAAACACGTTTTCTGCCCGGTCAACGAGTCAACTGGCGGAAAACCGGCAGGCCTTCTTTCCGTCCGCCGTGGTGCCCCCCCCGCCATCGTAATGTGGCGGGTGGGAAATGGTAGGCGAGCGGTGGGAATTGGCAGGCGGATCGCCACCGCCATACGGGCGGTGGCGATCCGCCCACCAACATAATCGACCCCTATGTAATGTGCTGCTGTTTCCATTATTACCCATGGGGCACATCGTTTTTGTTAGTTACCTTTGTGATTCACTTTTTGTTTGTGTGATATCCAAGTAACGCCAAGCTTTTTCCTTCATTACCCAGGCGGTGCACTGCTTTTTCGGTCATTACACATGCGGCACTCTTTTCATAGGGTACCCACGTTACACACTGCTTTTTACTCGGTGACACTACTTTTTTCATTTGTTACCCATGTTATGCACTGCTTTTGCTTTGGTTACCTGTGTGACACATTACATTTTTCTTTGCTTACCCATGTAATACGCTGAATTGTCTTTTGCAAACCAGGTAAAACTGTTCTTTTCTTTATTACCTCAGGCGATATGGCTTATTTGTTTGCTACCCAGGATGTACTGTTTTATTCTTTAGGTGTGTGAGGTACTGCTATTTCCTTTATTACTCTTGTAATGCACTGCTTTTTGGTTTGTTGTCCATTTAGTGCTATTGTTTCACTGCTGAAATGTTTTTCCAAGCTGTAAAAAATGTATTCCAAAATCCCTGCCATGTATGCACACTCGCGGAAGCAATATGTGGGAAAAGCATTGGGGAAGCCAAATATTCTGGCCCACAATTGAAAGCAAGACCTATTGACTGTGCCAATACATGTTTGTTTTTTTGTCATCCTTGAGTGCTTAATCTATGTGTTTGGGTTACAGTAATTGAATGTCAATTGTATATTTTTTGTGCCTATAAGAATCATCTAAAACTAAAAAAAGGTTTCTGTAGGAAGCTGGCTTTTTATGTAGTGGGCCAATGTAGGGGCACACAATGCAAAAGGTCCAGATGACCCATATTGTTTTACAGGGGCTTACTTTAATTATATCAAGTACTCTATTTGTGGTAGTGTGGTCGGCAGTTTAGGCTTATCAGAGGGGAGTGTTAAGCATTTACTGCATACGTAGAGTCAATAAATGAGACACACACTCAAGAAGAAACCCGAGACCAATTTATAATAATTACAAAGATTTTAATTTGAATTTAGACACCATGATCTTCAGAATCAGGTAAGTATTTCGGAGTTATAGATTTTACAAGAAAACGGTAAAATAAATGAATGGCGTTTTTTGAGGTATGAGCCTCGAACACGGTAATGTTATCCTACAGGAGGAAAGACATATACTGCAAACATATACTTGCAGCTGAAGTTGGAGTTGACTGTGGAACTTAAGGTGCTAGGGGGCCAAGCCAAGGTCCAAAGAACCACCAGCAGTTTTCGTTTACCTGCCCTGCTGTGTCAGGATGCAGAGGTGCTGGTTGGGTTGGTAGCCTCAAGCTCTACACCGCGGAAAACAATGGGCACCTGAAAACAAAGGCTGCAAGGGGGGGACTTGGGACCAGTCCAGCAGAACCCAAAGGGGGGGCTCTGCTCGTGAGGGTCTTTAGCACAAGGATGCCCAGCGGGTTCTCATGAACCCTGATTGTGGGGCTTGTTGCAGAGGTGTTTGGCCAGCTGGCCTCTTGCGCTAGAGGCTCTCACGTTTCTCGGTTGACCTGTAGGGACCATTACATATCTAAAGCAGATATGTTGGATACCTACTTAAACAATTAAAAACAACAACCTCAACCCGTTTCCAACACAGCGACTACACTCCTTCAAAGAACTATCGCCAACTGAATTTCTGGAACTTGTCAAAGCAAGAAAGCCAGCTGGGTGCCCCCCTACCCCTTGTCCACTTCAAATGTTAAAAAACATTCTACTATCAACTTCAGTGGCCACCCCAGTAAGAACACTTGTAAACAATTCCTTCACTTCAGGAAATTTCCCAGAAGAGCTTAAAAAGACATACATACATCCCTTTTTAGAAAACCTAACCTGGACAATCAAGACCTCAACAACTGCAGACCAATAGCAAACAGACCATTCCTTTATAGGAAGAGCAGTTTTCACCCAGATGTCACAATTCATTGAAAACAATTCCATACTTCACCTCCGAACTGGATTCTGTCCAGGAAGAGGCACAAAATCGGCCCTAATTTCTATCTGGGATGACTTTAAAAACATATAGGATCAGAACAGAGATGCTGCCCATATGCTCTTGGACCTATCAGCAGGCTTTGACATAGTGCATCATTATACATTTATTTATTTATTTTATTTACAAAGTTTTATAAAGCGCGAATGTGACCCAAGCGGGTATCAGAGCGCTTTACATTTAGGATAGGTGGGGTAAGGAGGTGAGAAGGGCAAGCATAACTAGAGTATACATAAAAACAGGAAAGATAGGAGTACATCACAAATAGGGTAGGATGGATACGATGCATGTAGAAGAATATTCAATACATAAGTGAGCAGAACAGTTGAGTGCTGTGAATCAAAGGTGCACAATAATCTGGTAGTCAATCAGTAGTCAGTCAATCAGCAATGGGGCCCAGTCCGTTTAAGGCAACAATTTAGTAATTAGGATTTTTTTTAACTTTCTTTTTGAAGGAAGCAGTAGAAGAAATTTGTTGGACTTCCGGTAGAAGGGAGTTACAAATGTTTGGTGCAGCGCCTGAGAAGGCTCTGTGGCTCGTTCTTGTTTTGTGGAAGATCTGTGGTTTTAGGAGCAATGAGCTTGCACTTCTTGAGTGTCTGCAACTTCCAGATAGTTCTAATTTTTGAGCCAGATAAATAGGAGTCTTGAGATGTATGACTTTGTGTGTCATGCAAGCTATCTTTAGCGGTATTCTTGCTTCATATGACAGCCAGTTTAGGGATTTGAGGGGTGAGGAGATGTGGCCGTTTCTTTTTGTACCCGTGATCAGCCAGTCTGCGGCATTAATGGAGGCTCTTAGTGGGGCCAAGTTATATTTGGGAAGTCCATATAGCGTGGAGCTACCATAGTCGAGCCTGAGCAGTACCAGATCTTCTACTGCCATCTTGAAATCCTCCTGTGGAAGGAATGGTTTGAGGTTCCTTAGTATGTTAATCTGGTGAGTAGCACCCTTGCTTACATTGCTGATATGAATCTGCATGTTTTAGTGCTTATCTAGTGTAATTCCGAGGGATTTTGCAGAATTGATAATGTGGGGAGTGCAGCTGAAGGCCGAAAGGAGTTTCAGCCAGTGGTCGATCTTGAGGGTGTGATTAGGCGGAACAACAAGAAGGAATTCTGTTTTGGATGTGTTGAGCATGAGGTAATTATCAGTTAGCCAGTTTTGAGTAGTCATAAGGGTAGAGTAGAGTGAGATGAAGTCTTCAGGGGAGGTGATTTTCAGATAAAGTTGAGTGTCATCTGTGTACATATGGAAGAGAATGTTCGCGGAATTCAGAGTATTTGCCAACGGTTCCAGGAATAAATTGAAGAGTATTGGTGATAATGCAGACCCCTGTGGAACCGCCATAGTAACTGAGGAGGGTTGGCAAAGGGTGTGATTCAGCAAAACCAAAGGGGATGATGGACGAAGTGTTGAACATTGTAAGCACTCACCCCCAGTCAACTGATCTGGGTTTAATCCATCATCATTCTTTAACTCACTCCGCCACCCCAGTTCAGACATGGACGTGAAGATAGGAGGTCAGCTGGAGGGCCAAGATGGCGGACGCGCTGGCGTTCGAGTGAGGAGTACTGAGGCGCTCTCGTTGTGCTCGCTCAATCTGAAGATATCAGCGCTTACCTTGAAGACTTGGGGTGTAGCGTGGTTAAACTGGCTAAACCGGCGAAGCGGAATCCGTATGTTTGAGGAAACGCTGTAGAGGAGTTAGTACTTGCAGTTTTGATGCGGTCGGATCTCCGTGGCTGTTTTTGTCGCTCACTTCAACGGGTTTGGCGTTCTTCGACCGTTGCTGTGTGGCAATGATGGAGTGTAACTGACTTGGTTCTCTGCTTCTCGGATCAGAGACGGACGCAGCTTTTCCTGTTGTGTCATCAGGAGAAAGACCGTTTCTTCAGCATGGCACATAAAAATCCGACTCCTGCCATAAACTCTAAAACTCAGAAACCTAAAACTAGAGCGGTTACGGCTGCCGCTTCAGTTGTTACTCAGAACGCTCCCGCCGTCAGTTCCTCTGCTGGCAACGGATCTAGTCAAGTCACCCAACCTTCACCAATCGATCTAGGAGCAGTATCCTCCAATGCATCTCCCGTTTTTACTCCATCTAATTGTTCACTGGCTGCCCAGGTGGATTCTGGGACATGTAGTCCTGGCATGACATTAAAAATACCAGGAATGTTTAAAAAGAAGAAGAGTCAAAGCAGTCTTAACTCGACAGATACTGCGGAGTGTGCAGTTAAGTCCATCGACAATGCAAGCTTACTTCAGACTGATCCTTCTGCAGCCGTGATTTCTGTCGGAGAAAACATACAGGAGGTTTTGGTACCGGTGGGTGATACTGATTCTGATACACTTGACTCTGCAGGGAATTTTTATTCTATGTCAGATTTGTCTAATGCGTTGGAATCCGAGAGCCTTGAAGGGGACATAGATCTGCATGGGGCGACGGGGGATGCAGTCAGTGTTAACAGCTTGAGTAGCTCACAGGACCACAGGAGTTCTCTTGATGAAGATGATGAGGAGATTGAGATGGAGGGGCTCCCGGCAAGCTCAGAATGGGAGACAGACGAAAATACTGTTTTATTGATACAAAGAACTAGTGTTGGCTCTCCCACTATCAAGAGCTCAAGCAATACAGACGACTCTCAGGCTCCTGTGGTTACATTGAGCACTCTTTACCAGCTTATGCTCCAACATCGTGAAGAAACGAGAACTGAGAATCTACGAACACAAGGGGCTGTACGGAAGTTGCAAAATAATTTAAGACGAGTGGCTAGATCATGCTCCGAAATTACTGCAAGGGTGGTTGAAGTTGAAAGGAGGATCTCTGAAATTGAGGACAGGATGAATACTCAAAAAGCACACCTATCCTCCTTGGAGGGTTTAAAGGAAGAGATTAACTGGAAACTGGTTGACATTGAAAATAGATCACGGCGTAATAACCTACGTATCTTGGGTATTCCGGAGGGGAGTGAGGGGGGGAATGTTAGGCAATTTGTTAGTGAACTTTTTGTTGAAGCATTTCCAGAATTATCGCATTGGAAGTGGGATGTGGAACTTCAAAGGGCCCATAGATTTCCATTTCAAATGAATACTAGATCTAGTAATACTGTTAGGCCAAGAGCCATACTGATCAGCCTGAATAACTTTTTGGCCAGAGAAGCTCTGTACGATTTAGCCAGACCAGATCGTAAGCGCAGGGGGAAGGGCCAGGAATTTTTTGTTCGGCCTGACTATTGCCATGCGACTGTCCAACAACGCTGGCAGCTGATTCCGTCTTCTCTGGCTAAGGGGGCCCAAGCATTCCTCCTTAACCCCTCCAAACTGAAAGTAATTCATAAATCAAGAACAAATGTTCTTGTATCTGAAGGAGCAGCTAAGGAGTTGTTAGCCACATTATGAGTATGTCCCCTGCACTTTTTTCTATGCCGCTGAGATATTAGTTTTCACTGTTTTTGCGGTCTACTCGACTTCATTTAAATTAATTTGCAGTGAATTCTATTTTGGCTGGTTCTTTCATTTATTAAGCCCGACATATTATACGCTGGAGAGCGAGCCACGAGACGCAGGATACTTCTCACACATCACATGGTAGGGACTTTTCAGTCCCTCGGCCCATTATGGGTAGGGATCAGGGAAGGGACAGGGGAGGGGGTGGGCACCCATGTGAGGTGGTGCTTTCGGGGTGTGGGGGGGGCAAGCCTGGTTACAAAAGAATGTTCAGAGAAAGACAAATGCTATAAGATGATTATGAATCTGATTAGCTATATCTTCTTGCAGATATACATACAGTTTAATGTTATAATCAATTGGAGTTCTAAAATAAAAGGGCACTCTTTCTGGGCTTTGTTTTTTTTTTGGGAGACTTGTGCTAATTTGGATTCATGTAGAGATAGTATGCTATGATTAATTTTAACAAGATGGGTATATTGAGGATTTGCTCTTGGAATATCTGTGGTCTAAATAATAGGGGAAAAAGGGGGGGGGGTGCCCAATTAATACAGAATATGAATCTTGACTTATTGTGTCTTCAGGAAACGCACTTGGTCTGGAATGATAGACACTTATTTAATGATTTGGGTATGCAGTTATTGGGCTGTACCCACCAAGGTAATACCACTAGAGGTGTTGCTATTCTTATGAGGAAAGGACTGGCCACTCTGAAACGATCTAAAGTAGACGAGTACGGCAGATGGATGATTATTGAAATCTGCTTTGATAATAAGCTATGGACTATATGCTCAATATACGCCTCCAATACAGACGATCCTGACATACCCAATTTCTTAAATCTAGAATTAGCAACCTGGCCATCCCCCCTAATCTTCTGCGGAGATTTAAATATTCATATGGAAGATGGCTTGGACATACGGGCACTTCAATATATTCAGGCTTGAAAAAAAAGACATTTAAGGCATTAAGAGCTCTAGTGTTGGATTTTGGTTTGTTTGATGTCGGGTTTGAGAAAAATCCCCTGTCACCGGGGTATACTTTCTTCTCTGCACCACATCAGAAACTCTGTCGACTGGATTACTTTTTTGTTACTTTAGGACTCAATCATAATACTGGCTTTCAAATTTTTCCATGAATAATTTCCGACCATAACCCAGTTCTGATAGAGGTTAAAACTGACAGATCAGATACACCTTCGGTCAGGGCTTGGTCTTTTGACCAGAAATTATTGGCGGATTCAACATATATATAGAATCTATGGGGAAATGGATTAGTGATTTTTTTTAGCTTAATAGAGGGAGTGCCTCGACACAAAATGTCTGGGATGCTTTTAAAGCAGGTGTTCGCGGGGAGACCTTATCGTATTCAATTAGAAAACAAAAGAATACCCGGATTAAGCTTGATGGTTATTATAAAGCGATCCAGGAATGGGAGGCCAAACTAATTATTTCTATTAGTTTATCACAAGATACAGACTACATTAAAACCATTCTAGATGGGGGGAGGAGCCTAGCGCGCAACCAAGATGGCCGCGTAGGCACAGGGCTCCCGCGGGCCTCCACAACTTCCCACGTCTATCCTGAATTTATCCTGATTCCATCGACGGGCTTCTACGGGCGAACCTACGCGGAGGTGATACTTGTTGTCCAAATTTGAATCGGACATCGGGAACCAGAATAGCATCGATTCCAAGTTGGCGGCCTACTCAGGACCTTGCCCCGGACTCGAGTTGGCATGGTGCCCGGGCAGAAAGTGAACAACAACGGCATGCGGGACTTGGACCGGTGCGCACCCCCTACTTTCACTTTCGGTTTCGGGTCTCCTCGCTGAAACTGAGGGGCCCTGGATTGTCAGCACAGATTTATAGTGGGACGACTGAGTATCCTGCCTGCTCTTGGACACTAGCCTGGGCTACCTTTCGGGATCACCGAGGCTCCCTAGATCGGCTCTCTGGGGATTGCTCATCGTGTTGGTGGCCGACACCCTTGGCGACCATCTGACAATGGCGGCTAGACTGGACGGGGATAAGCAAAAATCCAAGACGACTAGGCGGGGAGCTCATACTCAAGCTAACAGCATGGATCGCTATACCCAGTCGAGAGGTTCCCCTGGTGGCCCTCATAAGTCACCGGAGAGACCCAAGGATGGCCCGGGATCGTCGTCGGAGTTAACATTGCAGGACGTCATGGGTGCCATCGATGAGATGAAAGTGGCGGTCGGTCAGCAATTCGACACATTGGCCCATAAATTGGACGCGGTCTTGATCGACGTTAAACTAGTCAGAGCGGACCTTTCACAAACAAATGAAAAGGTCAAATCCTTGGGCCTGACGACGTCGAGTCTGGTAACAGACGTTTCTGACCTGCAAGCGGAGGTCCGTAATCTGCGGGCGTCCACTGCTTTGTCTGTCCGTCGACTGGAGGATTTTGAAAGCAGGGCTCGGCGGAATAATGTGCACATAATCGGGGTACCGGAGAAATCGGAGGCCCCTGCGGCTGACCTCTTTGTGGAAGACCTTGTGATCAACCATCTCGCACCCAAATGCTTGAGTAAATTCTTTGCAGTTGAGCGGGCCCATAGAGTTCCGGGTGGTAAGCCCAAACCGGGCGCTCCCCCACGGCCCATCATCGCCAGAATTTTTCATTTCAGGGACAGGGATGCTATACTGCAGGCCTCCAGGGTGAGTGGGCCGACGAAGTTCGAGAACACTCATATCAGCTTCTACCCGGACTTTACACAATTGGTCCAAAAGCAGCGACAGGAGTTCATGGGCGTTAAACGGCGGCTGAGAGACATGGACCTGAAATATGCGATGCTCTTTCCGGCCAGGTTGCGTGTTGAGTTTGAGGATCGGACGCACTTCTTTGATCGGCCGGAGGAGGCTGGAGATTGGCTTGATACCCTGCTTCAGCACCGACGTCGAGAGGGACAGACCGAAGGGAACGGAGCGGGTTTGGCTGGACAGGAATAGACTTTTGGTTCCCGGTGACTGACTACTGTGATGACACTTCCATATTTTGGTTTGGTGTTTCTATTCAATGCCCGGGGGTTGTGGGGTGCTCAGTGGGGCTCTTTCCTCCTCTGGGGTCTCTTTTTGTAGCGTAGTTCATGTTAGGGCGACAGGCACAATGCAAGTTGGGGGGGCTACATGGGCTCACGCAGGGGTGCAGGGGTGCAGGGTGGGGGGAGTTGTAACGGGACGGTTGGGGGGGAGGGGGGGAGTTGGGGAATGTTTGAATGTTCTACAAGGCAACTTCACGCTATACTATTGGTGGTCGGGATCGTGTTCTCTGGGGGGGGGATTGTGCGCTGGGATGGGATGGGGGTAGTGGATTGAGGATACTCTCGTGGAATGTGAATGGCTTGGGAGATAGGATTAAACGCGGAGTAGTGCTGCAGTTTTTGAAACGACTGTCGCCAGATATTGTCTTTCTGCAGGAAACGCATCTAATTGGGAATTCTTGCCATGCTATGAATAAGAGGGGATATCGTCTTGTTGCGCACTCTGGTTTCACTTCTGGCTCACGCGGGGTGGGCATCCTGATCAGAGCCTCTCTCCCGTTGGAGGTGGACAATGTGATCCTTGATGATAGGGGGCGGTATGCTGCACTTGTAGGCCGATGGGAGGGCAGAACCATCTCGCTTGTTTCTGCTTATGTCCCGTCAGGATTACAGACCGTAACTTTCGCTGATTTGGGGCGCATGGTCCTGGGACTCACGGGGGGGGGTTCTGGTGGTGGGGGGCGATTTTAACTCTGTCGTATCTGGCGGGGCGGATCGTCACCCTCCCAGGGATCTCCCAGGGGCACAGGCCTGGCTGAGTGAATTTATAGACACCCTCGGACTGATAGACTGCTGGAGACTAATGCACCCGGGGCAGGCGCAATACACCTTTCACTCAGGAGCCCATGGGAGTTTGTCGAGAATTGATTATGTCCTTATGCCGGCGGCCCAAGCTGGGATGATTAGAGAAGTAAGACATCTGGCCCGGGGTATTTCCGATCACTCCCCACTACTGTTGCACCTTGAGGTCACACACGGGGCTGAAGGGAGGGTGGCACCGATAAACCCCTGGTACCTGCGTGACCCTAAAATCCGGGCGGACCTGGTCTATTGACCGCTATTTCACTGAAAACGTGGGGTCAGTATCCTCTGCTGTCTCGTTATGGGAAGCCTTCAAAACAGTGCTCCGTGGGCAGGCTCTTTCTCTTATTTCCCACTCCAAGAAAAGCAAGACTGAAGAGGTGGTTCGCCTTGAAAACGACATAGCCAAGTTGGAGGGGGACCTGGAACTGGGTGTTACGAAAGAGGCGTTGCATGTTCTCAGTCTTAAGCAGCTCGACTATAGAGCGTTGGTTACTGACGCAGCCAAAGTGATGAGTAGAGAGCAACAGGGGCGCTTATACGATGTGGGGGACAAGGCTGGTAAATTGATTGCATGGTTGGACAAGAAGGAGAGAGCGAGTCGAGTGGTGCCGGTTATTGAGAGAGCGGATGGCGTGCGTGTGACTGACCCTGCGGAAATTGTTGATTGTTTCGCGACTTATCTCCGTGACGTCTATTCTCCAGTCTCGAATGGTCTTGAGGATGACTCTCATCTGTTGCTGAGAGATATAGTGTTGCCGTCTTTGTCTGAGGCGGATAGGGCACTGATGGATGCGACGTTGTCGCCTGACGAGATTGCTTTGGCCATTCGCTCGATCGCTTCCGGCAAGGCCATGGGTCCCAATGGTCTTCCCATTGAACTGTATAAATTGCGCCCGGACAAGATGGCGCCTCATCTCCGCGACATGTTTCTTGAGGCACGTGACGTGGGCTCCCTCCCCTATGATCAGCGTCTCGCTACCATAGCTGTGATTCACAAGGAGGGGAAGCCGCGGGATCGGTGTATTTCTTACAGGCCCATCTCCTTATTAAATGCTGAGCCTAAAATTCTTGCTAAGGTTTTAGCTAACCGTCTGGTTGGGGTCGTCGGCGACTTGATCCATCCGGATCAGTCCGGTTTCATTCCTCACCGTAATACGGCCCTGAACCTGAGGCGTCTTCATGGAGTGCTCGCCAGAGCGGAGTACATACGTGAACCGGCCGTTTTGGCGTCCTTGGATGCCACTATGGCGTTCGATACCCTAGAATGGCCATATCTTTGGGCGGCGCTTGCGAAATTTGGTTTTGGCCCCGGGTTTATCGGTTGGGTGAGGTTGCTGTATGAGGAACCGTTGGCCCAGGTAGTTGTGAATGGAAGAGTGTCGGCTCCCTTCGGGTTGGGAAGAGGCACGCGGCAGGGTTGCCCGCTGTCACCTCTCCTTTTTGCGCTTGCCTTGGAACCTCTGGCTGCCTGGTTACGATGGGAGCCCTCATTGCGCGGCATTAGATGGACACCTGAATTTGAGGACCGCATTTCTCTTTATGCGGACGACATTCTCCTGTACCTCACATCTCCCCGGCAGTCTTTGATAGTACTGGTCGATGTTCTCAACTCATTTGGTCGCAACTCCGGCTTGGTCATTAACTGGGCCAAGTCAGGCGTCTATGTTCTCTCTGGGGACGCTCCTCTCCTTCCGCGTGGCTGCCCTATTCAGATTGCGCTGTCAGGGTTCAAATACCTGGGAGTGTTCATAACTTTGGACCCTGTGGCCCGTTATGAACGGAACCTACTCCCCCCACTCCAACGACTGAGGGCCGACGTCTCGAGGTGGCGACAGCTTCCGCTTTCGCCGCTCGGATACGCGGCGTTGTTTAAAATGATGTCGCTGCCACGATTCCTGTATGCACTGCAAAATACACTCGACGTCATACCGGCCCGCTATTTCCGTGAGGTTGAGAGTTTGCAGAGGCGGTTGTTTTGGGACGGGCGATCCCGAATCGCTCTCACAAAATTGACACTCCCTTGGTATGACGGGGGTATTGCACTCCCCGATATCAAGCGATATTATTGGGCGTCCCAATTGGCGGCGGTGAACCACGGGATGTACGGGCCGGCCCTGAACCCGGCGTTCGAGATGGATAAAATGCTATTGCCTGGGGGGGATTATAATAGAGCACTGTATTCAAGGTTTCCTGGTGTGCAGTTGACAGGCCCAACAAAGATAGCGGTACGTGTGTGGCATGCTGCTAATGCTGCGATGGGTTGGAAGGGCCGCCTGACTCGAGCGACTCCACTGTATGCTTCGGATAGGCTGGGCTGTTTGTGGAAAACCAAAGGGTTTGAGAAATGGGATATGATTGGCATATGTAAGGTGAGTGACCTCTGGGTGAAAGAGGAGTTTAAAACGTTTGAAATGTTGAAAGCGGAATATAAGCTAAACGATAGAGAGTATTTCCGATATGCCCAGGTCCGTCATGCGTTGCGCTCGGTTTTCCCTGATGCCACCGCTATCCCGTAAAATTCCCCGCTGGAGGATAGGGTGCTCGATGGCTACGTGCCTGACAGCACAATCTCCTTGATCTATAAAAAGCTTATCAACGATCGGGCGGATCTGTTGACCCGCTTGAGGGAGATCTGGGTGGCTGACGGTTTGGAATTAGATGACGAGGACTGGGTCTCGGCAATAGCCTCCCCGCGGGAGGTGGCAATTCCAGCCCGCCTTCGGTTCGTACAACTAAAGATACTCCATAGAGTGTACGTTACTGGTCCCCACCTGATGCGCATGGGTTTCTCCGAGGATGGGATGTGTAAGCGTGGCTGTGGTTCGCTGGGTACTTTCCTTCACATTATATGGGAATGCCCTGAGGTGGCGCTCTTTTGGCGTCGGGTGCATGCGGTAATGGAGGAGGTCACTCATGTTGCGCTGCTTCCAGAAGCTAGGAGGTGCCTGCTGAACGTGTGGGAGCCAAACGATTATAATGTGGCACAGACGCGGTGGGCGACTTTGGGAAATATGGTGGCCAAACGTAACATCGCCCAGTTATGGGGTTCCCAGAGGCCGCCCACGGTCTCGGTGTGGAAGGAGAATATGGATTGGTGCATGTTTAGAGAAAAGACGGTGTATGTAGCGAGAGGCAAGCCGCGGAAATGGACTGGGGTGTGGGGTCCGTGGAACGCCTATCGCGGAGACATCTGTGCCCCTCCACTGGCTGTTGGGCTGGATGCCTCTTCGTCCCCCTAGCCGAGCATTCCTCGTCTGTTCAGTTATGAGTGTGTTACAGTTTGCTTTTTCCTCTGCTCCTGTGCCCCCCTCCCTTCTCTGCTACTGATCATTGGTTCCCTACCCCGGGGAGCGCGTCCTGCTATTCACACTGTCTATTGCCTTGTTTGTGTGTAATGTTTCTTAATTTTAAATTGAAAACTGAAACCGTATTTAATACTGTCACTCAACTGTTGCTTTCGCCTTCATTGGGTGAGATGATGGACCGACGGGCTACCCGGATTGATCAATTTGTATAACGGTGAATGATAAGTTTCATGCTACCTAGCGGCCGGCCCAAAGGGTTGTAGGCCCCTGTTTGTAACTCATTGAAGTCCAATAAAGGTTTCTTTTAAAAAAAAAAAAAAAAAACATTCTAGATATACCTAAAGCTAGACTGTATGAGGTGTTAGCAACTAAAGTGGCTGAGCAGACGGCAATATTTAGATCACAGATTTATGAAATGGGGGAAAACTCTGGTAGGATTCTTGCAAAAACAACAAGACAAAAAGAGGCCATGAATGCAGTCACTGCAATTGAGGATGCTAATGGACTGACTCATAATAACCCCGATGAAATCCTTGAGGTATTCCGACAGTTTTATTCAAAGCTATACGAGCAGGACGCTCTATCATATTCTAATGAGCTTTTCCTGAATTTCTCCTCATTGGATAATTTTACAAAATTAACTACCACTCAAGTTCAGACTTTGGACGCCGAAATTACATGGGATGAAATCGAGTTGGCTTTATTTTCACTTGCCTCAGGCAAAGCTATGGGACCTGATGGCATCCCTCTGGAGTTCTATAGGCTCTTCAGGAACTTATTGAAAAAAGACATGCTGTCCACGTTTTTAGAAGCACAGAAAGGGACAGCACCTGTTTCTTGGAGACAATCAACAATAATGGCTTTCTTGATGAAAGATAAACCTCCCACCAACCCGGCCTCATACAGGCCAATATCGCTAATTAATGCAGACAGTAAAGTCTTTTCTAAAATATTAGCCTCAAGAATATCAGGGATAATTGCTACTATAGTCTCTAGGTGGCAACATGGGTTTATACCGGGGCGGGACACCACTGACCATGTCCGCAGGGTTATTGCCCTCATGGATTGGGCTCAGGGTACCAAAACATCTTGGGCTCAGGGTACCAAAACATCTATGGCAATCACCCTGTTGGATGCTGAAAAAGCATTCGACAGGGTGGCCTGGTCCTATCTCTGGGATATGCTTTAATTGAAGGGGTTCGGACCTATTATGATCTCAGCTCTGAAAGCCCTTTATAAATCCCCTTTGTCTTCTGTTAGAATTGGGACAAAATCCTCTGCCCTGTTCTCCATCAATCGGGGGACCAGACAGGGCTGTCCAGCCTCACCATTACTTTTCGCTATTTATATTGATCTTTTTCTTAAAGAATTGAATCGAACGGAGGATATTTCTCCAGTTTTGGTCGCGGGAGTGAACTATAGAGCTTTAGCCTATGCCGATGACGTGGTAATGATCACGACAGATATTGTCAAAGCTATCCCAAAGGTGGAAGCGTTGGCAATTAAGTTTGGTGTATTTTCTGGGTACAAGCTTAATGTGGCTAAAACGCAAATTCTTTTAGTGGGCCAGACTTCTCTGACTCGTCTTCCGGCTCACTTTAATATTGTCACGGTGGCAACATATTTGGGTATTCAGATTACTACCCCAGTTTCTGCTATTCCGGAACTTAATTATAAACCAATTCTAAAAAAGGCTAATTCTATGCTGGAGCGCATTAATCATTTGCATTTGTCTTTATACGGGAGGAACAACGTGCTGAAAATGTTAATTCTCCCCAAATTTTTATATTTATTTCGTTCTATCCCTTTAGAATTTCCTCTTATTTTTTTTAAAGAACTTGAGAGAATGGCGACCAGATTCTTGTGGGGTTATAAACGTCAACGCAGAGCCTATAAGAAGATGATTCTTCCCAAGGATAGGGGGGGTGGAGTACACCATACTTCTTATTTTATTATTTAGCATCTGTTTTACAGTTTATTTCTCCTTTGATAATTGGTGCGAATGCGCAAATACAAGAATCTCATGCCCCTTCAATTTATGAATTCGCGATGGGAGTTGAGGCGCGAGGATGTTTGCTATCTAATATAGAACCTAGTTACTATAAAAAACCAAAATTTAAGATATTGAAAGCCACTTTTTTTGTTTGGAGGTTAATCCGTCGCTACGTAGGGTTTCACAATATTAGTAGATATACCCCTTTGACGTCAAGACATATTTTTCCTCCTATCTTTTGAGATCACACAATGACGAGATGGGGAAATAGTGGCATCTATTCTTTAGGTGACTTATGCTATAAAAATCGTATTATAACATTTGTGGAACTCCAATTTAAGTTTAATCTTACGAATGTGGATTATTTTAAGAACCTCCAGATCCACAGCTTTCTTAAGAATATGATTTCTTTGGATCGCTCCGGATTTGTTGAAATCCCTATTATCGACGCTTTATATACTAAAAAAAGGATAGGCGTATACTACAACTTTTTATTATCTTCTTGCTCTGATGATATGTCGGATGTCCGACAGCGATGGGCGGAGAAGACGAGCTGCGATAGCAATTCGATTCAGACATCTATTTTGCTTGCTAATTCTGTGTTGTTGACGGGTAGAATGCGTGCTCAGCATTTCATGGCCTTATTTGATCTATATTATACGCCTGCAAAAATCTCCAAATGGGGATCAACAACTGGCGCTGCATGTGGTAGATGTGGGTTATTTGCTGCTGACGCAGTTCACATGTTCTTTAGTTGTCCACTTTTAACATCTTTGCTGCATGAAATTCAATCTTTTCTCACTGTAGTACTTGGATCTGTAATAACAATAATAACATCAGAATTAGTATTGCTAGGAGTTTCTCCTGAGATATCGAATGTGTATAACAGAAACCTGGTATTTATTTTCATGGCAATTCTTCGAGGATGTATTACTCAAGAGTGGATTAGTCGTGAACCACCATTGTTTTGTACTTGGCGTGCACGGTTACTAGCAATATATAATCTGGAATATGCTATCTATAGAACAAAAGGGTCTAAAAAAAAGACTATGGGAATGAAAATTTGGGCGCCAATATTGCGATGGATTGAGGGCAAAGTAGTATAATTTTTTGGGCCACTCTTCTCTTACTTATAATATATGTTTCTATCTGGTCTGCCATTTCTTTCTTTTATTTATGGGTTAAGATTGGCTGTTAAATATAAACTGTGTGTATGCTCATTCTTATTACTTTGCTGTTGCTTATTCTTGTTTTTCTGGCTTATATGTTTTTCTGCTGTATCCGGCTTGCATTAAATCAATAAAATAAAAAAAAATTTAAAAAAAGATTTTTTTTAACTTTCTTTTTGAAGGAAGCAGTAGAAGAAATGTGTTGGACTTCCGGTAGAAGGGAGTTACAAATGTTTGGTGCAGCGCCTGAGAAGGCTCTGTGGCTCGTTCTTGTTTTGTGGAAGAACTGTGGTTTTAGGAGCAATGAGCTTGCACTTCTTGAGTGTCTGCAACTTCCAGATAGTTCTAATTTTTGAGCCAGATAAATAGGAGTCTTGAGATGTATGACTTTGTGTGTCATGCAAGCTATCTTTAGCGGTATTCTTGCTTCATATGACAGCCAGTTTAGGGATTTGAGGGGTGAGGAGATGTGGCTGTTTCTTTTTGTACCCGTGATCAGCCTGGCTGCGGCATTAATGGAGGCTCTTAGTGGGGCCAAGTTATATTTGGGAAGTCCATATAGCGTGGAGCTACCATAGTCTAGCCTGAGCAGTACCAGAGCTTCTACTGCCATCTTGAAATCCTCCTGTGGAAGGAATGGTTTGAGGTTCCTTAGTATGTTAATCTGGTGAGTAGCACCCTTGCTTACATTGCTGATGTGAATATGCATGTTTTAGTGCTCATCTAGTGTAATTCCGAGGGATTTTGCAGAATTGATAATGTGGGGAGTGCAGCTGAAGGCTGAAAGGAGTTTCAGCCAGTGGTAGATCTTGAGGGTGTGATTAGGCGGAACAACAAGAAGGAATTCTGTTTTGGATGTGTTGAGCATGAGGTAATTATCAGTTAGCCAGTTTTGAGTAGTCATAAGGGTAGAGTAGAGTGAGATGAAGTCTTCAGGGGAGGTGATTTTCAGATAAAGTTGAGTGTCATCTGTGTACATATGGAAGAGAATGTTCGTGGAATTCAGAGTATTTGTCAACGGTTCCAGGAATAAATTGAAGAGTATTAGTGATAATGCAGACCCCTGTGGAACCACCATAGTAACTGTGGAGGGTTGGCAAAGGGTGTGATTCAGCAAAACCAAAGGGGATGATGGACGGAGTGTTGAACATTGCAAGCACTCACCCCCAGTCAACTGATCTGGGTTTAATCCATCATCATTCTTTAACTCACTCCGCCACCCTAGTTCAGACATGGCCATATGCAAATCAGTCTGACCCTGTGCCTCATGGCAACAGTCCAGCCCGAACTGCCAAGCCATGTCTTCCCTGGACCGGAAACAAGCATCCTGGGACTGGTTTCTGGCTAATCAGCCATCATCAGCCAGGCTAGCTTGAATCCAGTGGCAAATTGAGCAAGGGACCCACATCTGGGCATACCCTGCCAACTTAGGGCAAACAAAGCAAAACCAAAGGGGATGATGGACGGACGGAGTGTTAAACATTGCAAGCACTCACCCCCAGTCACCTGATCTGGGTTTAATCCATCATCATTCTTTAGCCCACTCCGCCACCCCAGTTCAGACATGGCCATATGCAAATCAGTCTGACCCTGTGCCTCATGGGAACAGTCCAGCCCGAACTGCCAAGTCCTAGGATGCTTGTTTCCAGTCCAGGGAGGACCTGGCTTGGCAGTTCGGGCTGGACTGTTCCCATGAGGCACAGGGTCAAGACTGATTTGCATATGGCTCGGTTCAAACTGGAATGGCATGGTGAGCACAAAAACGATGGATTTAGGCCCAGATCTCTGTACTGGGGTGAATGTATGACATTGTTCTGCATTCTGTCCATCACTGTTGTTTTTGCATGTGTCACCCCGAGTGGGACGGGTATGCCCAGACGTGGGTCTCGTGCTCTCCATGCCACTGGAATCAAGCTATCCTGGCTGAAGAGGGGTGAAACCCCCAAACTGGTCCTAGGATGCTTGTTTCCAATCCAGGGAGGACCTGGCTTGGCAGTTCAGGCTGGACTGTTCCCATGAGACACAGGGTCAAGACTGATTTGCATATGGCTGGGTTCAAACTGGAATGGCATGGTGAGCATAAAAATAAGGGATTTAGGCCCGGATCTCTGTACTGGGGTGACTATATGACATTGCTCTGCATTCTGTGCATCAACTGTTGTTTTTTCATTTGTCACCACGAGTGGGACGGGTATGCCCAGACGTGGGTCCCGTGCTCTCCATGCCACTGGAATCAAGCTATCCTGGCTGAAGAGGGGTGAAACCACGAAACCGGCCCTGGGATGCTTGTTTCCCGTCCAGGGAGGACCTGGCTTAGCAGTTTGGGCTGGACTGTTCCCATGAGGCACAGGGTCAAGACTGATTTGCATATGGCTGGGTTCAAACTGGAGTGGCATGGTGAGCAAAAAAACGATGGATTTAGGCCCAGGTCTCTGTACTGGGGTGAATGTATGACATTGTTCTGCATTCTGTCCATCAACTGTTGTTTTTGCATTTGTCACCCCGAGTGGGACGGGTATGCCCAGACGTGGGTCCCGTGCTCTCCATGCCACTGGAATCAAGCTATCCTGGCTGAAGAGGAGTGAAACCACGAAACCGGCCCTGGGATGCTTGTTTCCCGTCCAGGGAGGACCTGGCTTAGCAGTTTGGGCTGGACTGTTCCCATGAGGCACAGGGTCAAGACTGATTTGCATATGGCTGGGTTCAAACTGGAATGGCCTGGTGAGCAAAAAAACGATGGCTTTAGGCCCAGATCTCTGTACTGGGGTGAATGTATGACATTGTTCTGCATTCTGTCCATCAACTGTTGTTTTTGAAAGGGTTTGATTTACCTTGATTTTTTGTGATCTATTGTGGAGGAAGGAAGTAAACCATTGTCGTACCAGTCCTGAAAAGCCCATCCTGTGTTCTAGGATGCATAGGAGATTGTCGTAGTTAACAGTGTCAAAAGCCAAGGATAGGTCAAGGAGAATCAGGAGGCATGATTAGTTTTGGTCTAGCATTTTTAGAATGTTACCCATAATGTGAGTGAGAACAGATTCCGTGCTGTGACCTCCCCGAATCCCCGATTGATATTGGTCCAGGAGTTGGAACTGCTCCATGTATGCACAGAGTTGCGTCTGCATGCATTTTTCAAGCAGTTTAGCCAGCGTGGGGATGGTGGAGATTGGCCTGAAGTTATTGAGGTCAGAGTTTTCTGTATTAGTTTTTTTTTAGGATGGGGGAGATCTGCGCTACTTTTAGGCACTCAGAGATCGTACCTTGTAACAGTGAGGCGTTGACGATCCTTGTCCCTAGTGGGATGATGGTCTCCTTGATATCTTTGAAAATGAGCAGAGGTAGCGGGTCCATGAAATGTTAGAAGGGTTGATCACCAGTAGAGTGTTGTAAATATCTCTTTCCCTGAGGAGAGTGAAGCAGTTCCAGGAGGCGTTCTTCTTGGTGCTGACTCTGGAGGGAATGAGCCGCTCATGGCTAGCTGGATGCGCAGCCCTCCCGGGGGATGGGAGAAGGGCCCTTTTTGCTTCAAGGTCGAGACTGATGCTTTTTGTTTTTCCAGTGAAGAAGGCTGCCAGGTCGTTGCATGAAGGATTGCTGTTGCTTAGGTTCAAGCTGTTCGGTGTCCTACCCGATTGTTGTTTAACTATTTCAAACTGTTTCTTGGGGTGGTTTCTGGCTTGATTGAGTTGGGATCTGAAGAACTCGGCCTTTGCATTCTTGATTTTTCTGTTGTAGGTATTCCTGACAGATCTAAGGTGAATTAGATGTTCAGTGGATGGTACCGTTCTCCAGGATCTTTCCGCTATCCTTAGGTTGCGACGTTCCGAGTTTAGGTTGTCGTTAAAACATGGTTTGGATATTTTGAAGGAGGCATTTGTCTGTTGTAGAGGGGCTATTTTGTCCATGATGCCAGAGATGGTGGAATTATAGAAACCCATGAGAGCATAAACATCAGACATGTCCGATTGGGGAGTCAAGGCCTTTCTACAGTGCATTGCTAAATCCTTAGAGTTAATATTCCTAATGTTTCTCTTCTATTGCTTCGTTTTTGTGGGCGGGACCCTCTTCGGGCCACCTCTTTGTTAATTAGGAAGATGATGCATTAATGGTCAGACCAATCGCAAGGGACAATGGAATCAATTGAGATGTTTTTTCTTTAGAAATGATGAGGTCCAGAGTTTCACCTGTGTTGGGCTCTCACAGAATTGTGTTAGCTCATGTTCCATTATGAAGGATTTAAGGCAATTTACTGCTTGATCTGTTGAGTTAGACCAGTGTAGGTTGAAGTCTCCCAGGAAGATTTGGCAAACAAGGGTGTCATCATTGAAGGAGATAATTTCTATTAATTGTTCAATGAAGGAGAGATTGTCTCCAAGAGGGTGATAGAAAGTGTGAAGTTTGCATACAGGTTGGTGATTGCTTGAGATGTTGAGGCATAGGTACTCACTGGGGGTCAGCGCGGAGGAGTCAGAATGTGAGACCGAGAGTGTATTTTGGTGTATACAAGCTAATCCAGCACCCTGTTTTATAGGTCTGTCCATACGAATTATGTCATGGCTAGGCGGGACTAGAAGGTCAAGGATAGGGGTGGACGAACAATTTAGCCAGGTTTCCGTGAGGATGATAATATCAAGCTCATTGTTTAGAATGAGGTCAAAGATATTGGATGCATGTTTACATGCTGATCTACAGTTGAGTGGTGCGCATTTCAATTGTAGAGGTGTGTGGGCAGTCGGGGTCTGAATGATATTCACATGCTTGAGGTTGTCTTTGTTTATAGCTCTGATGTTGCGGAAAGGTTCCCTGTTCGGGTTTGCATGAATGGCTTGGATTAAACCCGTAGGGGCCTTGTCTGAGTCCATAGGGGTCTTGTCAGTATTTAATGGGCGGGCGTAAGAAAGGAGATGAGTATCAATATCAGTCGTCGATAACTCAGTCTTTATTCTTCTGGGGTGGGAGGGATCCTTAGGGAGGGGTGTGGTTTTTGAGGAAGGGTGAGAGGAGCGATTGTCTGGGACAGGTGCTGTGCCTGTGGGGATCAAGGGCAGGTTCGCTAGTGCACATAACGTTCTGAGCAGGGGGAGATGATCGATAGCGAGGGCTTTCAGTTCATGAAATTCATCCGTGGGTAGGCGCATGTGGAGTGAAATCTCATCAAGGCGAGCAGCTAGGTCTGAGTGTTCATCCAAAGACTTAAGGAAGCCGGAATAGAGAGCTCAGCTTCCATTTATTTCACATCCTACCAACACAACAGAACGAATAGAATATATACACACCCCTCATTCTCTTCTAAACCATACAACATTAAAGCAGGAGGCACTCAAGGCTCAATTACCTCACCCATGTTGTTCAACATCTGCATGAAATCATTACCAGATGTGATCCATCACTATTGATTTACAAAAATATGTAAAAATAAATAAATAAAATTAATTCTTTTAAAGTACAACAATACTTGAAAGCCTGAGTTTATTTAATGTATCTTTAATCTACTCATACAACCTTCCTTTATGCATCTATATACCTTCCATTTACTTATGGATCTACATATTTATTACTTTTCTTCTAGTTCAGCATATTCAATGGACTTCCCTATTTCTCCCCCGGTACCACTCAATATATCCTCTACCTCAACTCTTTGGCTCATCCCAAACCTCTTTCCACTACTCTTTCCCATGCACTACCCTATTGCTAACCCTATACCTCTATCAATATATCCTCTACCTCCACTCTCTCATTCATACCAAAGCCCATACCACTACGATGATCCCGAAAACAACTCTTTCTAGGCTCTTCCCTACTCTACCCCTCCTTGCATCATTTCATACCTCTTTTACTATTATGATTCCCCAAAACAAGCCTTTCTAAACCCTTCCCTCTGACTCTTCCCCCTCCACCTCCCTTTTACTCATCCCAATCCTCCTCCTACTGTTATGAGCTTCAAACAAACAAACACAAACAATAAAAATATTTCTAAATCCTTCCCTCGTCTATCCCTCCACTATCCTTTTCAATCCAAGTAACAGACTAACATGTCCGCCACTCAAATTAATTTCAAATGTCACTATACTTATTCACCTCTAATCCTTTATGGGTTCCAGAGTAGCGTGCTACTCGCCAAAAAAGCACTTTGACGCATCGTCAAGGGTAGTAAGGGCTATATAAATGCAATTACAATACAATATCACCTGCTATACTATGCAGATGACATGCAGATACTTCTGACAGTGAAAAGCCTGAAGGACATTAAAATATCAAAAATCTTTGATGCCTCTGAGCCATAGACCAGTAGATTTATTTATTTGAAACTTTATTTACAGTTTTCATTAAACAGTTCACATCAAAATGCCAGCTCCAACAAAATGGCATGGAAAAACGTTCATTTTCAAGAACAGGTGTTTTGGACAACATATGACATTGATCTCTACATTTTTAGACTGGAAAGATTTGCTTAGTCGAGAATGCATACAACATATATCTACATGACCCTTTAATTTGCAGCTTTGTATCATACATTACGTCAGCCCGTGATGCCAGTGACTCACGAGGAGCTAGGTGATGAAACAACTTTTCAGATAAAACATACATATCCCCGCTGATTAACCTACTCCAGCAGGAGTTGGGCGTCGTGTTGTGAGTGCGCTGTCGTGTTGTAGTGCCTAAGGGGGGCCCAAGAATGTCACGGGTGCGAGATGTGCTGGGGGGCGTGGCAGCATATAAATCATGGTTGAGGTTGCAGTATGCTAGGCTTGTAAGCCAATCCTTATGTCGCGGCGCAGCCCTGCGCCCCCATTTTAATGCTATTTCCCGCTTGGCAAGTAATAGACACAGCGCTGTATACTTCCTGACTGACTTCGGAATGTTTTTAACGTATCCCATCAAAGTCACCTCAGGGGTGGGAGTCAGGTCCAGCCCTATCATTTCCCCCAATGTGTGGTGTATGGCAGTCCAATAACTATTGAATTTGCTACATGTCCATGTGAGGTGCGCAAAGTCTGCATGCGGGGATTTGCATTTGAGGCAACAGTGCGGTCGATCCGCGTCTAGTTTGTGCGTTCTCTAAAGCGTGATGTAAATCCTCCAAAGGAACTTGAAAAGCCATAGACCAATAGATGACATGAAGCCACCTGAAATTGAATGTCTCCAAAACTGATATAGTCCCCTGTGGCCACTGGAAAACCTATGACCTTCTCTGCACCTGGCCTGATGATCTAGGACCACCTCCAAAAATATCTAAGGAGGTAAAAAACCTTGGAGTTACCATGGACGCTAAACTGTCAAAGAGTGAACAAGTGGATAAGGCAGTCAAATCAAGATTCCTCACAAGGAAAACACTATGATGCACTCCCCCACACCTATGACTCCCACACAAGGGTCAAGCTATAGTCTCTCTTGTCCTATCAAAACAGGGCTAAGCTAATGATCTGCACCAAGGCTCGCCTTTGTCAGCTATGAGGAGACTACAAAAAATTCAGCACGCTGCTGCTAGACTCCTCCTGCATGTAAAGCCACAATCACACATCTCCCCTGCGTTGAGGGCCCTGCACTGGTTACCAGATGCCAGAAGATTCACCTTCAAGCCTCTTTGTATCACACACAAAGCAATAAATGGCAAAGCCCCTCTCTTCATCAGGAAGAAAATCAACAAATACATCCAGCAAAGGAACCTACAGTCAAGAATGCTCCCAGAATCATAATTACTACATACAAGAAGAAACCCACGAGTAGAACATCTTTCTATGTTCAAGCAGCCAAACCATGGAGTTCCCTACCCTCAAACATAAGCTCCAGAGACATCTCCTCTTCAGAAGGTTATTCAAGACCTGGCTCTTAACAAAATGATGTCGGCACTCATAACTCAAGAATATACCAGAATAGTATACTCAGACATGACATGGCAACCTATCCTTCTCACAGTATGGAAAAGAGCTGTCGTTATACAACTACATGGCGTTGTACTTTGACCTATGCCTCCTGTTAAGAGTAGGTACATTTAAACTATTTTTTACACCACAAGATACATTTGTGGATCATACCATGTCAAAATTGCTTCTTTTATGTACATAGAGGTGGATATATAGAGGGATATGCCTGCTACTAATAACTCCAATAAGTGGCATGTGTATATTTATGTATGTATAAGTTAATTACGGTTATTTGAAACCATAAAAAATTTATCACAAGATAAATATGGACAGCAAAGGATGTAAATATTGCCGCTTCAATTTACATATGAATATTTATATAGAGGGGTTTAATCAACCAAACATAACTTTACCAAGAATTTTTTTTTTCCTTTTAATCCATCCAAGTTTTTCTTTTAATCCGTCAATCGTTGTTACCGATTTTTTATGATCCAATCACTTTATCATCCTTTTGATCCATCCATCGTTACTTTCCAATTTTATAATATATTGTATGATCCAATCATTAGATCGAGAGGTTATACTTCCATTCCTAATGTCCAATACTCTCAACAGCCGACGCGTTTCGTCCCCTCCCGGGACATCATCAGGGCTGTGAAATAAATGAGAATATGCCATCATAATCAAGACTTTCCTGTCCATATATTCACACCTTCAAATCAAATCCTGCCTATATAACATGCTCCAAAGTAAATCAGAATAGTAAACAAGTTGTTCTAATTTATTCCTACCTATATAACAGGCTCCAAAGTTAATCCGGATGTTAAACCAGTAGTTCTAGTTTATAACAGACATCATCTCTATCAGTCAAAAATGACAATTGGTGATATAATAAACCACATGGGTAATATTAATAGCACTCATTGCAATAAACACCACATTTTTTGTTCCAAAAACCAAATCCTTCTATAGAACCCTCTTCATATGCATCATTCTGTCCCTGTTCTCTCCTTAGTCTCAATTCCTACATTCCTGATCAAAATCTGCCCCTTTTATGACCCTACTTCTGTTGTCTCTACCCTGTTCTCAAAGTCCTAAGAACCAATCATCTATAACATCCTTAATTAATTCTCAGCTACATTTCTATATTCCCAGATCAAGTACAATTGAACCGGTCTCACCTTTATCCAGTAATATTGGTGAGTGCATCCAAGACACGTTATTTCTAATGCAGTCTGTTCAATTCGACGAACACAAATATTATCTGTATCAGAGAAAAAGAAGAAAACACTTTCTATAACCTTTCCCCAACATAAAAAGTAACCTAAATATTCCAAAAACCTATTTCCCAAACTCTCTGTCCAAGTACCTGTGAAAATTCAGAAGTCTTCACCATCCTCTACGCATCCCCTCGCGGTTTCTCTGCAACTCACGCTCCGTATTTTGAACAGTCCGCTCCTCTGGTTTATAAAGGCAAAGTAGCCAATCACTAAGCCCCCTTTCTAATTGTTAACCCTGTTCCCTCTCTGGTCCGCTCATTCAGTGGGCCAATCACTAAGCGGCATTTCAAAGCCTTACTTCCGCACGATTTCTCGTCTACTTGCACTTCGTATTCTAACAATTCCGCTCCTCTAATTCGACCAGGCAAAGTAGCCAATCGCTAAGCCTCCTTTCTAATTCCTGACCCTGTTCCCTCTCTGGTCCGCTCATTCGGCGAGCCAATCACTAAGCGGCATTTCAAAACCGTACTTCCCTGGTCTCAAGGCAAAGTAACCAATCACTGAGCCTCCTTTCTAATTATTGACCCTGTTCCCTCTCTGGTCCGCTGATTCGGCGAGCCAATCACTAAGCGGCCTTTCAAAACCTTACTTCCCCACGATTACTCATCTACTTGCACTTCGTATTCTAACAAATCCGCTCCTCTAATTTGACCAGGCAAAGTAGCCAATCGCTAAGCCTCCTTTCTAATTCCTAACCCTGTTCCCTCTCTGGTCCACTATTAAGCGGGCCAATCACTACGCGGCGTTTCAAACTGTAGAATAATAATCCAGTTTCCTATATATCCCGCCTAGTCCAACGACCGGAATCATGGTCATTAAAACAAAAATTTTAATGAGCATGATGGACGGATTGCATTTTATTTTGGGTCCGATTCATAGATGACATTCTATTGATATGGAAAGGGAGTGGGGGAGAACTACATGAATATTTTGATTTTCTTAATAAGAATGAGTTCAATATAAAGTTCACTATGAATTACAGCTCAAAGGGTTTAGCATTTCTGGATGTGGAACTTTTTACGGAAAATTATCAAATTAAGAGTAAACTATACAGAAAAACCACGGCCACTAATTCTATCTTGTGTGCTGATAGTTTTCATCCAAAATCCGTGATCAAAGGGATCCCTTACGGGGAGATGATCAGGTTAAGAAGAAACTGCAGTACCGAAGGGGATTTTGATAACGAGTTGGATGGTCTGTACAGCAGACTATCAAAGAGAGGCTATAATAGGACTGATCTATTAGAGGCCAGGAACAGAGTAAGAAGGGTACAGAGGAAAACTACTCTTGTTCAAATAAAAGAGGACAACTCAAGGAAAAAGTAGCTTTTGTGACCACGCATTGTATTGAGGAAACTGGAATTTACAAAGCACTCAAGAAAAATTGGGGCTTATTGACGGGTGTACCAGGATTAGTCAGTTCAATAGGGGACAAACCAGATATAATCTACATGAAATGTGTAACTATAAAAAATATTATCACAAGGAACTATATACCATCAGATGTAACGGAGGGTCTTAATTGGTTATCCAAGCAACCAAGAGGCTTTTATGTGTGAGGTACATGCATTATGTGTGAATTGGGTATTAACAAAATCAAAGAATTCATGTATAACACAAAAAAAAGATTTGTGATAAGAGAATTTATTAACTGTAACAGCACAGGAGTGGTTTATGTAATTATTTGTTCTTGTAAGAAGATCTATATTGGTAGCACGAAAAGGACTTTGAAATTGAGAGTACAGGAACATAGACGTGCTATTCGCAATTGTGATACCAGATCACCTCTGTACATGCATATCAAGGAATGTCACAATTCCCAACAGGATTTTAAATTCCATGGTATTCAGAAGATATTTCCCAGTAAGAGGGGTGGAGACTGGGAATTGCGAATTAGACAGGAAGAAGCAAAATGGATCAGAAATGCAGAGCAGTTACTATGGGTTTAAACAGTGATAATGAATTTCATTATTTTTTGGCCTAAGGACTTTATTCAATGTTGTGTGATGTAGCAAAGGGTGTAGAAACTTCTTTGATAGATGATATTTTGGGAGTGAGGATTGAAGTTCAATTTTGATATTCTGACAAGTACCTTGTGCTTTAAGGTCGACCTACGTGATCAGGTGACAAATCTGCAGATTAGGAAAATAAGGAGTGGTGAAGTGGAGGGAGGAGCCGTATAGTGAGGATGGAAATGAGTCCAATTGAGTGGAGATTAGAAGATAACTACGACTCCACTATATGTTGCTTTGGATGAGACTGGGGATTTCATGTGGACTGGAAATTCACACACTTTGGAAAGGGGCACTAGAGTATTGTGTTGTAACTTTAGAATATGGAATGGCTGCCCATTGGTAAAAATACGTAGTGGAGACAATACGGGGTAACAACCATACAGTTATATATGACAGTGGTGTTATGGGCGACCCTTCCCGTATATAATTACAGGAAAGGGGTGAATGATGGGGGAGAATTTGACAGGATTCGAAATAACGCATCATGATGGGGCATCGTGAATAAGAGATTTGAGGTGATTGGTGGGTGATATAAATAGTTGGAGCAGGAGAATATAGCGTGAGTATGGGCCACCATACTAGTGATGATTTGAAGAGCGGGAGGTATGAGTGTGTGGATTATGTTGAAATATGACATGGATATTAACCGCATATGGCGGAATAATTCATACAGAGGGTTTTTATTAAACTAGTCGGGAAACCCACGTATTTGGAAAATAACTGGATTCAGATATATATGCGTGTTGGTGGCAAGATATGATTATTGGAATTTTTGTTTTAATGACCATGATTACGGTCGTTGGACTAGGCGGGATATATAGGAAACTAGATTATTATTCTACAGTTTGAAACGCCGTGTAGTGATTGGCCCGCTTAATAGCGGACCAGAGAGGGAACAGGGTTAGGAATTAGAAAGGAGGCTTAGCGATTGGCTACTTTGCCTGGTCAAATTAGAGGAGCGGATTTGTTAGAATACGAAGTGCAAGTAGATGAGTAATCGTGGGGAAGTAAGGTTTTGAAATGCCGCTTAGTGATTGGCTCGTCGAATGAGCGGACCAGAGAGGGAACAGGGTCAATAATTAGAAAGGAGGCTCAGTGATTGGTTACTTTGCCTTGAGACCAGGGAAGTACGGTTTTGAAATGCCGCTTAGTGATTGGCTCGCCGAATGAGCGGACCAGAGAGGGAACAGGGTCAGGAATTAGAAAGGAGGCGTAGCGATTGGCTACTTTGCCTGGTCGAATTAGAGGAGCGGAATTGTTAGAATACGAAGTGCAAGTAGACGAGAAATCGTGGGGAAGTAAGGCTTTGAAATGCCGCTTAGTGATTGGCTCGCTGAATGAGCGGACCAGAGAGGGAACAGGGTTAACAATTAGAAAGGAGGCTTAGTGATTGGTTACTTTGCCTTGTGACCAGGGGAGTACGGTTTTGAAATGCCGCTTAGTGATTGGCTCACCGAATGAGCGGACCAGAGAGGGAACAGGGTTAACAATTAGAAAGGAGGCTTAGTGATTGGCTACTTTGCCTTTATAAACCAGAGGAGCGGACTGTTCAAAATACGGAGCGTGAGTTGCAGAGAAACCGCGAGGGGATGCGTAGAGGATGGTGAAGACTTCTGAATTTTCACAGGTACTTGGACAGAGAGTTTGAGAAATAGCTTTTTGGAATATTTAGGTTACTTTTTATGTTGGGGAAAGGTTATAGAAAGTGTTTTCTCCTTTTTCTCTGATACAGATAATATTTGTGTTCGTCGAATTGGACAGACTGCATTAGAAATAACGTGTCTTGGATGCACTCACCAATATTACTGGATAAAGGTGAGACCAGTTCAATTGTACTTGATCTGGGAATATAGAAATGTAGCTGAGAATTAATTAAGGATGTTATAGATGATTGGTTCTTAGGACTTTGAGTACAGGATAGAGACAACAGAAGTAGGGTCATAAAAGGGGCAGATTTTGATCAGGAATGTAGGAATTGAGACTAAGGAGAGAACAGGGACAGAATGATGCATATGAAGAGGGTTCTATAGAAGGATTTGGTTTTTGGAACAAAAAATGTGGTGTTTATTGCAATGAGTGCTATTAATATTACCCATGGGGTTTATTATATCACCAATTGTCATTTTTGACTGATAGAGATGATGTCTGTTATAAACTAGAACTACTGGTTTAACATCCTGATTAACTGTGGAGCCTGTTATATAGGTAGGAATAAATTAGAACAACTTGTTTACTATTCTGATTTACTTTGGAGCATGTTATATAGGCAGGATTTGATTTGAAGGTGTGAATATATGGACAGGAAAGTCTTGATTATGATGGCATATTCTCATTTACTTCACAGCCCTGATGATGTCCCGGGAGGGGACGAAACGCGTCGGCTGTTGAGAGTATTGGACATTAGGAATGGAAGTATAACCTCTCGATCTAATGATTGGATCATACAATATATTATAAAATTGGAAAGTAACGATGGATGGATCAAAAGGATGATAAAGTGATTGGATCATAAAAAATCGGTAACAACGATTGATGGATTAGAAGAAAAATTTGGATGGATTAAAAGGAAAAAAAAAAATTTTTTGGCAAGAACCTTTATTAATGGATAAAGGACTAACCGACGCATCAAAGCAATAACACATTGGTACATGAACAATTGGACATTCTCCATGTTAAAAAATATGCGATTTGAGAATAAATGTTTTTGAATCAAAGACATTTGTTTGGAAATATTGTGTATATTTGTAGTGCTCCTTACAAGTGTGAAATTATTTCAATGTAGGGATGGTTTAATGGTGACCATTTGTTAAGTGAGCACTGGTAATTTAAATATTTTGAGGAAGTGACTCCCTGTGCGCATGGGTGCGGGACCCTCATCGTTGTGGTACAATTTTTTTGATAAATTTACCAAGCATCATGTGTATGTATTAGGACCCGGAACCCCAGGTTGCTCTCAGCCCCGCTCCCATCAAAAGCGATTCGACTACCAGTGCTGTGGGTGAAAGAGGCCATGTTTATTAGCATAAAAAACATTCAAAATAAACACAACAATTAATAACTAGAAATTCAATAATTCAACACTACAAAACTAATCAAAATTTCATCACAAATTAATCCTTACATAAACGTTCATCCTAATATCATAATCCATTTGCAGCAATGCTAAAAACTTAATTTTCATATAAAAGATGTTATCCATTGCTCCAGCACTAAGGGGCCCTCTAACTCGCACCCCCCAAATGAGAACCACGTAGGCGCAACCCACCTGCGTCCTTGACAGGTGGGCCCCTGCCATCTGGTTCTTGTTCACAGCCCTAGGGACCCACCTCTCCACCACCAGGCTGCCCAAGGGGGGGGGGAGTGGTTCGTAGGGTAGAATCAGGGGACGCAGCCCCATGCCCTAGTTTGTAACATGACGCCCATGCACAGCAGCCGGTGTACCCATTCCCTCTGGGGTGAGTTTACCATCTCTCCCCCTCAGTGCTGGCCTATGGAGTATGCAGGAGGACTCTACGTAACAATGCAAGGCACTCTATGTGGCCTCCTTACCGCCACCACACCTAGCTTGACCTATACCTATCGAAACCCTAGCTCTAAGGGATGGGTGGGAGTGAGATTTGCCGAGGTTCTGCAGACTCCGGGGCCGACGCTGGAAAGAAAAGAGGACAAGTGCCCGGGCAATGCGCCCTAAATAGGCCCCCATCCACCCCTTCCCCTCCAACACCGGACATAACGTCATGGACATCTCCCCGGAAGCAACACCCACCAGTCGCAAAGGCCAATCTGACCACCAGGAAGCAAGGAGGCGTGGCCAGGACCTTGGGGTTCCGTGCCCATAAGGAGCACTTCTTAGAGTACGCGCATTTCCATAGGACCCGGACGACCCAGGTTGCTCCAAGCCCCTTCCCATCAAAACCCACAAATCAGTGATTCAACAACCAGTTCTGTGGGTGAAAGAGGCCATGTTTATTACCATACAAAACATTCCAAATAAACACGACAATTAATAACTACTAATTCAATAATTCAACACTATAAAACTTATCAAAATTTCATCACAAATTAATATTTACATAAGCGTTCATCCTAATATCATAATCCATCAGCAGCAATGCTAAAAACTTAATTTTCATATAAAAGATGTTATCTATTGCTCCAGCACTAAGTGGCCCTCTGGCTCACACCCCCCAAAGGAGAACCACACAGGCGCAACCCACCTGCGTCCTTAAGAGGTGCCCCCCCCCCCATCTGGTCCTTGTCCGCGACCCTAGGGACCCACCCCTCCACCACCAGACTGCCCAAGGGGGCGTTCGTAGGGTATAAGCAGGGGCTGCAGCCCCATGCCCTAGTTTGCAGCATGGCGCCCTTGCCCCCCAGCCGGTGTACCCATTCCCTCTGGGGTGAACTTACCATCTCTCCCCCTCAGTGCTGGCCTGGGGAGTATGCAGGAGGACTCCTCTTAACAATGCAAGGCACTCTATGTGGCCTCCTTAACGCCACAACGGCGACCAGGGCCAACTGGTCCTTCGCCCACCCCACCACAAAACAAATTCCGCACGAATGATCAAATGCCATCGATCCATAAATCAGTCCCAATGTCCGACAGGTGCACACCATCGTGGTGAAACATGTGGTCCCCGCTCAGCAACCTGTGAGGTATGTGACATAAGTGGCCCTGCCCGGAACACAGTTTAGCCAGTTCCCCATTCAAGCGTCTCACTGACACGTTCAAGGCCCTTGACCTCACTCCAGACCCCCATCTCTGCCGTGGAATCATGAAGGACCACGCGATCCACGCCCCAGGTAAGTTCCTCCCCAACCACGCAAACTCTGTCAGCAACGCTTCTCTGAGAGCCCGATGACCCAGCTCCACCATGTTGTTTCCGCGCAAATGAAGGATGATTAAGTCCAGGAACTGGAGTCCCTCGTGTGCCCTCGTCTCTTCCACCAACTGCTGTAGCTGCCTGATCCGGAGGCCTCTAACGCCCGCCAAAGAAATGACATCCCATCCAAACACGCCGGCCTCGACTTACGCCACTGCTGCAAACGATAAGGAGCCTGCCGCACGAAAGAGTGTCCCAACACCCATATCACCTTAGAGGGCATGCTACTTCAGAAAAGATAAGACAAATATAAGAGTGGCAACGCACAAAATTGACTCATCAATATTACAACAACTCTGGATGCACATAGCACTTGAAACAAGAAAAAGACCAACGCCCACATGCTTAACTTCATCAATGGAGAGACCCGCTCATGCTGCTAAGGTCGCCGCCCCAATTCTAAAGGAGTGAGAAGAATAGCCAGCCAAGTCCAATCTTAAGCTTCGCAAGGTGTTTTTGAATACGGCTATGAACTGATATTTTGATAAACACCCTCCATTCTCATGTACGAAAAAGAGGTGAAGCAGCCCATGCGGGCGAACCGCCAAGTACGCTGCCATCCGAACCACCGGACACACTAGGGCCCCAGAGGCGGGTTCAAGCCGAATTGTGGTCCCCTTGCCCAAGGGATCTGTCTTTGATCTACGCACTAGGATGGAAAGTCCGCCCTGCTCTAATTTAACATCTTGCCATTGCAGGCCACCCGCATTATCAGATTTCGAAGCCCCCACTAACTCGCCTATTCTGAAAGCCCCATAAAAGGCTAAAGTGAAAGCAGCGGCAAAAAGGGTCGCCTCATAGGCGGATGAGCACACCGACTGCAGTGCATGCAACATCTCCCCCAGTGTGCGCAAATTAAGGGGCCTTTTACCAGCTTTCTTGGGACCCTCTAATCTGGACCAGCCGGGCAACGTGTCCTAAATAGGCCCCCATCCACTCCTCCCCCCCTCCAGCATCAGCACGGCCCGGAAATGACTTCACGGACCTCTCCCCCGGAAGCAATACCCGACTGTCGCGGAGGTCAATCTGACCACCAGGAAGCACGGGGCGTGGCCTAATGGCGTGCTTCTTAGGGTATGCGCACTTCGAATATTTATATATATAATATAATATATATATATATATATATATATATATATATATATATATATATATATATATATATATATATTACCTACTGGCGGTCGCCAGTAGGTAGTTATAGTTAGGACCCCTTTTCCATAGGAAAACCTCAACATTCTATTTTGAATAACTTTGGCGCCGGTCGACGAATCCTCGCGAATTTCTCAAAATAGGTGGGGCGCTACGCTCCGCTCCTACCCTGAAAGTCTCGGGGGGATTCGTCAAGCAGGGGCTGAGATAAAAGGGGGGTCCCAAAACGCGTTTTTCCCATGCATTTTTCCATAGGACCTTTAGAACGAGCTACAGCCCGAACGGCTGAACAGAATTACTAGAAATTTGGCAGAGAGGTAGTCCTCAGGTCAAGGAAGTGCCTTTTGTAGGTTTGGTGTAAATCTGTTCAGTAGATCCTGAGAAAATAGCCTTTAAATCAATATATATATCTGTGGAAGCTTACGGTGCGCTTACCGTGCGCTTACGGTAAGCTTACGGTAAGCTTATGGTACGCGTACGGTGGCGTGCGCGAGCGCGATTCTGATTGGCTGTTAGATCTTAGTAAACATTCGAATCGGTCGAAACCAGGAAGCGGCGGCCGCCATTTTCTCTCTCGAACTGTCAGGGGGGTGAATAAAAAAGGTGGATAATGTGAAAAGGGGGCAGGCTCGACAGTTCCTGACCCCCTAGCCTTGGTCAGGGGGTCCCAGAAGGACCCTCAAGGGCAAAAAAAAAAAAAAATATATTTTTCGAAAAATCGCCGTATGCGCGTAGCGTACGCGCACGGCGACCTGCGGAATTACGCGTACCGTGCGCGAACGGAAAAAAAAATTTTGCAAAAAGGGAAGCTTAAAAAAAAATAAAAAAAATTGTGAGGTAAGGTTGGCTCTTATAAGAGCCGTTGGGTTCATACAGGGATGGAGGAAAGAAAGAATGGGAGTATTATGAGCGTCTACAAACATGCTGGTCTATCTTATTGTTAATAAGGGGAAGACTGACCTCCCCAAAAACAATAAGACCACCACATTTTGTACACCTCATTTCAACACTCGCAAATCGAGGGTTGATGTCCAAAGGAAAAGAAGAAGGTGATGCTCCAACAACAGAGGAAGGGCTCAGCTGAGCTGCCGATGATGTACTCGGCTGAGCATCTGAGGCTGGGTTCTGGTGACTTACTGAAGAGTTTTCTCCAGTATGTCGAGCAAAGGTCCTTGGGTGTTTTGTCCTGAAGGTGTCTCATCATAGAGTGATTTCCAAAGGAATATTTCCTACTTGGATTTCCTCTTGATAAAACACGATCACAAAGTATGCAAGTGACCTTTGGAGCATTGACCTTTTTCTCCCCCTCTGGAAAAGTGAAATACTCCCATACAAAAGAAGTCTTTTGTTTCCTCCTTCTCTGGATCATGGTGGTG
The DNA here is from genome assembly GCF_964204655.1 of Triturus cristatus. Taxonomy (NCBI): domain Eukaryota; kingdom Metazoa; phylum Chordata; class Amphibia; order Caudata; family Salamandridae; genus Triturus; species Triturus cristatus. Next base: position 1,060,857,657 of record NC_140583.1, read on the forward strand.
CTGCTGGCCTCACTCTCAGAAGAGCCCTGCTGTTCTGCCATTGTATCCCAATGTCAATCCAGCTCCTGCTCCTAGAGAATCACAAGCAGAAATGAGGGGAATGGGTGTGGTGTGGGAAGAATCTGGAACTGAAAGTAGTATCAACCAATGAAAAGTGTTCTTTCAAGCAGTAAAGAGGGGAATGGGTGTGGTGTGGGAAGTTTCTGGAAGTGAAAGTAATTTCAACCAATAAAAAGTGTTCTTTGTAAGTCACATGACCTACCGTGCGCGCACGTGACGCTTACGGTGCGCTTACGCAGCGCTTACGTCACTTTCGCGCATGCGCATTACACGCCCCTGCGTAACCGCAACGTTGCTTCCGGGTGTACGCGTACGGCACGCACGTATCACGTATCGCGCATGCGCATTACACGCCCCTGCGTAACCGCGACGTTGCTTCCGGGTATACGCGTACGGCACGCACGTATCACGTAGGCGCGCTGCACTAATTACGTCCAGAGCGCGTAGCGTCAGCTTACCGTACGCGCACGGAAAAAAATGCATAAAAAAAAACCTTTCGATAATGCAGGATATAGTACATAAATTATTAAAAAAAGGCTTACAAAAAATGAAATAAAAAAAAATTGCATTAAATTATAATAAAAATATAAAATCGAAATAAAAAACCACTATCCACATTGACCCCACCCCCTGTGCTTTTGGTGGCGTTAAGTGGGCGCGCACGCCACGAATGGCGTAAAGTAACTTAGCATTTAAAAAAACGAAAAAAATAAACTGAAAAAACCATAGGTTTCACACACGTTATAGTTAGGAATTAGCATTTAAAAAACCTTGCAAATTCACTGAAAAAACCATGGGTTTCACACACGTTATAGTTAGGAATTAGCATTTAAAAAACCTTAGAAATTCAGTGAAAAAACCATAGGTTTCACACACGTTATAGTTAGGAATTAGCATTTAAAAAACCTTAGAAATTCAGTGAAAAAACCATAGGTTTCACACATGTTATAGTTAGCTGGACATTTTACTCGTAAAAAACCAATGAAATTGCCCCGTTATAGTTAGTTCAGCTAACTATAACTCGCGCGCCCGCAATGCACTGCTGATGACGTCACATATTACATCACTCATGACATGGTCAGTGACATCACTCATGACATCACTGATGACATCTCAAATGACATCACTGATGACATCACTGATGACATCATCCTTGTGATAGAGTGGCAGACCTCCTCTTCCCCTAATATAACCTTTGACACACACATTCAAAAATAGAGACTAAAATTTACAAAACAATGGACATACCAATAACAGTTACAACAACCTCTTCAGTAATTCTAAGATCCACATACACATCCACTCATTCACCAACAGTCCAATACAGTCACTCATACATGTACTCACTCATCATATGTACTCATACACCTATACATCCTGTTACACAATGCCACTCATCCATAGAGCAACTCACACACATAGTCACTCATACTAATAAAGAATCAAACATACATTTACTTGCATATACAGTTATACACACACCACCACACTTACTTCTACGGAAACTTACACATACTTAGTCTTTTAAACAATCACTTATAGAAACACATACTTATTCATACAGGAACTCTTTCAATCTCTCACATATACTCACATATATACACCAATAGTCACATATACTAGTTTTAAACATATGTAGTTACTCATAAAGACACTATTGAGACAGTCATTCACTCACTAACACACCCATACACACACTCATCCACCCATGCAGTCCTGCACACATGCTCTGTTCAACACATACAAACAGTGAGTCACTCATTCATGCACCTATGCACTACGTAATACCCCCCACCGAACCATGCAGACACTCAGACTGATACTCAAAAAACCAACTAATAACCTATATAGACACCCATGTAGCTACTCACCAACCCATGCAGCCACTTATACACAAAGTGAGAGACTGATACAGATATTTACATATTTAAACATTACTCACTAAGCCATGTATTCACTAAGATACACTTAATCAGTCAGTTATACAATCAACTTTTCAAAAACAAATCATCCATTTAGACACTTATATACCCATTTATTCTTCCATCGTCCTTGAGATATACATATATAAAACATATTTAATTTTCAGAAAAATACACATTCACTGGATGATGTCATCAGTGATGTCATTTGAGATGTCATCAGTGATGTCATGAGTGATGTCACTGACCATGTCATGAGTGATGTAATATGTGACGTCATCAGCAGTGCATTGCGGGCGCGCGAGTTATAGTTAGCTGAACTAACTATAACGGGGCAATTTCATTGGTTTTTTACGAGTAAAATGTCCAGCTAACTATAACATGTGTGAAACCTATGGTTTTTTCACTGAATTTCTAAGGTTTTTTAAATGCTAATTCCTAACTATAACGTGTGTGAAACCTATGGTTTTTTCACTGACTTTCTAAGGTTTTTTAAATGCTAATTCCTAACTATAACGTGTGTGAAACCCATGGTTTTTTCAGTGAATATATATATATATATATATACTACTTCAGCTTTCGTTCCATGCAGTCCCCTATTTCAGGAAAAATGAATGTGGGCTACAATTTAACTGGCGCAAAGAGAATTTATTTGTCCTTTACACCGCCATGACGCGTTTCGACCTGAACAGGATATAAATACATATGTATGTACTATATATATATATATATATATATATAGATTCGCCGAAGTTCAGCAGACTCCAGGGCCGGCGCTGGAAAGAAAAGAGGACGAGTGCCCTTGCAATGCACCCTAAATAAGCACCCATCCTCCCCTCCCTCCTCCAGCACCGACACCTCCCGGAAATGACGTCACGGACCCCTCCCTGGAAGCAATACCCGCCAGTAGCGGAGGCCAAACTGACCACCAGGAACCACGGGGGCGTGGCCCGGACCCAGGGGTTTCGTGCCCTAATGGCACCCTTCTTAGAGTACGCGCTCTGCCAATACATATATATATATATATATATATATATATATATATATATATATATATATATATGTATCTCAATCAAAAAAATACCCTTTCAGGCATAGAGTGACGAATAAATTATGCAAAAAAGAAGTAGAGAGCTCTGGGTAGTTCTCAAGTTTAGGTAGAAAGCAGCTCCTGTATAGAGCACTCTCAACACCTGCGACACTATATCTGCTCACCTCAAATGTCTGCTTTTCTATCAAAGTCTTTAAGCATAGGATTAGCACAGTGCTATCCACGCCGAGATAGAAATGGACAAAGTCTTTTGCCATTTCTACAGCAAAGTCTTTAAGCGTTCTTTGTTACTTTCAGAACTTTCATTGGCATATATATATATATATATATATATACACATATTACCTACTGGCGGTCGCCAGTAGGTAGTTATAGTTAGGACCACGTTTCCATAGGAAATCCGCAACATTCTATTTTGAATAACTTTGGCGCCGGTCGACGAATCCTCGCGAATTTTTCAAAATAGGTGGGGCGCTACGCTCCGCTCCTACCCTGAAAGTCTCGGGGGGATTCGTCAAGCGGGGGCTGAGATAAAAGGGGGGTCCCAAAACGTGTTTTTCTCATGCATTTTTCCATAGGACCTTTAGACAGGGCTACAGCCCGAACGGCTGAACAGAATTACTAGAAATTTGGCAGAGAGGTAGTCCTCAGGTCAAGGAAGTGCCTTTTGTAGGTTTGGTGTAAATCTGTTCAGTAGATTATGAGAAAATAGCCTTTAAATCAATATATATATCTGAGCCAGCTTACGGTGCGCTTACGGTACGCTTACCGTACGCGTACGGTGGCGTGCGCGAGCGCGATTCTGATTGGCTCTTAGATCTTAGTAAACATTCGAATCGGCCAAAACCAGGAAGCGGCGGCCGCCATTTTCTCTCTCGCACTGAGAGTGATGTTTAAAATATAAAGCACAAAAACATGTAAAGGGGCTGTTTAGACAGCTCCCACACACATAGCCATGTTGAGGGAGTCCCCAAAGATCCCCCAAGGGCAAAAACGGAATTTTAATTTTTTTGCTAATTTCGCCGATTACGCTTACCGTACGCGTACGGTAAAAAATTATAAAAAAAAAAAAATTATCCACACTCTCCCCACCCCGTGTGCAATTGGTGCCCGAAGGGCACCATTTGTGCATGGCTTATAACATATACGAAAAAGTAAAATATTACCTTTCAAAACGAAGTGCATCATATGTCCTCCATGTGCGCACGGTGCGCGAAGCGCATCGTGCGTACATGGCCCATCTAGCGTAACGTGGGCACGCGGTGCGCGTAGCGCACCGCGTGCCCACCGTGCGTGCACGGCACTAACTGCGTAAAGTGGGCGCGCGGTGCGCGAAGCGCACCGTGCGCGCACGGAACGAACTGCGTTAAGTGGGCGCGCACGCCACGAATGGCGTAAAGTAACTTAGCATTTAAAAAAACGTACAAATTCACAGAAAAAAACATAGGTTTCACACACGTTATAGTTAGGAATTAGCATTTAAAAGGGCACCAATTGTCCATGGCTTATTCTTGCTGAGCTAAACTAAAATATTTAAAAAAAAAAAATTATCCACACTCTCTCCACCCCGTGTGCAATTGGTGCCCGAAGGGCACCATTTGTGCATGGCTTATAACATATACGAAAAAGTAAAATATTACCTTTCAAAATGAAGTGCATCATATGTCCTCCATGTGTGCACGGTGCGCGAAGCGCATCGTGCGTACATGGCCCATCTAGCGTAACGTGGGCACGCGGTGCGCGTAGTGCACCGCGTGCCCACCGTGCGTGCACGGCACTAACTGCGTAAAGTGGGCGCGCGGTGCGCGAAGCGCACCGCGTGCTCACTGTGCGCGCACGGTGCGCGAAGCGCACCGTGCGCGCACGGAACGAACTGCGTTAAGTGGGCGCGCACGCCACGAATGGCGTAAAGTAACTTAGCATTTAAAAAAACGTACAAATTCACAGAAAAAAACATAGGTTTCACACACGTTATAGTTAGGAATTAGCATTTAAAAGGGCACCAATTGTCCATGGCTTATTCTTGCTGAGCTAAACTAAAATATTTAAAAAAAAAAAAATTATCCACACTCTCTCCACCCCGTGTGCAAATGGTGCCCGAAGGGCACCATTTGTGCATGGCTTATAACATATACGAAAAAGTAAAATATTACCTTTCAAAACGAAGTGCATCATATGTCCTCCATGTGTGCACGGTGCGCGAAGCGCATCGTGCGTACATGGCCCATCTAGCGTAACGTGGGCACGCGGTGCGCGTAGCGCACCGCGTGCCCACCGTGCGTGCACGGCACTAACTGCGTAAAGTGGGCGCGCGGTGCGCGAAGCGCACCGCGTGCTCGCGCACCGTGCGCGCACGGAACGAACTGCGTTAAGTGGGCGCGCACGCCACGAATGGCGTAAAGTAACTTAGCATTTAAAAAACCGTACAAATTCACAGAAAAAACCATAGGTTTCACACACGTTATAGTTAGGAATTAGCATTTAAAAAACCTTGCAAATTCACTGAAAAAACCATAGGTTTCACACATGTTATAGTTAGCGGAAATTTTACTGATAAAAAAACCAATGAAATTCCACCGTTATAGTTAGTGCAGGCAACTATAACTCACGCGACCGCAATCTTCTGCTGATGACATATGTGTCTTTATGAAAAAAAAATATTTGTAATATATGTATAGCTAAAAATGTATGGAAGAAGACATGGGCAAATAAGTGTCTAAATACAGTATTAGCATCAGCAGAGGATTGCGGTCGCGTGAGTTATAGTTGCCTGCACTAACTATAACGGGGGAATTTCATTGGTTTTTTATCAGTAAAATTTCCGCTAACTATAACATGTGTGAAACCTATGGTTTTTTCAGTGAATATATATACAAGATATAAGTGCATATGTATGTACTATATATATATGATGTAAGTACATATGTATGTACAATATATAAGTATATATATGTATGAATGATTTTGTTTTTGCTTTTAAAAACAAAAAAAGTCCCCTCCATTCATCCCATTCCTCCTCCCTCTGTCTCATCCCAAACCTTTCTGACTACAATGAGCTCCCAAACATCCTTTTCATCTTTCACCCCTCGTTTGTAGCCACGCCAACCAATTAACAAGCACGAACGGCCACTATTTACGCAACACTTACTACTTCCCCCTTTTCAATTCCATTCTTATCATTCTATTCCTGCTTTAAATTCGCCCTTTTCAAACCTATTCCTGCCATTCTATCCCTATTCCAAACTCTACTAAACACACATGCAGTGCCTGCTCCAGGGCGATGCGACCGGTGCCGCCGCACCGGGTGCTAACTTCGCATGGGGGCGCCTGTTTGCTAGTGTATATTGTGCTTAAAAGCACCTGCTGCCGCGTTCCTGGCCTCCAGCAATTTTCAGGCAACAATTAATATGTGAAGAAAACTCCGGTGATTAATGTTCTTCCAGGCGAGATAGGTGTTTTATCTAGTAGAAGTTTTAACTCATGGAAGTTTTGATTCATGGCAAGGTAGCACAGTGGGTTAATATGCCTGCTGCAAAAAACATGTACCATGCAGATCACAAAGTGGATGTAATGTAAACAGGTCAGTGGGTTACTGCTTTTGTCAGAGACTTCCTTGTGTTAGTTGCAGTTCACAGTGAGCTATTAACTGTCATCAAAGAACTGCGTGCAGACTTCAAGGTATAGATTAGAGCGTATGGATTTTTCCCCCAGACGTTTATTATTCTAATGTTGCAAAAAGGGTTCATTTGGGTATAAATCAGTTCTTGTTATTAAAGAGACATTTTAAATCCAGAGTTTGTGCTTCTCCAGACCAAGTACTCTGAAACTATACTGCCTACCTGTATGGATAATATGTGAATCCACCCCTTGTTGTCCTCTGTCTAATGTAACATTTCCTATACACTGATTTACACACCTATGATTGATAGACTCTGTGTAATGTGTGTGTTATGTAAAGTGCTCTGACACCCTTCACTTTTATGAGTGATGCTATAAAATTTAATTAAATGCATCTGAGAGAGAGTGGTTATGGAGACTGTTAAGGTGAACAGCCACTAGTACGCGGCTGTTTGTACGCATGCCATTACTTTGCAAGCGGTACTATGCATGCGATGTAACAACGCATTGCCTTTAGTACGCGTGCTGTAACATCGCATGCGCAGTAACGCCGCATGCGTAGGGGGCGGGCGCCGCTCTTGCAGCTCGTCACGGCGGCCATTTGGTCCAGTGAGGATCTGAGGGTGTGCAGCTGCTGCTTTTCTTGAAGAGGCGGCAGCTTTTGGCCACTCTCTGAACCTGCCCTCCAGCCCCCTATCAGCTTTATATCCTACCTGCCCACGACGGAGGAAGCCGGAGGAAGCAGGAAGAGGGAGAAGATTTGAACCACACATGGTAAGAGGTAAGTGGGGCTGTGTAGGTTCGTGTAGGGGCTGTGTACTTGTGTTAGTGTAGTGTAGAGTAGTGTCGGGGGTCGTGCAGGGTAGTGTTTAGGAGTAGGGAAAGGACTGGGGCTAGGGACAGTGTTGTGCTGGGGGTAGTGTTTTAGGGTTTAGGGTAGTCTTGTGGTGTTAGTGTAGTGTGGGGTAGTGTTTTAGGGTTTAGGGTAGTGTCGGGGGTTGTGCAGGGTAGTGTTTGGGAGTAGGGACAGGAATGGGGCTAGGGACAGGGTCGTGTTGGGGGCAATGTTTTAGGGTTTAGGGTAGTGTTGTGGTGTTAGTGTAGTGTAGTTTACCGTTTTAGTGTTTAGTGTAGTGTCGGGGGTTGTGATGGGTAATGAATGAGTGTAGGGACAGGAGTAGGGGAATATGTATGTTCGTGCAGGGGGTAGTGATTTAGGGTTTAGGGTAGTGTAGTGGTGTTTCAGTAGTGTAGGGATATAGTAGTGTTTTAGTGTTTTGGTAGTGTTTTAGTGTTTTAGATGTGACGGGTAGTGTATTTCTATTTATTATTTATTGTAGTATTGTGTTTTAAACATTTCTTTTTTTAATATGACATGTTATTCCACATACCATTTTTTATTACTAGGCAAGTTTTTACTTCGCATACATTAACACTTTCAATGTAATGGTGTGCGAAGTAAAAACTTGCGTAGTAACGGTTATTGCTAAGTAATAACCGCGTAGTAATAGCATGAGAAGTAATAGCATGCGAAATACCATCTCATATTCGACTGTTAAAGGGTGGTGGGGAGTGAATCAGTGGTGGAGGTGGTCATTGGGAGGCGCCCAAAAACATTGCCGCACTGGGCGCCACCAGTGCTAAAGCCAGTCCTGCCCACATGAAATGAAGAGCACAAACCGAACACAAGTATGCACAAGAAAAAAAGTAAATTGCACTAAGCTACTAACTAATCTAGGGTTATGGAGTAGCACGTTACCCGCTGAAAAGGCATTTCAATGCCACGTCAGGGGTCATAAGCGCTATATAAATACATTAACAATTCACATCCTACCATAACTTTATTGAACCAGCCGCGTGCAATGCCCAGCAGCGGCTCCCAAGCCCAGGAGTTTGCGCAGTGGTGATGGTGCTGGGATCCTGCTTCTACAACTGTAAGTGTTGTGGCAGAGTCACTCTGCTCCAGTGCAGGACTTGTCTCCTTGTAGGGCCTAAAAGTGAGGCCTTCTATGTCAGGCACTCAACTAGGGATATGTTTAATCGATCCTGCCTGCTTTCTGGGCATGTTGCAGCGTGCACTGTTGGGTACTGCTGCTTGAATGTTCTGCGTGCATTTGTATTTCAAGCGGTGTCTGTATTTGCTTATTTGGGTCATAATCTGCATATATTTTCCGGGATGCAGTGCATGAATAATTGAAATTTCTTTGGCAGCCAACACAATGTTATTCCCTTCACTGGCCTATCGACTCGGAAGACATCATCCCAAAGACGTAGGGCACTGGTGGCTAGTCCATGAAATCTATATATGCAGCTAAAGTCCAGGGAGAGATTGTCTTTTAAACCCATGAATCAGTTTCAAGGAACAGAGAAGGCCGCAGCTCCAGTCGAGCCGAAACACGAGCTTTAGGCTGACACCTGACACATTGTTTTTTCTTTAGCGCCATAAAGCTCCGAATCAATTATAGCGCTTAAAAAATCCTCATGAATACGACGTAGCTTGCCACTCTGATTCATTAAAAGTAGAAACGGCGTTTTATCTCAGCGTCCTTTTATTTATCTGGATGTTCAGGGCCGGACTGGCCGTAGTGGGCACTGGGCATTTCCCCGTGGGCCGGAGGGGTTGGGGCCGCTTTTGTGCCCACGGGGTCCGCTCATCTTACTGAGGGCACAATATCGGATCCCCTATAAGAAAAGCGGGGGCGGTGCTTTTTGCTAGCACCCCCCCAGCTCCCGCTCTCAGGGCCGGTTGAGCAGCACCCTCCCAGGGCTGGTTGCTGTTCCCTGTCCAGCCCTTCGGATATTGTCTTCATTAGCACACATTCAGCTCTAATATTTGTTATGTTCAATTAAATAGCACAGATTCTGTATAATGTATCCAATTACGCTCACAGATTCTGCACTGTTTATCCAGGCAGGTGATACTGATAATGTGTGTTTTTTTAATTTACCACACTTCTATCGTTACAAACAGTAAATAACGGATTTTACTAGTACGCAGTATGATGGCACACAGGACTGCCTGTTAAAAAACACACATCATTTAGCAAGACGTATACGTGATATTACACAAAGAGTATAATTACGAATAGAATAATAGGGGAAAAAATCAAATGAATGCTGAAGCTTCGCGAGGAAAAAATACCATTTGCATTTTCTCCTAAAATATCCCAATATTTCCGATCGACCTGGAACAGATCATCTCTTCTTTTTTCTGGCTGCTCTTTTTCCACTACTGCGAACCCCAGTTCAATTTTGTTGGGAAATAAACATTGCGTTTGATCTGTAAGTATATGAAAAAGATATGTATTACACAGTTGCCTGGCTGGTGCATGCACGGCCATTTAACCCAATGAGTTAAAGAATGTGCTGCTAAAATCTGTGTGTGGATTGTTGGTCATAATGTGGCAAAAGAGTTCATCCTTGGGGCTTCCTAAAGTGGGAGGATATTTGATGGAGAGCTGAGTGATTAAGCTGATTAGAGTAGCTTCAGAAATCTTGTGCCTCATTAATGAAGTCTGACCGGCACTTTTGCGCTTCCGGAACGCCACCTTTTTGATATTCCGGTGGCGCAATGTGCCACTGACATATTTAAAAGGCCACATAAATCCATGTTACGAGGGTTTTCATGGCCTTATAAATATGTGCCCCTTTCACACAGAAGGACGTTCCATGGGTGTTGATGGGGGCGTTACCAGCAACTTCCATGGTTTTCTGACACTGCGCCAGATTTACGAAAAATCATAAGTTTGAGGCAGCGCCAAAAACTACGCATAGAAAGAGGAAAAAGCCTCTTGTGATTGTTTTTGTGCAGGGAGGTTTCCCTTCCTGCACAAAAATAATCATCCCCGCAACGCAGGCACCCTTGCAACATGACTCAACGGTGTCTGTGTTGGTGCACGGCAGACCACTGTGCTTCGGTGCAGGGGTAAAGAACAGGAATGCACTGTATCTAATAGATACTGTGCATTCCTACCCTTTTCTTTTGTCGTAGGGCAGCGCAGCAGGAAGGCCTGCTGCGCTGCCCTATGGCAAAAAAAACAAGCATTGGCATAGCCAATAGGTCTCGCCTTTGGGACCTTATAAGTGTTTAGCCATGCAACAGTTGCATAACTAAATACTTATAAGGTCCCAAAAGCGAGACCTATTGGCTATGCCAAGCGGCCGTGCGGCCGCGAAAGTGAAAGTATTCGGTAAAGCGCGTCGCGCCCACCCGCGCACATGCACTGTAGCTACAGGCTGGCCTGGTAGCACTTTTTGGAGCCCTCTCAATAAGTCTCGCCAGACCAGAGCATGCGCTGGGTCAGGCGAGACCTAAACATATGAGGCCCCTAGTTGTCTAATCCTTACTTGCTGACAGTGTGATCCTAGACAAATTACACTCAGTTGTGTTATGTTATGTTCAGTGCACTAATCACTGGACAGGGTATCCAGGCGCTCCTGTCATCCACAGCACTGTCATAAATGTTGTAAAGCGCATAAACGCTCCTGAGCCCGGCGCTGCATATTGGTAACTTCTTTTTCAGAGGTGGTTCTACTCTTAAACAAACAGAAGACACCACTCATTCATACTATTTACACTTTTCCCGCCAGTGTTCATCTGCTCGAGTATAATCCACCATCTGACAGCTTGTGTGATTTTCGGCACATGTTGGTGACTACAGGAAGCCCCTTTGGCTTTCAAACCTATCCCTTAAAACTGACAGATCAAGGTACTGCAGATGATTGTGCAGGAGGACTTCTGCTATGTGGCCCCTGCATATATTTTAAGGATAAAAGAGCCAGGATTACATTTTCTAAGGAAAAAGTAACAAGGCAGCATATATGATTGTATTAATAAAGTACCTCAAACACAACCGGCTCTTTTCTTGGGCATATGTAGGGCCTCATTTTCATCTTGTGAAATATTTTTCTCATACATGTATACACTGCTGTAATAAAAGATGTTAATTTTTTTATTTTATCTACACCACCACCTATGTCTACAGAGCTGTTCCTTTTAATTCAAGGCAGCATGGATTCCTGGAGAGGATCACAAGTCCATTTCAAAAAACAAATTCTCTTTGGGTTCTCATAAAGCATACACATCCACACTTCTTTCATACCAATTAGACCAAATCACCGAAAATTGAATAAAAACCAAAAGACAACCATATAATGTGTTTTATGTGATCAAATTCTTTTAAAAAGATTTTTAGAAAATACACAATAAGTTATATATTTAAAAAAATGTCTGTCTTCATGTATGTTAAAAACAATGCATATGAAAATCATGGGAGAATCTCACAAACAATAAGATATCCTGGACCCAAATAGGTCAGAAAGTCGCACACCAAGTAAACAGAACAAAATATAATCGTCACTGGTGCAACATTCTATATGGTTCTTTTACTCCTGATGGAACCGGTGTGTCTTGGGCGACTTCTAAACACAGAGCGACGCGTTTCGGTGGTATGGTCTGATAACCACCTTCTTCAGGCTTAAAAATCTATGTGGTGTCTCCAAACACCGTCATCTAAAAACACAGCATAGAAAACAATTTTAGGGATTGTAAACTCTATTTTCAATTTCATGCACATATATTCATGTGGCTTCTAACACATCATATTGACATTATACGATACATAGAAAAACAAAGCACAATAAAAATAAACACATTTATATAGAAACCCTCTATCCATAGGGATTCCCATTCAAATCCAAGCAACCTCTTCCCACTGCATCATACTTCAAACAAACACCTCCTAATGTATGCACAAAGGCCTTACCCACTATTGTAGGTGGAATGATATATGATTGTATTAATAAAGTACCTCAAACACAACCGCCTCTTTTCTTGGGCATATGTAGGGCTTCATTTTCATCTTGTGAAATATTTTTCTCATACATGTATACACTGCTGTAATAAAAGATGTTATTTTTTTATTTTATCTACACCACCACCTATGTCTACAGAGCTGTTCCTTTTAATTCAAGGCAGCATGGATTCCTGGAGAGGATCACAAGTCTATTTCAAAAAACAAATTCTCATTGGGTTCTCATAAAGCATACACATCCACACTTCTTTCATACCAATTAGACCAAATCACCGAAAATTGAATAAAAACCAAAAGACAACCATATAATGTGTTTTATGTGATCAAATTCTTTTAAAAAGATTTTTAGAAAATACACAATAAGTTATATATTTAAAAAAATGTCTGTCTTCATGTATGTTAAAAACAATTCATATGAAAATCATGGGAGAATCTCACAAACAATAAGATATCCTGGACCCAAATAGGTCAGAAAGTCGCACACCAAGTAAACAGAACAAAATATAATCGTCACTGGTGCAACATTCTATATGGTTCTTTTACTCCTGATGGAACCGGTGTGTCTTGGGCGACTTCTAAACACAGAGCGACGCGTTTCGGTGGTATGGTCTGATAACCACCTTCTTCAGGCTTAAAAATCTATGTGGTGTCTCCAAACACCGTCATCTAAAAACACAGCATAGAAAACAATTTTAGGGATTGTAAACTCTATTTTCAATTTCATGCACATATATTCATGTGGCTTCTAACACATCATATTGACATTATACGATACATAGAAAAACAAAGCACAATAAAAATAAACACATTTATATAGAAACCCTCTATCCATAGGGATTCCCATTCAAATCCAAGCAACCTCTTCCCACTGCATCATACTTCAAACAAACACCTCCTAATGTATGCACAAAGGCCTTACCCACTATTGTAGGTGGAATGATATATGATTGTATTAATAAAGTACCTCAAACACAACCGCCTCTTTTCTTGGGCATATGTAGGGCTTCATTTTCATCTTGTGAAATATTTTTCTCATACATGTATACACTGCTGTAATAAAAGATGTTATTTTTTTATTTTATCTACACCACCACCTATGTCTACAGATCTGTTCCTTTTAATTCAAGGCAGCATGGATTCCTAGAGAGGATCACAAGTCTGCCTTGTCTGTTTTTTTTCTTCTTGTTCGATTTTTAACTTGAGTCTGTAAAATTGAACAGTCACGCTTATTTTCGTGCAGGTTTATTGCAGCGGCCTGAAAGGAGTAAGGGATGAAAAGGTAGAAATGTATTAACGTCCTTTTCCCACTTTACCATGAAATTGAACTAAAAACGACACAACTGTCTGAAAGGAAACAGAAGTCTGTCTTTTGTCAGAGTACAAGCGGGGTGAGTGGGGTTTGAACGTTGAGTGAGACATGTCTGAGTGTGCATGGCGTGAGAGGTGTGAGTGTGTGTTGGAGAGAGGTGTATGAGTGAAGGGTGAGAGGTGTGTGAGGGCAGGGTGAGTGGTGAACGTTAGTGGTGTGTGAATGGAGGATGTGGGCGGTGTGAGTGCAGGGTGAGTGATGTAAAACTGATATGTGAGTGTAGGTTGACAGCAGGGTGAGTGGTGTGCAGAATGGCTGATGTTCGTGGGAGGTGTGTATGAGTGCAGCGAGAGCGGTTTCAGAGTATGCAGGCTAAGCGGTATGGGTATGTGCAGGGTGAGGGTTGTGTGAGTGCATGATGACCAGTGTATGAGTGTGCAAGATTCTCCCAATATATGGCATGCTGTTTTGAATGTTATTATAAAGGCATTCATTATTAGGAAAATGTAAGAGCTTTTATAATCCCTTAATTCTTTGGAAGTTTAATAATTTTTATGCTAAACAGCGCCTGTTTTATTCTTACGTCAATGACATGTTTTCAATTCAATAAAAATCGGATTTGTAAAGGGTGGCTTATCCCCCGGGGGAAACCAGGCACTGGGGACAGGAGGGTCAGTCAAACAGCCAGGTCTTCAGTGCTCTTCTGAAATCCGCATGGGTGGTGGAGGTCCAGAGGTGGAGGGGCAGGTCGGTCCAGGACTCTGTAGCTCGACGGATGCGTGGGATGTGTGCGAGGGCTAGATGGGCTGAGCGGAGCTGTCTGGTGGGCTGGTGGAAGGTCAGTTTGTGGTTGATGTAGGCTGGTCCTATGTTGTAGAGGGCCTTGAGCGCGTTTTAAGTCTTATTGTATGATGATAAATGCTTTAATGACAAATGAAGGTATGATGACTGTGTGTGCAAGATGAGTGATACATGTGTGTAGTGTGTGGTGTGTGAGTGCTGGGTAAGCAATGGTTGAGTGCTCGGTGAGAGGTGTCTGAGTGATGTGTGAGTGCAGGGTGACTGGTGGATGAGTGTAAGGTGAGAGGTGTGCGATTCCAGGGTGAACAGTGTGAATGCAAGGTGAGATGTGTGTGAGCTGTGTGTGAGTGCAGGGTGAGTGTGCTGGGTGAGAGGTGACTCAGTGCAGGGTGGAAGTGTCTTACTGGAGGATAAGAAGTGTGTGAATGTGAAGGGTGATAAGTGTGAATGTGAAGGCCGAGTGATATATGAGTATGCAGAGTGAGTGATGTGTCAGTGTTCCAGCTGAGAGGCAAGTGAGTGTAAGTTGAGAAGTCAACATGAGTGGTGTTAATGGTGAGTGAGTGGAGTGTGATAGGTATGTTAAGAATGTGGATACAGATTAATGGGTGTTTGATTGGTGGTTATAGGAGTGTGGGTGTGTCTAAGTGCAAGGTGAGCGGTGTCTTGGTGCAGGGTGAGTGCTGTCGGTGCATGATGCGTGTGCTGAGTGAGCAGTGCATGAGTGTGTTTGGTGAGTGGTTGAGTGTGCAGGGTGAGTAGTGAGTGAGTGCGGGGTGAACATTCAGCGTGAGTGATATGTTAGTGGAGTGAATGCAGGTTGAGAAGTATGTGAGCAGGGTGAGCGTTGTGGGTGTAGTGTGAAAGATGAAGGAGTGCAGGGCGAGCAGTGTGTGAGTCGGTTACCAGTGTGTGTGTATAGCTTGAGAGAATATGTTCAGTGTGCGCTGGGTGAGTGTAGGGGTGAGAGGTGTACGAATGTGCAGGGTGAGGTGGGTGCAGTTTTGTTTTAGTGGTATGTGAGTGCATAATGAGAGGAGTGTCTGTATAAGGCAGGGTGAGAGGTGTGTCCGTGTGAACTCAGAGTGAGCAAGGGGCTTTTGTGAGTCCAGGTTGCAGCACATGAAAGCCAGACCTATCGGCATTGCTCTTGTTCGTTTGTTATGCGTAAGTGCTAATGCTTTCCCATGGTTATCCACGTGACGTACTGCATTTTTCTTTGCCACGTGTGTCCCATTGTTGCGGGTGAAGTCTAGTTTTCCCTCCGCTCCCCGCTTGATTCTATTTTACTCCATTTTATTGCAGTATTTTTCAAGTTTTGAGGACTCCTTTCAGGTTTCGCTTCCCATTTTTTCCTCGGCTGGCCCAAACCCCGCCTTAAAACACAAGACCTGTTCGGGTTGGGCCCCTGGAGTGGGGCCCGGTAATACTTTTGGGCCCCGTCAGTGTCCTGAGACCACAGCGAGCCAACCCCTCTTCCAGAACGGCTTTCTCTGACAGCCATGACCTGACATGTTCTTTCCGGACACAGAACCTTCACCTGGGAGAGATGGGATCTGCGGCTCTTTGATGTCTGCCCGTCTCCCCTGTGCTGCTCTCCCAGCTGCGGGCGCCATCTTTTATGCTCCGGTGACCTGGGCTCAGCCCCCCCCCCCCCCTCCCTTCACATGCCCCGGCCCCTCCGGGCTAACATTCCTGTCCTCGGAGAGGGCCTTCCTGTCACGCAGTCTGCTCTAGAGATGCGAGAAAGTCTGGTACCAAATACTTCAGTGACACTAATGGCAAAGTGGGCTGTTAAGGTAATAACATACCCCATCCCAAAGGAATGGCCGGCACGTGCTCTTTTCAGTAGGTCTCTCCACGGGCTTTCTAATAACTTGCTTAGCATAATCACAAAGGCCTTAAATAGTGAACATACTAAAAACAGAATTGCTTCTTTGAACTTTTTTTTTTAAGAGTTTTATATAGCGCGAACTTAACCCGAAACGGGTATCAGAGCGCTTTAGGTAGCACCAGTTACGTGACATTAAGACACACATTCATTTTTGTTAGGCACAGGGAGATTAAGTGATTTGCCCAGAATCACAGGATGTTCAGCGTCATTGCAGAGACTCGAACCAACTCCCCAGATTCGAGGTCGACCGCCCTAGCCTTTAGCCCAACTCCTAATAATTCATTTGAACTCGCAGTCTCGCACCTCAGTTGTGTGCATGGTCTAGATCTTGGAAAATAAGAAAGCTTACAGGGAGTAAGCAGGTTACACAGCCAACCAGTCACAATCAAACACAGTTTCGAGAATCTAAATTTCCATGAGACAGCATCTAACAATTTGTATTGTATTGTAATTGCATTCATATAGCGCTTACTAACCCTGATGAGGCGTCAAAGTGCTTTTTCGGTGAGTAGCACGCTACTCCGGAACCCATAAAGGATTAGTGGTGAATTACTATAGTGAAATGTGAAGTAATTTGCGTGGTGGATACGTTAGCCTGTTATTTGGATTGAGAAGGATAGTGGAGGGATAGAAGAGGGAAAATGTTTGAATTTATATAGCGCTTGCTACCCCTAATGAGGTGTTGAAGCGCATTTTTGGCGAGTAGCACGCTACTCTGGAACCCGTAAAGGATTAGTGGTGAATAAGTATAGGGAACTATAAAGTATTTTGAGCGGTGGATATGTTAGTCCATTATTCAGATTGGGAAGGATAGTGGAGGGATAGAAGAGGGAAAAAGGTTTGCATTTATATAGCAAATGGACATTCTGGAGTCCAAACTCCGGCCAGGATGTTGTGGAATCTAGAACCTGATCAAACAGTATTCAACAATCCAAAACCGAACCCGACACCGCCAAATATTAGGGACTTCCGGAACTCGTCCACAAGGAGACATCATCAAACAAAAGGACATTATGGAATCCAAAACCCAAACAGATACAATCAAACAAAAGGACATTCTAGAATCCAAAACCCAAACAGATACAATAAAACAAAAGAGCATTCTAGAATCCAAAACCCAAACAGATACAATCAAACAAAAGAGCATTCTAGAATCCAAAACCCAAACAGATACAATCAAACAAAAGAGCATTCTAGAATCCAAAACCCAAACAGATACAATCAAACAAAAGAGCATTCTAGAATCCAAAACCCAAACAGATACAATCAAACAAAAGAGCATTCTAGAATCCAAAACCCAAACAGATACAATCAAACAAAAGAGCATTCTAGAATCCAAAACCCAAACAGATATAATCAAACAAAAGGGCATTCTTGAATCCTAAACTAAGACAAATATAATCAAACAAAAGGACATTCTACAATCCAAAACCCAATCAGGCATCATCAGACAAAGGGACATTCTGGAATGCAAAATCCAACCAGGTGCCATCAAACAAAGGTACATTCAGGAATCTACATTCCAAGCGTCCTCATTGTAGAAAGGGATGTTCTGGAACCCAAAAGCCAACCCGGTCAAGCAAGGGGACGTTCTAGAGTTAAAACTCAACCAAGTTGCCTTCAAAGAATGAGACATTCTAGAATCCAGAATGACGTCATCAGACAGTGGGAGAATCAAAACTAGGTTTTAAATTATGGGATCCCACAAGCCATTCACACACCATCAAACCAAAGGGCATTCTAGAATCCAAACCTCAATTAGATGTACTTTCACAAAGGGACATTCTGGAATCTAGAAAACAATCAAACACCCTCAAGCAGATGTTAAACAGTCTACAAATCCAGATTCTATGTCCCAGGCCAGTGGCGTAACATTAGCCCCCGCAGCCCATATGGCGCAGTGGGGAGGCCGAGCTCCACTGGGCCCCCTCCGACACTGTGCACTGCCAGCAGGCCCCTGGCCAAGAGCTCCAGTCTGGGTCCAAAGCGTGGGGGCCCTCCCTGTATTTGCAGGGGGCACCCTTCAAGTTTTGTTACACCACTGTCCCAGGCTCGTGCTGTCAAATCCTGCTTTCCATTTTTGGACACAACCTCAGATTCTGCACTACACCCACTTTGAATTCCGATAACATGTTTTGTGCTGCAGAGAGAACAGCGGGTCTTCCCCACCAACGGTCATAGAATTGAAGCAGGAAGCCCAAGAGACAAAAATGTCAAAGTCCACAAATTCCACACAGCAGGAGAGGTTGCAGAGGCGTAGCTTGGTCAGTAAGATGGGGGCGGGAGGGGTGAACTTCGGATTTTCCGACAATCACACTGGCATATAATGTTTACAGTGTATGACAACCAGGGTGCCTGAGAGAGGCCTAAGGGGCAGTGGTAAGGAAAAGGAAAACGGATTGGCATGAGCAATAAGAGAGAAAACACAATATTTTGTAAAATAACCAATATCTTTGAGGACTTTCGAGACAGAGAGGGAGAGAGTGTGTGTGCCGTTTTGTCTGTTTGTATGGAACAATCTCTGGGGTATCCGACAGACACCTCACCATAAGCGACTGAAAGCACCTGAGCCCAACTAATTGTTGAAAAATACATCTACTGGGGAGGAGGGCGGGGTATCACCCCAAACACCCCCTAAGAGGATAGATCCAAGGCACATTGTGGTATCACGTGTCAATGCCATTGGCACTGATATTGATCACGTTCTCCTGGTAGTATAGTATTACAGACCTTGCGTAGACCGGGATAACCTTACAAACCACCAGGAGACTTCAATCAGGATTTCCATCGCAGATCAGACTCTGCCTCGTTTTGATGCGCCATTCATAAAATAAAATGAATGGGTATTTCGCTTTTCAGGTGAATCTGCCAAATTCTTCGAGTTGTGGGTGAATGTTCTCGGTGCTTGATAGGTGAGAACTAGGCCTGAGCTAAATTTCCGTTCCGATCGCGGAAATTGCGATAATTTGACATTTTCGCATTCCGCAGAGAGCGCGAAAATGTCCAAATTTCCGCATTCCGCAGCTTAGCGATAATTTGGTTCTTGCTCTCGCTGTAAAATAATACATTCTCGCGCGCGATCGCCTTACCTGAATCCCCGCGTTCGCCGACAAGTTTTCCCGATCCGGTCGCGTTCTCCACGAGATGTTGGATTGTTGGTAGCCATTTGCGCTGTCTCGCGACAGTTCGCGCCCGCAGTAACGTCATGCGTCGCGCGATCACGTCTTTCTTCTCGCGATCATGCACCGCGAGAAGAGTGAAAACAAGATGGCCGCGCCCGCTAGCAACCGCATGGGTAAGTTGGCGAGCCGCGAACACGCAGAAAATACCGCGAACTGGTGGGAAAAAAACTTCTGCATCTTCGCGATATTTCCGCGTGTTTGCGGAGATTTTAAACATTTTCGCGATAATTTGCGAAAGTCGCTTTCGCAAATTCCGCCCACCCCTAGTGAGAACACAAGTCTGTATTGAATTGCTTGTGCATCTTCCAGGAAGGCATGCCCATCGCCCAGCAAAGGTATGTGTGCCAAGCAAGCACCTGCTGGTTGCGAGTGCTGTTGGGTGTCGTAATAGCATATTACACCCGTATTTTGGGTTTGTCAGATGTACGTTAGGAGTTGTGTGTTCAGTGTTCTTCTGTATGATAGTGGATGGGGTGTCTGGAGTGAGTGTGCTGCTGTGAACATTGTGATGACCAACCAGAGGGCATCTCAGGGCTCTGCTGAATGTATGTCAGGAGATCTGTTTATAGCAGTGGGATTACAACTTGTTAACGTCATGCCTCTCCTCAGGTACACAATCTTCATCGGACCCCCCAGAATGACAACCATATTTTCTGGTAATTACTCCCTAAATTGGCAGCTCTGAGTGTATTTAACGATGAAACCAATGCAGTTATGTGCAGTTATCCCTTTTTAAAATGTAATTAAATATATGCTTGCCAACACGCTGCTGGACTCCCTATGTGTGTAAAGGTTCCCACAGGGGGATCCGTTGTTCAGAAATAGGGAGGATGGGGGCTTTGAGGGGTCTTTGAACTCTTATGTGACCCCTCAGGACTTTAACACCACTCCTGGCCGGAACATGCGTAAAAAACAGACATTACTCATTGCCATTACAGAGCGGCTCCCTGACACTCCCTTCAACCTGATACGTGCTCCTCTTAGCCAGAGGCTGTCGGTCCCCTAAATGTTGCTACACAAATGTTGCAGTGCTAACCTTTAACCCTGTTTTACCCTGTGAAGAACTTTAATAAATTCGTATTTTTATCCTGCAAGTCAGTGTTGTAAACAGACCATACGTTGTCGCACATCCCTAATTTGAAGGGTGTATGCCAGAGAACCGTCGTTTTATAGTAGTGTGGCCTCAGAGTGGGGTCTCGGTAAGTGCAGCGGACACTGGCCTCTTGTCTGCTCTGCCTAGCGCACAGAAGCAGTTGCGAGGGCGAGTCCTGGCGCGTTATTTTCCACCGGTGTTTTGACAGGAGGCGAGGGTAGGGCTGCTTGTCCAGAACAGAGGAAGCGCTTGTGGGAGAGACGAAGGGGAGGGGTTGGCAAGAAAAAAGACTGTTGAGTTACAGGGCAGGGAGAAAAGGCTCTTTCTTGGAATAGAGAAGTGTGGCTTTCCGTGACCACCCTCTCTGGTGGCAGTCATCGCCTCGGCCATTTTTTTTCTAATTCTTTGCCCTCCATATCCCAGTGATAGTGTAGCAAATGTATAGCGATGCGTAACCTTCATAAAGCCTCGAAGCGCTTTTGTGTAGTACTGTAACATGGTACTCCATTTGTTTCGCATGGTTGTGAGGTGTGAGGTTATATAGTGCTGTCGATTAGAAAGCGCCTTGAGGCGTTTCAGTTGCCGGTGCCACGCTCCACTAAGTGAATTGTCGCTGAGTGATTTAATCATGGCTGTAATTACTGTAATCATAGCTGTAATTACCGTAATCTTAGCTGTAATTTACTCATGTTATCGGCTTTAGAAGGATTAAAGGCTAGCCAGCCCAAATCTCGCGGCAGCTTCGAGGAGTGAGCGCCTTTGTGTGAGGAGCAAGCAAGCGAAGAACCACGCTCGGAAAGCCCCCTCCCCCTGCGCCCCCTCCCACTCTCCGAGTCACATCTGGCCACCGAGGGCGTCAGTCCCGGATTCTGCGGTCGGGGCACCAGCTGTCCCCCTCAGGAGGGCCCATCATACGTGCCCCAGAATAGCCAGGCTCCATGTATTTTCCTTGTGTGCGTCTTGAGGCGCTATCCTGGTCTGTGAGTGTGGTTGAATGAGGGGGTAATGTCCGGAGACAGTTTTAATGGTGGTTCTGGGTGGAGCATGTCTCAAACTCGGTTTTCGTGGTGAGGTCCCTCCCTGTGGCGAGGCCAGCGGCAGCAGCCGCATCAGTGCCTCATTGTCCCTTCGGCCCCGGCCCTCCTACCCCGCCCCGTCCGGCCCCGGGGGCGGGCGCATCCCAGCTGGCCCGGCCTGCCATCCAGTGTGTGTCAGAGCCGGCGCCACATCCGAACGGCGGAGCCGGGGCTCGGGGAGGTGCTCGCTAACGGAACCATCGGACCGGAGTTTGGACTGACCCTCGGAGGGAGCCGCGCACCCGGGGGGATCACAGAGGATCGAGACCACCCCAGCTCCCCTCAGCATCTCCATTCACAGAACCCTACACCCCAGATCACAGCACCGGGCACCCTGGACCCCTGGGTTACAGCACTGAGAACAATTGGACCCCAGAACACAGTATTGGGCACCCTTGGACCTGCAGGTCACTGAACTGTGCATCTCTGAAGCCCAGATCACAGCACCGTGCACCTCGGACCCTTGGGTTACAGCACTGAGCATCCCTGGACCCCAGGACACAGCACCGAGCATCCCTGGACCCCTGAACACAGCACCGGGCATCCCTGGACCCGTAGGTCACAGAACTGGGCATCCCTGGACCCCTGAACACAGCACCGGGCATCCCTGGACCCGCAGGTCACAGAACTGGGCATCTCTGAAGCCCAGATCACAGAACCGTGCACCTCGGACCCTTGGGTTACAGCACTGAGCATCCCTGGACCCCAGAACACAGCACCGGGCATCCCTGGACCCCTGAACACAGCACCGGGCATCCCTGGACCCTTGAACGCAGCACCGGGCATCCCTGGACCCGTAGGTCACAGAACTGGCATCCCTGGACCCCTGAACACAGCACCGGGCATCCCTGGACCCCTGAACGCAGCACCGGGCACCCCTGGACCCCTGAACGCAGCACCGGGCATCCCTGGACCCGCAGGTCACAGAACTGGGCATCCCTGGACCCCTGAACACAGCACCGGGCATCCCTGGACCCCAGAACACAGCACCGGGCATCCCTGGACCCCTGACACAGCACCGGGCTTCACTGGACCCGCAGGTCACAGAACTGTGCACCCCTGAGGCCCAGATCACAGCACCGAACACCGCTGGACCCCTGGGTCACAGCACCGCGCACCCCTAGATGCCCAGGTCACCGCACTAAGAGCCCTCGGACTCCCGAACCGTCGGCTTGCACTGAAGAGAACTGCATTCATTGTCAGACCCCGGGACATTGCTGTCTCCCTGAGTCCCAGACCCCTGGGTCCCCGGATTGTAGGACCCCTGGAGCCGAGAAGCACGAAGGTCTAAAACCCCTGGTCTGGCAGGGAGGACACGCGCAGCTCCGAAAGGGACACGGCCCGGAGCGGCGGGCGCGACCCGCAGTGTTTAATTAAGGTAAGACCTACCCGGCCCAACTTACCCCGGAGTATCCCGCGCTGACACCAGTGATTGTTCTCTCAGGGCGGGAGCTTACAGTGGGCGCTTCCCCTCTGACCCGGTCTCGTGGAGTTGACCACACCCCCTCACCCGGTGCTGGTTTCCCTGAACCCACCCCCCTCAGACGACCCCCCCCCCCCCTCCACCCCCACCCAACAAAACTCTCTCAGTGCAATATACAGTCTTTGCCCACACAACATTCCTGGTTCATTGGGCCTCTGCCCCAGCCACCCTCTGCCCATCCAGTGGGGGGCATGTTGTACCCTCTGCCCCTCCTAAGCCAGGGGTCTTCAAACTGTGGGGCGCGACCCCCAGGGGGGGCGTGAAGTGATGCAAAGGGGGTCGCGCCTTCCCAGTCACACTTCTGCCGAGGCCCATGGAACAACAGGGCTTCAGCCCCCCTCCTCCCGTCGTGTGTCTCAGCCGGGGCTGCTGCAGCTCGGCTAAGCAGTGTCTGGAGTCTTATCTCCGAAACGCCCGAGTTTTTGACAGGTCGTTAAAGACCATTTGTATATTTACATGCCTTTGCAAGCAGCTTACTGAGGCTTAGTTTTTTTTTCTTGTTCCAGTACCCCCTGGGCCCCCACTCTGCCTATTCCTTACATTTAAACAGTTCTACGAAACTCAGCTGTGAATAAAACTCCAGGAAGTTAAGAATGTCACAGTTCAACAACAAATGAAATTAACCAAGAACAAAAAATCGTTTAGCGCTCAGAAGTGACAGAAGGGTGGGATACGGAGGGATTGCACAGACTTTCCTTTATCTGAGGTCATTAAAGAGAGGGCTGTTTTAGCAGGGATCGTATGCAGTAACACTTATTTTACATGGTGTTTATTGATACTGCTTGTCTGAAAACAGCACATAAGCAAGTTGTCCCTTAATGAAACAATTTATCTGTGCATTTGTAAGGCACCAATATTCCACCTTTCATCTAATTCCCAGGGCTTCATTTATCTTAAAAGGGTTTTTTTCTGTACACAAAGTGTTTTCCACTTTTGCCAATATCTATTATAAGAATAATGTATCTTATAAAAACATTATGTACAAGTCCCATTGCATCTCAGCACTCCAACTCGTGAGAATTTGGTCCAGTGGATGTGCTGGAGTTGTAAAAATTTTAAAGCACTGAGGGTCAGATTTACAAGAAAGTGATGCATCTGTACAGATGCGTCACTTTCCCTGCGCCACCCTTAGAAACCCTTGCGCCACCATAGATGCGCCGTATTTACAATACGGCGCACTATGGCGCAAGGATTGACAGATGCGTCTGAAATTCTGACGCATCTGTTGGCGGAAAAGTCACACATTGATGGAGTCGTGTCGCAAGCACGATACAACTCCAGCAATGCGTGCTGAGGCCTATTCTCACTACACTGCGTCACTATTTACGCCTGCTTGAAGCAGGCGTAAGGTTTTGATGCAGTGGCGTCCTAAAAGTGGTGCAGTGAAATCTTGTGGATTTCACTGAGCCACTTTTACGAGGCCTTCCTGCGTGGAAACACCCACCCTGCATACATTATACCTGGCGCAGGTATAATGTGACGCAGGGCTTTACAACGTGACGCATCTCCCTAGATGCGTCACGTTGTAAATAGGCCGCATTGTTTGCGTCACTGTTGCGTCAAAAAAGTGACTCAACTGCAGCGCAAAAGTCAGGCAAGGGGCTTGTAAATCCGCCCCTGAGTGTGGAGGCTTAGGGAACCGTTTGTTACCCTGCGGCATTGGCAGAGCCACGAATCCAGGCGTTTTGCCCCCTCCTGCTCTGGGACCAAAACTTGTTGTGCTGCCTGGACCAGAGCTGAAGTTTGATGAATATGCAGATTTAGATGTAGATTCTTGGTGGAGGGAAGCAAAGGAGGGTGCAAGTTCCATAACTGCGCGGCCTGCACCAAAACAGTGAGACAGACAATTCATGCCTTCCTGAATTAGGGAACAATAAGCAGAGTGGCGCAGGCCGAGAGGAGCATACGGGTCCAACCCGTGTGCTCGGTGAGGAGAGATGAGAGGATGAGAGAGGACGGCAAAGGAGTGAGAGAATTCGATTGAAGACGTCAGGGATGAGGAGAAATGTGAAGTGCCGAAGGGAAGTGCGGACACGCAAGAAGTGAGTGTGAGCGGAAGGCGAGGGCTTCTGTTAAACTGTGAGAGAAGATAGCTGAGAGATGATCAGTGACCTAAAAAGATCATCTGATGTGACATGGGTGAGGGACAGCAGCGATAGGGGAAGAGAGGGAGTACTGAGTTGGGTGCTGAGCAGTGATTAATTTGTAATTAAACATGTGCCAGGGCCCTCAGCAGTAGGCCACTGCAACTTTATCCACCCACCCACTGCCTGGCCTGTGCGGCCAATGACCATACCTATGCAACTACCAACCATAACACTTGTACAAGTGTGACTATTCAGACTATTTCAAGCCCCCAAAGCTATAAGAACGGCATGGGTGTCAGGAGTTTATCGTTTTTAATGTGTATTGAATTAATAAACAGCTGTTATGCTCATCTCTAAATTACACAGACAGAGCCACCATGTGGCAGACGGTCATAGTGCCAGTGCGCACAGTTAGGTGCCAGTGCAGAGCACCAAAAACCACCTGCTCAAATTAGGCACTGGCGCTGAGGTAACAGGGGAGAGGGACGTTGGTTCAAGAAGCTGTGGAAGAACAAAGGGCAGATGTGAAAGATTAATGGGGGGACTGGAGAGGTGTAAGATACAAATAGACACAAATTTGAATGGAGAGACTTGAGGTGAATGAGAAGTGCTGAGGGGCACGAGAGGTGATGGGGCCAAAGAGGCGATGAGATAAATGCGGGAGTCTGTTAGAGATGAGGACAGTGAAAATACAGAAAGGCAAGGGGTGATTAAAGGTGAAGTGAGAGGTTACATGGGGAGAGTTCATAAGTTGTAAAAAGGGGTGAAAGAAAATGGCCTGCAAAGTGAGAGAGGGATCCTAGGTTGGGAGACGAGAGAGAAGAGAGGGATGGAAGGGAGGGGGTGAGAGGAAAGCAGCATGGGTAAATTGCTTAACTCTGCACAAGACCGCCAGGGTTTTAAGGGACCCCTGCTGCTCAGGGCCAGGTGACCTTCTAATGTGGCAGCACGTATTTCTGCAGAATGGAAGGCCCTTCACAAATGTTGACTAGACATCTTTCTGATGTTAATTGCTGTATTTTGGTTATAAACTGGTACTGATGTGGTGAAATCTTTCCTCAGTGTAACTGTGTGTAAAAAATGTCAAAATAATGAAGCAATGCTATTCCAAAATACACTGCATAACATAATATTATTTACATTTTCTTCCCACACAATTTAGTCAAACCTGCCGTGTAATTTGGTCCTCACCTGCCTCGTAATTCCAGTAGCCCTGCCTACAGGTTTAGAATTTTTTTTCAGGAGGGGGTCCTCACACCTGAAAATGTTGACAGGGGGGTCTCGGCATCCAAAAGTTTGAAGACCTCTGTCCTAAGCCCTACTAGCACTCAAAGTGAGTACATCATGGAGTCGAAGAGTCCCCAGAGGTTGCAGCGCCGTAGAAAACCTCCCATCATAAATTATAGCGCCTCTCCGGGTGGGTGGCTGTTTGGGGGACGGCGGATGAAATGTGTCAGTTAATATTTCTAACCCATTCTTCCCAGCGTGGCGCAACGCACACCTGATTCTGTCTCCCACTAGATACGTTATGCTATAGTACGTTGAGCACATTGGAAGCTATATCGCCCCTAGGCGCTACATGGCATGGAGAGTGGAACAACCGAGGCCCATTTCACCCTTCAGGTTTTGCTATGCCCCATTAAGTGGTGCGAATGATTCCTTAAAGTTCAGTTCTATAGTTTTATAAAATAATAATAATTATGTAGGCGCTTGTGTTCCGCAGGCTTGGCGCGGTTTGTATAGCGCCTTGTGCTTTCTTTACAGCCAATTAGCGCTGTGCGTTAAGTAAAAAGGTAGTGGGAATGATGGCCAACTTTACTACGCTGTCCAGTCAGAGCTCCTGTTGGCGCAACATCTGCGGTTCGAGACTCGCGCAGAGCGCGCACCTCGCGCAGGAGGCGCATCTCGGAAGAAAGCAGAACATTCAGGCAGTGAGGGAATGATGAAGTGAATTCGCGGAGGGAGTGCAGGGGCGAAGGTTCCTTGCGGCGTAGGGGGGGCGTTGCTTGGCATAGGTAGGGTTCCTGCTATTTTTTAGACCTCGCGGCATGGAAACACTTCTGCATTTGGGCGCTTACAGGGTGTGGGTACATGTTACCCTGCAGAACGCGGGTGGGCGTCACAGAAACCGAAAGAATAGGTGAGATGGTCCGTTTTTGTGCCGCCCAGAATGTGTTCTAGTTCTCACAAGATGGATCAGTGACGCAGGACTCCAACAGTCGAGGAGTCACATCTGAGGTCGGAGGTGGTTTAGCGTCCAGCGGGGATGGGGTGAAACAGCACTCTAGGCTCTAGGGAAGCTGTCGGGGAAGAGCTCGTCTCCAGTAGCAATTGTAGTAATACAGGCATCTAAGCGCTAGTCCAAGGCCCGACTGGAAACTGAATTCAGCTCTGACAGAAACGTCAGCCTTACGCGGCGTGGGAGGGCGCTGCTTCATATAGAATAGAGCCATGTTTGTTCACAGCAGTCCACCCGGCTCTGAGAGCAGCGCCTTAGCTTAGCGTGCAGCCTGCTGCGGAAATGCCGGAGTGGCAGCCTGCTCTGTCTGCCTCTGCTTTGGGAGCCAATGGGATTAAAAAGCTTTTGGCGCCGGGTTTTCGGGGCCCAGGTGCCCCTGGTGACTGCTGTCTCTATCCCTTGTTATACATTTGGCATTATATTGCGAACATTAAATAAATAGTCACGCAGGGCAGCGCAGTTGCCCAAGTTTCCGTGCTGCGTTGCATGAGAGAGCAGAACAGCGCTGTATCTATCGCGATATGGTGCTGCATCTCGCCCCCCCTTGCACTGCCACGCTTAAGGCTGCTTGCACCGCGCGCACACCGTTGCTACTTTAGTGAGTGTGATGCCTAGCATAGGTACCCAGAGTTTAGAGCTTCTCTAACTTTGTTAGTGTGCTGTACAGTGCAGCGCACATGCAAAGTGCGAAAAGTTTTGAGAAAAGAAAGCTCCTCTTGAACGTCACGCAGGCCTCGAGGAGGCCTGCATTTTTTGGTGCAAAGTCCGGTCTACTTAGGGCCTTATTTTCGAGGCCCCCAGCGGCACTTTTGCGCCACCGGAGCATCACTTTTTTGATGCAATGTGCCGCAGCACAGGCCACTCAAAGCCACTCTATGTGGCTTTTTATGGCCTTGTGGATATGTGCTTCTTTCACTCAGAGCACTGCGTGAAAGGGATGCTCCATCGGTGGTGCTGTGGGTGTTCCCATGCAACACCCATGGAATCTGAAGCATTCCCAGATTAACGAGGAATTGTAAACCTGGGAATGCGTCAGAAAAATATCCTTATTTTTTCTAGTTTTTAGGTCTCGCCTGACCCAGCGCATGCGCTGGTCTGGCGAGACTTATTGAGAGGGCTCCAAAAAGTGCTACCAGGCCAGCCTAGAGCCACAGTACATGTGCGCGGGCGCGCGCGCCGCGCTTTACAGCGATTACTTTCACTTTCGCTTTGATGTTTGATCACGATCGCGATCACTTTCACGGCCGCACGGCCGCTTGGCATAGCCAATAGGTCTCGCTTTTGGGACCTTATAAGTATTTAGTTATGCAACTGTTGCATGGCTAAACACTTATAAGGTCCCAAAGGCGAGACCTATTGGCTTTGCCAATGCTTGTTTACTCTTACTATGTGTGCTGCAGAACACACATAGAAAGAGGAAAACACCTCTTGTGATTGGTTTTGTACAGGAAGGTGTCCCTTCCTGCACAAAAACAATCCCCTCTACAAATGCAGGCACCCTTGCACCATGGTGCAAAGTTGCAGACGTTGGCGCACAGCAGCCCATTGAGTGCCGGCGCGGGGGAAAAGGACAGGAATGTGCCGTATCTCATAGAGATGGTGCATTCCTGCCTTTTTCTTTTGACACAGGGCAGCGCAGCACAATTCCTTGCGGCACTGTCTGCGCCAAAACCTTGCAAATGAGGCCCTTAGTGGCTACGGCTCTGGTTCAGAATCCATGGGTGGCTTCTGGACCACCTATGAGAAGGCCCCTTGATGCAAAGTGCAACTTTGTGTTACGTTAGGACTATTACTGGTATATTCTTGAAAAGTAAATCCCATTTCGAGACGTGCACCGATTTGCCTCACTTTTTGTGACACTGCACTGGCCCCAAGCCTTGATAAATGCGGCGCGTGCTTGTTTCTTTGACCTACAGCACGTGAATAGGGTCAATCACACTCTTGATTTAAAGGTATTTTTTTCTTAACAGATACATGTGACTCACAGAGAAATCAACACGAGAAGTGCAATGAGTGGTATTTATAGAAGCGGCGTCTACAGTGTGATCTGTGTGATGGTTCTTCAGCTTTAGGGCAAAGAGAAAGAGAGAGAGAGTATTAAAGATTCCATATGAAGTGACATTTAAGCACCCTTGAAAGCCCTTCTGCCAGGATATCAAGTACAATCAATGTATTTTATGTTGTCGTGTTTTTAATGGTCTTAGGGTCCTGGTAGCCATCAGCTGGTGTTTCTTTCTAGTGACATGCCAGGGTGTGTTTACATTGCAGTGCATGGGAGAATATCCAATGTATATCCTTCACGGTGCTCTGAAGCAGTCAAGGGGCAACCGAAGCTCTATATAAATGAACTAAACCTATCATTAAAAGTAGAAAACGGAGACTCTGCGGTCACAAAGAACGAAGGGCTATCAGTCCAGGAAAGTATTGATTCTGCAATTTATGCCAAATTTGCCACAAATGTCAGCATCTGCTTTCCAGCATGATTTTTAAAAACAAGGGGCCCCATTTATGAAAACTGTAAACAGCGATGCAAGAGTTTATACTGTGCCCTCCTTGCGACCCGATGGATGCGCCGTATTTAATGTATGCCACTCCGTGTCGCAAGGATTTACAGATGCGCAGTATTCCTGACGTATCTGTTGGTGCAAAAGTGGCGTATTGCTGGGGTGTGTCTGAAAACAAACGCAACTCCAGCAATGTGTCCATTCACATGAGGCAAGCCTCATGTGAAAGGGACTGCGTCAGTCTTACATCTGTTTTGAGGCAGGTGTAAGATATTGACGCAGTAGTGTCCTAGAAGTGTCGCAGTGAAAACGCACAGATTTCACTGCATCACTTCTACGACTCTTTATTGCGGGGGAACGCCCACCCTGCATGCATTATACCTGATGCAGGTATAATGTAGTGCACGCCTTTACAAAGTGATGCATCTGCTTAGATGCGTCACTTTGTGACTATGGTGCAACGTGGGGTATTATTTACACGGCCACAGCATCACAAAAAGTGACGCAACGGTGGCACAACAGTGTCGCCGGCCTTCATAAATAAGGCCCAGGAATGTTAGAGGCAGTGGAGAATGTGATGGTGGATAGAGGGGAGAGAGAGGATGTAGGGTGAGAAAGAGGACGAGGAGGCTGCAGATCAGGGGCGTTAGTACAGATATCCCCAGGTGTGTGGATAGGGGGGATAGAGTTTGAAATTGATTTGGGTAAACAGTAAAAATGTGAAACAATTTTGATTATCGGTATTCTTTTGAATGAGTAGCATCAGAAAGCTGAGGTTTACAAATGTATAGATTTTAACATGGAATAATGGGCCAGATCAGGGGCGTAACACAGGCCCCTGCATCCCCCGCGGTGCGGAGGGGCCCCCAAGCTCCAGGGGGCCCCCTCCACATAGTACTCCGTCCTTAGAGCTCCTGATTGAGCTCGGAGGGGGCCCCTCCACTTACCTTGCAGGGGGCCCCCTCAAGTTTCGTTACGCCACTGGCCAGATGTCACTCTCGAGGTCCGCAGCTCGGAGGGGGCCCCTCCACTTACCTTGCAGGGGGGCCCCCTCAAGTTTCGTTACGCCACTGGGCCAGATGTCACTCTGGAGGTCCGCAGCTCGGAGGGGGCCCCTCCACTTACCTTGCAGGGGGGGCCCCCTCAAGTTTCGTTACGCCACTGGGCCAGATGTCACTCTGGAGGTCCGCAGCTCGGAGGGGGCCCCTCCACTTACCTTGCAGGGGGGCCCCTCAAGTTTCGTTACGCCACTGGCCAGATGTCACTCTGGAGGTCCGCAGCTCGGAGGGGGCCCCTCCACTTACCTTGCAGGGGGGCCCCCTCAAGTTTCGTTACACCATGGGGCCAGATGTCACTCTGGAGGTCCGCAGCTCGGAGGGGGCCCCTCCACTTACCTTGCAGGGGGGCCCCCTCAAGTTTCGTTACGCCACTGGGCCAGATGTCACTCTGGAGGTCCGCAGCTCGGAGGGGGCCCCTCCACTTACATTGCAGGGGGGCCCCCTCAAGTTTCGTTACGCCACTGGGCCAGATGTCACTCTGTACGTCCGCAGCTCGGAGGGGGCCCTCCACTTACCTTGCAGGGGGCCCCCTCAATTTTCGTTACGCCACTGGGCCAGATGTCACTCTGGAGGTCCGCAGCTCGGAGGGGGCCCCTCCACTTCCCTTGCAGGGGGGCCCCCTCAAGTTTCGTTACGCCACTGGGCCAGATGTCACTCTGGAGGTCCGCAGCTCGGAGGGGGCCCCTCCACTTACCTTGCAGGGGGGCCCCCTCAAGTTTCGTTACGCCACGGGCCAGATGTCACTCTGGAGGTCCGCAGCTCGGAGGGGGCCCCTCCACTTACCTTGCAGGGGGGCCCCCTCAAGTTTCGTTACGCCACTGGGCCAGATGTCACTCTGTAGGTCCGCAGCTCGGAGGCGGCCCTCCACTTACCTTGCAGGGGGCCCCCTCAAGTTTCGTTACGCCACTGGTCCAGATGTCACTCTGAAGGTCCGCGCGGGAGCTCGAGGAAGGCCTTGCTGCTAGTCAGAGCTGCACCAACAGACCAGCCTCGGCTCTAAGCATGGGACCACAAATGTGATGGTGCAGAAACCAGAAAACCCCCTCCCCGTCCTGACACTCGGCTCGGGATGGTGTTTTGAAAAATAAAATGGTAATATATGAACTTTTTATTTTATTTTCCCATATCTGGGGGTAATTTGGTTAGTGGGGTGACGCTCCTCCACCCTTACGGAGGAGCCGTCCGCGGTCTTTTTTCACTAATCAGGAATGCAGTGGTAGAGCAGTCTAGGGTTTAGGCAGGTGTGCATACAATGATCTAGGATCTAGTCTATGACTAGGAGAGGCTGATCCCCTTAAGGGAAATAGATACATACATCAATCTAGGGAGGTACATGCATTGAGTGGTCTAGGCATGGGTGAAACCAGAAGAATGGTTTTCTTTCAGTCAGAGATGTAGTAGGAGAGCAGTCATGGGTTTTGTAGGGATCCGT
The DNA here is from genome assembly GCF_964204655.1 of Triturus cristatus. Taxonomy (NCBI): domain Eukaryota; kingdom Metazoa; phylum Chordata; class Amphibia; order Caudata; family Salamandridae; genus Triturus; species Triturus cristatus. The sequence goes on from NC_140583.1 coordinate 1,060,890,279, forward strand.
CTCTTGTGGTGGAGATCATAGCGAGTCCGCGGGTGTCCAAGAGCATTCAGCCACAAAATGCGTTGCATTCGCCCATCTTTCATCTGACCCTCGATTATTGCCGCCAACAATATACCACTGGCAGTTGGTGCTTTTTCGGGTCTGCTATTGACTTTCCTAGTCTCGCGAGATTTGTGCTGCTGAGCTGACCCTGCTCACCGACCTGGTCTGGGCATGCACGGATGATGGAATTCAACATGACACTTCACAGAGCTCCATTGAAACCAAAGACTCCTCCTCCTCCTCCATTTAGTCACAACTTCTGAACTGTTATACAAACAGAATACGATTGTCCCCCATGCCCACACAGATGGCAGAAAAACAAAAAATAGCATCTGCTAACTTAGGAAAAGGACACGGTGCCCTTTCTTTTGTGAAGTTAGTTACAATGCTTGATTTATAAAATAAATAAATATGTGTAGATGCCCAAGATTTTAGGCTTAGGGGGCTGCCGCCCACTTTCTCCACTGGCACCATCCACTTCCTCCATGAGCCCCACCCACTTTCCACTGGCACCGCCCACTTGCCCAACTGGCCCCGTCCACCTCCACCGCTGGGGTTGCCTACTTCCAGCATGAACAAATGTAGATTGCAGCGGGCGAGCCCGCCTTCTTCAGGAAGGTTTCAGGGGGTTCAGAAAAATGGGCCGAATAGTACATTTTATATCCAATTTTCAATTAAATCTGCTTAAAAGCCCTATTCTCTGCAAGGTCACTCTTAAAATATACCAGTACCCTATTGGTCGAGTTTAGGGGTAGGGTGTGTGAAGAGGCACTTTTTACTTTCTTCAAATAAGTAGAGGGATGTAAGAAAATAAAACAGGTGAGGGTAAATCCCTGGGAACAGAGACATGGAGAATGTCATGCACACAGAGGGCAGGGTTAAGCACAGATGACATGGCAATGAAATGGGCAAAGGCATTTGGGTGTGCCACTGCCACAGAGGAGAGGTATACCCTGGGTTAGAAGAAGGGCATAAAACCATGAGCAGAGATGGGAGGTTTATTATAAACAGGATCAGTGGTTAATTTATATAAAAAAAAAATAAGTCCTGTGGCTCTTGTCAGGAGGCAGTTTGCACCAGCCCATTTCTCCGGTTAGTGCCACCTAAAACAGAACCAACTACTCACCATAAAAGTTGGTAGAGGATGTGGCGTAATGGCCAGAGCTGCTGACTTCGGACCTGGGGAACCAGATTTGAGTCTCAGAGTCGGCTTAACATCCTGTGATTTTGGACAAATCATTTAATCTCCCCGTGCCTACCGTAAATGAATGTATTCTTAACTGGTGCCCATGAAAAGCGACGGTGTCGATGAGAAAGTGCCGGTGCTGAGTACCGGAAACCACCGGCTGAAATTAAGCACTGAACAGGATGCTACCATGGGGCAGCAGAGAGTGTAACACTACTGACACAAAGCAAAGGTTTATAATCTAGAGCTCGGTGCTTGAACGGAGGATATAGAATTACAGGCACTGCTTACCCAGCAGCACCCTGAGAAGTGGCAGCACTGACTCCTCTTTTACAACTACTGCTACTCTGCTGAGAAATGCAGGCATTTGGCCTTTAAAATGGAACACTTGCAGGTACTCAGTGCCGGACAGCACCAGCCCATTTAAAGCACTACTAAAGCTACAGGGAAAATGTGATACCGGGGGCTCAGATGAGGGCGAGAGGGTATCGTGGGACAGAAGAGAGTGCAATACCGTGGGGCGAGGCGCAGAGTGTTGCCTAAGTGCAGCGGGCCGAAAAAAGGAATCAGTGATGGCATAAATGAGGGACTGATGTAGGGTGGCCGCTTCCCACCTTGCCATTATGGACACTGTCTCCCAGTCCTGAACTTTTCACTTACACATCAATGTTTTTCGGTGTTAGTCTAATTAGTTCAATGGAAGCAAAACAGGACCGCAACACCCAGAATGCAGTGGGGTCATACACAAAAGTACAGAACTGGAAACAGTGTCCATAGTGACCTGGATAGAGGTGTTTCCGCGAGACGGATTCCATGTTACTTACAGCCCTGTGACCCGGTGGCCGAAGAGATGGGAGCATCACCTTGGGGATGAGGAGAAGATACTCCCATGGTCACAGAGAAGATGATCTGAAGGGAAAAAAGGGAAGACCCTGAAAGAGCTGGGCAGAGGAGAGGGCAGGAGCATGGGAAGGGTGACACATTGAACACAGACGAGCTAAGGTGAGAGGTCATTGCCGTTGCCACAAAGGAGCGTGAAGCCGTAGGTAGCTTGGTGACAGTGACACAACCAGATGACTGTGAATCTGTGATAGCATGTGCCGAAAAAGTGCTGATATATGGAAAATAAAAAAGGTGGCCTCAACACAGAAAGAAGGGTGATGTTGTAGTGAATAAGGCGATATTATAGGTCTGAGTGCACTCTGTGTGCACTCCGGAGTGGTGTCGTTTTCTGCTGCCAGTAACAATGAGTTCTTTGTGTAGGGTAAAAAAGGTGGGCGAAGCTTTGAAACAGGTGTGTCCAAATAAGCATACCTACCTAGGACTCCTTTCCAAGAGTCACAGTCTGTGTAATTAGGAGGATGGTCTAAAACATGCGAAGTCAAGTCCTGTGCTTCACACAACATGTCACATGACATGTATTTAGGTGCCTCGATGTGAGTTTTCTGTAAGTACTTCCAGACATATCACGCAACAACTAACATATACTTCTAAAATAAGCCAGGCCTATTGGCTTTGACAAAGCCTGCCAGCACTGTTTTTTTTAAATCCAATATAAGATAAACGAGTGACAACAATGATATTCTTGTGAATAATTAAAATTCAAAATGTTTCCATTCTGAAAATATGAGACAGTGAATTCAATATTACACATGTCTTTGGAAAACGGGAGCAATCTTCTGAGTGTCTCAGTCACTGCTGTTCTCCACCTCCTCCTGCAATGTCTCTCCTTGTTAGTCACACCCTTTTCTCTCTTTCTGAAATCTCTCTAGCTGCATGTCACACTCTTCACCGCTTTTCTCTTCATCACTGTCTTTTCAATCTATATATCTACATATACTTCGTGACGTCACCTCTCCTTCACCATTCTCTCTCTCTCTCTTTCACCAGTGCTTAATTTGTGCCAGGGGTTTCCGATGCTGAGACGTAATAGTCAACACGGGCTCTTATGGCAGTCGCTGCTTGGTGCGCTGTTTGCTACTTTTGGAATGAGTACAACAACAGTTTTTGAATATGTATTTAAAATGACAAATACCTGCTGCCTGATCCACTCCTACAGCTTTTAGTAGCCTGGAATAGTCTGTACTGTCACCCCTTTAGGAGTGAGATTATTAGTTGTGCTGGTACAGTCATCTGCAGCGCTGGCAGGGGCAATGGGCAACGCAAACTGCTTTGGCCACCTGACGCGGGCCCTGGTACTTCATTTTATACAAATTAAGCACTGTCCTTCACACACTTTTTAATAAATTGATAATTTTAATTGGCACATGTGAACATTCCTCTGTGTGTTCAGCAGAGAGGCCAAATGTTGGATGAGCATGTAGTCTAAAATCCTTTAAGAACCACTGATAGGTACTGTGAGGAAATCGCACGGCCATCAGCCTCTTTTCCAGAGCTCTCAATTGTGTCCCTTCATGAACACCCATCCACAGCTGGAGCCCGCCTAGAGCCCACTCAGTTCACAGTACGCGCTATTCGAGAGTCATATGTTGCATGAAATACAAAGCCGTAAAAATACAGTCTAAAAAAGGCAAAAACCTTAAAGGAATGCAAGATGAAGTAAAGCATGTGAAATGTAAACAGGGGCTACTTTGTGAACGTGAATTATATAGAGTTTAAAGAGTCATTGTCGACAAGAGATCAGTGTTTTTGAGTTAAGGCCTTGAATATGTGGCCTGTCACACACCTGTTTCAAAGACAGTTTTTATTTGCTGCCAGTGCAAGGTCAGAAGTTGCATGGTGGAGCGGCAGAAACTGCCCCTGGGGAGGGTTATTAAGATGCCTCTCCCTCAGAAGAGTTGCGGGTGGGGCCCACTGGCATCCATTCTCACAAGATCACCACTGGTTAGTTACTTAAGTAACAGGTACACAGCTCTCCCAGCTTCACAACACAAGCCACCAATGGTGGGAGGAGAAGGCATGACACAATGTCCCGCCCACCTGCTCCAGCTATAAGAATTCACGAATGGAAGCGGAGGCTGAGGTGCAGTGACGGGATGCCCGGATGATGACGTTATGGATGGGGTGATTGGCTCTGGGCATACCTACAAGAAGAGCATTGGCTGGCTATGAGCAATGCTCCGGAATTTTTTTACCAGAACCACCTCCCGTGGAAGTAAAACATTGTCCCCATCCTGAGAAATGAGTTTCAACGATGAACATCAGCAAACATCAGAACAAATTAAGCACTAGGTGGGGCGGTTCATGCAGGAGAAGGATTTTTATCCAATCTGAGATATAACTCTACAGAGGTTCACATAGGTCATATCCATGGTTTGAGGACATGGTGATCTAGAATTTAGCGGAGGTGTCCCCTCTCAAAACTTTATTCCTGGGCCCCCCGCTAGGTCTATAATCATGATGGATGGTAGTGATAGGAGAAGATAAAAATTTCCTTCACCCCTCCTTACTGCCAAAGTGTCGATATGTTTCTGCCGCTTGATAAGTGCCCTCAGTGTTGGGTCACACCGGCATTCATCAGGACCCTTCGGATCCCAAAGTGTGTTGGCCCAAGAACCTGAATTAGGTATTCTTGGAATGTGTTACTTCCAAGCAGAGGGCGCCCCTGTATAACACGCACTCGGTATTCGAGTTTCATATACTACCACGCTAAAACTAGTGAGAGATAGGGAATGACCCCCTGAAGTCAAGCTTTCGCCAAGGTGGGTGCACCTAATGGACAATATCCAGCTCTCTACCTAATTCAGGTTCATGGGACAACACACTTTGGGATCCGAAGGGTCCTGATGAATGCCGTTGTGACCCATCACTGAGGGCACTTATCAAGTGGCAGAAACAAGCCGACACTTTGGCAGTAAGAAGGGGTGAAGGAAATCGTTATCTTCTCCTATCACCACCATCCTTCACATTTTTAGACCTAGTCGGGGGGCCCAGGAATACAATTTCGAGAGGGGAGACTTCTGAGCTAGTTTTAACCTATACTGCACTTTTCTTTGGTGAGCCCAACTTTTATGTTTGTATTGTTTTCCCCTCCTCTTTGCTTCACCCCAGGCGATGGTCTGCGCGTGTGTTTTTAACCAAGCCCAATGATGAAGCTTGTCACAATTCTGTGAGTGAGCGCAGTATGTTTTCACGAAGCACATGCCACCGCTGTTTTGCATTTCCCTACTCCTCCGTGTGTGTGATAGTCATTTAATAGGGGAGGCCGGAGTAGGGGGACATTGCCTCTCCCCCAATCTTAGTGTGTGATTGATCTAGGTTTTAGGTCAGAGGTAGAGGTTAGAGACATTTTTTCCTCACATCTGATGGAAGTGCCATGATGGAGACTCACGTAGAGAACATTTTGTTATGTTATATGACAACGTATTTATTAAGTACATGTACACCAGAAAGGTTTCATGGCGCGGAGGCATAGAGGCAGAAGCCCCAAAGCGTAGCCGTAAGCCTGTTTAAAGAGCCAGGTTTTTAACACAGTCCTGATGCTCGGATAGGAAGTTGTGGCTCTAATGTGTGGGGGAAGAGAATCCACTATTCCTCCAATTGGAGAGGTTGTGGTAGGGCAGTCTTTGCTCCACGTATGAGATCTCAAAAGGTGTTCCTCCAGTACGAGAGACAGTAATAGGGCTTCTAAGACTACAAAGACCAAAACGTAGTACCCTATGCTTTAGATAGGAGTAAGAAAAAGGATATTGCTCACATTTGAGAGGGATTGACGACGGCTACGTAGGGAACGCCTTTTCCTTCTATCGAAGCTGTGGCGGTAGTAGATGCCATACAAAAGAAGGCTCTTCTTACATTGGCGATGTGATATATGATAACCCTGGCGTGAGCATATGGTTAAAGAAGGTTTATGCTCTGATCGGTTGCCTAGTGGTGGAGTGGTCCATACCTCATTCTAGGCAGCTGCAGGGATTGGAGATGTGGTGCCAGCCGGCTGAAGGTTGTAGCCTTTGGTAGGAGAACGTTTCCCATCTTTTAGGCGCTTTGATGCTAGAGCCATCCATGCTTCATAGTGACATGGGTGCCCCAAAAAAAGGGAAATGGTGGCAGGCGCCCACAGCGGGCACACTGGCTGTTTAAGGGAGCACTTCTTTCACCAGTAGCCCTGCAACAATCACTTCCATGTTGTAGGTCTCAGATGCTAGAATTAGCTTTTGTCATCTTTGAAATCAATTAGACGTCAATAATACCAGGACACTTTATTCCTACATATTGTGGTATTGTGGTTAGCTTGGGAGCCAAGTCAGATGTTTGTGGGTCTGGCTCACTTACAGTGACTCTCAAACATTGCTTCTGAAATTAGATGCACTCCACAATTTACAGGAACAATAAATCGTGCTAGTTTTTGCCACATAGTTGGATTTAATGTGGAATAAAATGTGGTCATTTGTGTTCCAAGTGCACTGCTGCATTTGATGTGTTCTGGGAATCAGAGACTACTTGCGTGCTGCCCATGTGTCTTCTTTGCGTGGAGGTGTAGCGGGTAAGAGATCAAGATTTAGGTCCGGTTTTGAGCTGCCTTTCTGTTGTAGCTGTCGCGGTGCACCAAAGAAGGCTTGATGACCAAGATGGAAGATTTTCCTCCCCTCGTGCATTCAGTCATTTTGGAAGTTGTCAGTGTTTTGCTATTTTCTGGACAAAGAGTTCATGGAGGTTGATCATTACAGCGTTAGTTAATTATTTGAGGTCTTCGTCATACGGGGATTTACGCGCGAGTGAGTGAGTATAAACTGTATTCTGGCTCCCACCAGTCGCCATGGCAGTTTTGCCAGGACATGTGACCCGCGAGATCAGACCTTGGTCCTAACATTGTTGTAAGTGCTGCGGTGTGTGTTTTCTATGCTTGACAAATTCTTTAAAAACAAAAAAAAAATTATGGGCACTGAGTTTAGAACTTTTTCTTCACCCACAAGAATAACAAACACGTTAATCAGTCCCAGAGATTTATGAAGCATAACACACTGGTGTTTTGGTTCTGTAACAATACAGCAAATGTCCTCCATGTAAAAACATTAATAGATTGAAGCGCACCAGGTATTCTCTTTCAGTCACTGCTTATGCTGAGCGCTGCCCTGCCACAGACCAAGATTCTTTGTCAACGCAGTCACACGACTAAGAATTGTAGAAACCTAACATTACTAGCGTCAAGCAGATCATCTCTCCACCAAGGGTCTTTTTAAAGTTTAAAGTTGGGCAGATTAAGTTAACTGTGTTGGGACGGCGGAGCACAATACCTCCACCATCCTGAGGGACCACCGCCTGCCAAATTCTGAGTTGTCTGCGGACCCTGCGAACAGCTTTCGACATTGACAGGAAATGCCGTCATGGCGCTTCCTGTCAATGTAGGGAAACGTCGACGAACTGTACCACCAGCCATGTTGGCCGTCCATCAAACTTTTTAAAGGTTTTTTTTCCCAAAAATAAACTTCCAAAGTGGGAGTCCGTTTTCGGAAAACAAAAAACGAAAGATCCCTACATAATGGAAGTGTTCTCCCAAGGCGTAGTGGTCAATATTGATTTTTTCTGGTCACTTCTCAACAGGTGTTTCCTGGAGGTAATGGACAGAAAAAAGTCTTTACACCATCCTCCCTAAATAGAGCAGACGGTAGAAATTTCTCCCTCCAACAAAAGAAGTATTCCATCAACAGGGTTTCCGTTGACGGAATACTTATGGTCTCCAAATGAGGCAGGAGGACCGAGGGTCTGTCAGATATGTAAATCCGTATTTGTAAAGTGTGAACTACTCACCCTTACAGGTCTCAAGGCGCTGGGGGCCGTCGTGGAAATTAAGTGAGCTATTGCCCAGAGTCACATGGTGCTGAGTTGAGCTGCCGCTGGAGCTGGGGATCGGACCGTGAACCCTGTGCTCCGAAGTCAGCTGCCCTGGCCGCTGCATCACACCTCTCCATAGCAGGGGCGTAACACAGGGCCCCGCATCCCCCGCGGTGTGGGGGGCCCCAAGCTCCAGGGGGCCCCCACAGCACTGCACTTCGGCCAGGAAGCTCCTGATAGTGTCCGGAGGGGGACCTTGCAGGGGGGCCCCCTCAACTATCGTTACGCCACTGCTCCATAGGTTACTTCAATCAAATCAAATCAAGAACTTTATTTTTGATTATAACTTTTATGATCATAAAAGTATGGACAGAGTAGATTAAAATAACATCATCTTCACTATATTAAACAATTCATCACACAAAGCGGAGCGGCTTCACATGATACACTGGAGAAAACACTCTACCACAGTACATACCTCATCATCACTGAGTGACTGTAAAAATTGAAAAGCTGCAATGCAGTTTCTGAAATTTCTCTGTTTTAAAAATGGGATTATTAACCTACCGGAATAGAATTCCTAAAGTTTTCAAAAAAGGTAATGTGCAGAAACGTCTTTTCTGAAGCAGCATCACAGGTACAAATGCTGAGGCTATCACTAGTATCCTGACCACAGTGAAAGCACAACAAACGGATGATAGCGCCTGTCCGACACTGAACAAAAAAGCCTATTCCCAATGAACAATACTATGTAAGAATCTTGAGAGGCAGTGGCGAAAAAACTATGAACTCCATCAAAAAGAAGTCTACCGTAAAGCCAGAAATAGCTATCATTCAGCATGCATGAAAGCTAAAGCATGCTATGTGACCACCAGCATTAATATGGCCGTAAATAAATCTCAGACTCTCTTTAATACCGTAAGGGAGCTGGCTGGTGAAAATTCAAGAGCGGAACCTACCCCCCTTAACACCCAGCAATGTCAAGACTTGGCTTCATTTTTTACTGACAAAATTGATAACATTGTCTCCAACATCAATAGGGACAGTATAACCACGCATAAACACTTTAACATCCCTCAAGTTGTCAGAGGAATTTGTCATCTCGGGGCCTGGCCTCCTATTAATCTGAATACACTGAAGGAACTCCTAAAATCGATTAAATCAGGCTCCCCACGTGACATTATTCCTATAAGTATTTTAAGTAAATTAGAGGACTCGACTTTGGTCCCCATAGCGGAATTACTGAACGCCTCCATTGAGCAGGCTTCAGTCCCTGCACTATGGAAACATGCAATGGTCACTCCTCTACTTAAAAAGCCGGGCGCAGACCCTTTGATACTGGCCAACTACCGCCCAATTTCATTGCTGCCTGCCTTCTCAAAAATCCTTGAGAGGCACATCCACAAAGCACTCTCATCCTATGTGGAAAAAAACGAGCTTCTTCACTCGTCCCAATCTGGCTTTAGGAGTGGTTTTTCCACTGAGACGGCCCTACTTGGGGTCACAGAAAAAATTAGGGAGCTCATGGACGATGGCCAAACGGTAGCACTGGTCCTGTTGGATTTAAGTGCGGCCTTCGACACCATTTCTCACTCCATACTGCTTGACAGGCTGGGGGAGAATGGTGTCGAGGGCAAGGCACTTGAATGGATTAGATCATACTTATCCCTCCGCACTTTTCAGATCTCTTCCTCGGAGGCATGCTCTGAGATATTCCACTCTCCTCACGGCGTGCCACAGGGATCGATACTGAGCCCGCTGCTTTTTAATTTGTACCTTCGTCCATTAGCAGGTCTAGTTGAAAAATTTGGCCTTGTCTTAATGACTTATGCAGATGACTCTCAAATTTTGTTCTCTCTCTCAAAATCCGATTCATCTGCTCCATCTGCACTGAAAATAGGCCTCCAGGAAATATTTAATTGGATGTCAGTTAACCAACTCAAACTAAACGGGGAAAAAACGGAGGTCCTCCTCCTGGGAAATAGCAAAGAGCTGTGGAGCGATCCCCACTGGCCATCATCGTTTGGTAAACTTCCTCCTCCTGCCTCTCAGGTCAGAAACCTCGGAGTCATCATAGATGATAGTTTATCCATGACACAGCAAGCTAACAAAGTGGCTGGCACATGTTTTGCCATTCTTAAATGGCTTCGTAAAATTGCCTGGATGTTACCCCCTTCCACCCAGAAGACCGTAGTCAATGCCTTAGTGACATCTCGGCTTGACTACGGAAACATCTTGTACCTGGGTTCAAATAAAGTGGCAATAAGACGGCTGCAACTGGTGCAAAACGCCGCTGCCAGACTGCTTTGCAGAATCCCCAGATCCGCTGGGATCACCAAATATCTTAAGGACCTGCACTGGCTCAGGGTCGAAAACCGGATTCGGTTCAAAACCCTGATTTATTTATTTAAAATCAAAGCCGGTATCGCCCCTAAATATTTACAGGACCTTGCTAAACTCTATTTTCCCAATCGCAGCCTCCGTTCAGGCACTGCTGCGAATTTTGTGGTACCTAGGTTCAAGCGGGCCAGAATAGGCGGAAGATCGTTTTCCTATTTGGGCCCAGTTCTGTGGAACACCTTACCCATCCATATACGTAAGGAGGAAAATCTCATGAGCTTTAGAAAAAGCATAAAGACCTGGTTGTTCGATAAATAATGTGTTTCAAGTTTGCTCCTTGTCCAGTGGACGTTTGTACGTGACGCTGATCCGGCGCCGGGAAACCCTTTGTGGGTAGCTGTGCGCCTTACAAGTGTTATAAAATAAATAAATAAATAAAACAATACTGCAAAAAAGATAGGGCTCCATAAATTACGCGGTCTCAAGCACAGTGCAGTTGTGTATACTAGGCTTGTTAAGGGCTACTTTTCATGTTCAGACCATCTCATATCCAAGAAAGTGCTTTTGGCCCAGGCTTTGTCCCACTTACAAAATGATGGATGGGTTTTTCGAAAAATAATTTTTTGCCTACATGTAGGCAACCCTCCTGACATAAGATAACCATTTGGGGCCAAATGTGCTAACATTACTAATAGCGATTTTTTGTGAATATCTATTTTCGGAAATTGCTGTTACTAATGTACTAAAGTTATATCAGGCTCTTAGTTCCTAATTAGTGATTTATAGTGGGTTGCACATAGACCTACCTCATGAAAATTTATGAGAAAAGTAGTAATTTGTGACCCACTAGGATTCGTTGTCATTACAGGGGAGGTGGACTGCTGAGGTCAGCAGACCACCACGTCTGTGATTGCTTTTAAATAAGGCAATCTTTAAAAAAAATGTTTTTAACGCAGCTCGTTATCCCTAAAGGAAAACGCGATGCGTTAAACCAATAGAACAAAACGATTCATTCTTATTTGTTAAGAGCAGGCAGTGGTACGTGGGACCACAGCCTGCTATTATTTTTTTTTTAACATTCTCAAAGGGGAATGCGTCCCAAGGGGGCCCCTTCCCATTTGCAAATGGGTTACCACCATCTTTGAGTGGACTGGATTTTAGTCACAAACCATTAGTACATACCATTCGGATTCCCTTTTTTGAAGGGATGCCCTAAACACGCTCCTTCCAAATAATGATTCTGTTTTTGGTCACAAACAGAAACTGCGATTCACTAGAATGGCAGTTTGCTGTTTGTACATTTGAAAAAAACTTTTTTCTGTCTGAAGCGGCCCAATTTTGCGAATTACGCCATTTGCAACCGAGCAAATGCTTTGTACATCTGGCCCTTAATGTCTTGCAAGCGATTGCAGACCAAGAAGTCCCAATTGCCTTGTGATTACAAATTGCACATTCATTGGTCCAGATAAAAAATGCTATAACATCAGAGAGGCAACCAGGATTATGTCCTCAGTTTACTGTAAAACCAACTCCTTAGGAATCATACAGTTTGAGCCATCATGAGGAATGCTAAGCAGGCCCCAGAAAAAGGATGTTCTTCGATTTTCAAGCAGTAAACATCTGAGTACCCACAAATCCCTGCACCATTAGTGGCAATAGGGATACACTGACTTTTTAAAATATTTCAAAAGAGACAAATAAGTTTCCCACCTAAAGAGGTAATGAAATTAGAGAAGTACCCACAGATTGCAATAGTTTCTATTTTCTTACAGAAATGGAAATGTGCCAACTTAGGTTAGAGTCAGAAAGTATCCCAATTAAGGGAAGTTAGGTACTTTCAATAGCCTATTTTGTTTTATAATAATGGTGCACATGTCCTCTAAATTCTTACCGCCATGTCGCATGCCATAGCCTGAGACTTAGAGGACACCTTACCCAAGTCAAGACTGGATACAAAGTTAGAAATGATGCCTTATCTGTGTGCCTGGGCCAGTAGAGTTTTTGATGTATGCATAACTGTCACGCTGAATGGCATAATTACAAATAAAGATGATAAAAAGAAAAGAATGAACATAAAATTAGCAATGGTTGTTATCAATTTACCAAAATGGATCGAGGTGTCTACCAAAAAACATGACATCATCGTCATGTAAGCGAGCAGGAATGGCAGATTATTTTCACGATGGGAACATCCTTGTTCTGCCCTACTAAAAAACAGTTTATGTTATTTGTGCATAAAATGAACAATAATGGGGCAGGAATACCGACCTGGTGTACCCCGCTCTTACGTTTCAATGGGTCTGTACATTCCCCCATAGGACCAAATCTGACTCCGGCAGACAAATAAATCACTGTGCAAATCAGAAAGAAGATTGAAAATTGACAAGTGGAAGATCCAGGCCAAGTATTAGTGACAACCGCCATGATTTTGATCTATTTACCTGATCGAATGCGCTAGAGGTCAATGAAGGTCAGGTAGAATGGACAGCGCTTGGCGATGGCATTTTTGCTAATAATTAAGTGCAAATTCAGGTACTTCTCTACGGTGTCCAGGGCCTCTCTAGAACCAGTCTGGCAGGCGCTCGGACTACCCTGATTGTTGGCTGATAACTTGAGTCTGTTAAATATGACTTAACCCAAAACTTGCACTGTAGAGTCTTTTAATGAAATTGGCTAATGATAATATGGATCATCACAATTACTTTTTTTTAAAAATAGGTACAATGATTGAGGTAGACCAGGAGTTAGGCATATTGGTAACACTTAAATTGTTAAAAATATTGGTCAACAAGGGAGCCTATTAGCTGATGTTGTATTTGAGCAAATCGATTGGAATGCCGGCTGGTCGTGGGGCCTTGTTAGACGGGCGTTCAAGCAGAGCCGTGACATCCTTCTAAAGTTCTATCTCAAGCTTAAAGAAGAAATTCTTAGAACCATTAACAAGATTCATTCCAGAATTGCAATTGGTTGAGAGGGAATAAATATTAGAAAAAAGCCTCACCCATAAATCGGCTGGGATGTGGGAATTGATGGCGGTCAACGGATTGTCATTTCTTATGGAGTTCAGTGTCCCAAAAACTGTGTTACCTCTTGATTTGGAAGCAAAAATAAGCTGTTGGCAGTTCATATGCCTAATCTCTTTATAATTAGACCTAAGTGCTATTTTGTTCTCAGTGCATTGGACTTTTATCGCTTGGTTTCACTACTAGAGTAGCAGAGTAGGCCTTAATCGCCTGTGTGCAACGGGACAGGCACTACTAAACCAATTAGGAGGGCGCTGCTTCCGGGCTTTGATAGGCTTTGTTAAAAGACTTTTGGCGGCAGCCCGCAACTGCCCGTAGGCAGCCGCAATAGTGTGACTCCCTGCCAGGCCTGAAAGGGACATATAATAACTAAGATTAGACTTATTTAAAGTGCTCAGATCTGACCATGGATTTGACAGTTTTCATATAAGACGCAAGTTGTCACTTTTAGGGTTGACAATTTTAAGGGCATCAGAAGGGCATCAGAACTTCTAGTGTTCTTGGCCAAAGGAGCTAATGAACCCACTGCCCGAGGGCCCTGGTCACCATGATGCATCTCAACAATATTGTATGCAAACAGGCGACTCGTGAGACATCTGGGGGAAAAAATATAATCAATTATTGATAAACACCCTATGCCAAAGAAAGTTGGAATAAATGGTGCACCGGAGTCGAATCTCTTGTTTATGCTTCCTGAGGAATATGGCACTTTACCCCACACGCTTTTACAACGCGTTCCATTACCCCGTATTTTTTACTCCGCAAAATCTTTTACTACGCAGGGCTTTGCAACGCAATCCATTGCAACGCTTTGTATATCACTACGTAATTTACTATTCTAACTCCACCGGGGGGTTGTAATGGGGAATGCGTTGTAATGGTTTGCGGTGTAAAGCCCTACATTGAAAAAGATTTTGCGGACTAAAAATGTGTGGTAACGGCAGGCGTTGTAACGCAGTCAATGTAAAGGATGTTTACCCTCACTGAGTCATACTCCAATACATATTTTCCTAACTCAGTTTCTCTCTTGTTTCCAAAGGACATTGGTTCCTTCGCAGCTCGACAGTATGGTGAAGACGTTCTCAAATTAATAACCGTAGCTACCTGTGCATTAAAATCACCACAAATAATCCACTTAGAGGACATAAAAGGAAATTGTGATGTAGGTAACAATGAATAAGCAAAACTAAACAGTTCTCTAAGATTACTGGCATTTGAATAGTCATTATAGAAGTTAATAAGGTTCTTTTTTTTTTTTTTTTAAATCAGCACCACAATCAAAAAAGAAATGCCATTGGTTTCTGCAATTAAGCGTAAACAAAACACAAATTAGGAGTGAGCTTGAACCAAACTGTAAGGGCACTCTCTGCACAGCCTGAATGTAATCTAACAGCTGGGACAGACAAGCAGGTGTAAGAAACCATCACAGAGGGGATCATTAACAGATCAAGTGTCTTGCAGCAGAATGATGTCATAAGTTCTAATGAAGGATAAACCCTTCTTTGTTACAATTTTTCGAGGCTATCCCGGCAGTCTTCCAGCTGATGATGCTTAGGGTAGATGTATGTGTCGTTTGAGCTCGAACAGTAAGGGGGCCGATTCTCAAAGGGCCTCTGCACTCATGGGGAAGGACCGACAGTCGTAGTTGGAGCCTTGCAATGGGTATTTGCAGTACAGAGGTCCCGCCACAAGTGTGGAGTTCCCGACATGAGTGCGGCAGTCCTGCTACAAGTGCGGAGGTCCTGCCAAGGGTGCAGAGGTTCGGCCACGAGTGCGGAGGTCCTGCCAAGGGTGCAGAGGTTTGGCCACAAGTGCGGAGGTCCTGCCACAGTTGCATAGGTCCGGTCATGACTGCGGCGGTCCTGCCATGAGTGTGGTGGTCCTCCCACGGGTGCAGAGGTCCGGCCACGAGTGCGGAGGCTCTTTGTGAATCAGGCCCTAAGTGGATGGTAGTCTCAATGTAAACTGTGAACAGGCAGTCAGTGAACTGCCCGGAATGGGGATGACTGTCAGTCCAATTCACACAAACCCCGTAAAGATGAAAGTCGGTTATACAGCTGTACTGGATTACTGTTCACGTTTAAAAAGTAACATGCAGTGAGACCCGGAAGTGACGTGAACAGAAGAGGGGGAGGCCTATAAAAGAAACCTATTGGAAAAAACTGAGTGCAGCTGCGTTTGTCATCATGTTTGAGCTGGCTAACAAGCAAAGTTCTCACAAAAATAGGTTTGTTAAAGTTTCCTACAACACAATCCATTTTATTTACTTTCGTGGGGGTCCAATTTATGTAATACATCTCTCTGAGAGAATAAAGTCAACATGATAAGTTTTAAATCAGGATGCTTTGATAACCAGTGAAGTACTTTGTACCGAACCTGGGATTCATCCTCATGTTACTGGCGGTTGAGAGTTGGGACGGTGACAAGTACTAAGACATGCGGGCAGGCTTCAGGAGAAAGGTTACAAAAATAGTCCTCAGAAGGGAACTGCTGAGGGTCAGAGCGGGAGTGCAAAATACAGTCTCCAACCGAAGTTTTATCCCCATTTTTTGCCATGAGTGGCTTTCCGTTGACTTCGGCTTGTGCTCTCTCAGAATGGAATGTTGATTAGGCCCATGGTCTACAGACGGCGGAATGACAGAATTGATGGAATTGGAATGGCACGACTGGCCATTACTGGGCCCTAAAGTTGGAGCAGGTGAAATGTGAGCGATATTATGGGACCTGAATTTAACAAACCCTCAATTTGCTCTGGCTTCTCATAAATAGGTTTGAGGTGAAGTCTAATTAGGGAGTCGATCTTCAAAAACCAGAGGTCAAGTGATGCAGGTTCCAGATGACAATACAGGGAGAACAACATTTGTATTGACAACCTTTTCTCAATGTCCAAAGGTTTTCACCACCCTTTTTTTACGCTTGACAACTTATTCAATAACAGGAGACCCACCACCACTTATGCCAGGCCCGACCTTTAATCCACCGTAACAATAGTTTCCCTCTAAGACCGGGGCTACAGAATATGTAGGTTTGGAATCCAGCATGTTAACAGTAGTATCACCATCTAAGGAGATCTCTGCTCTGTGACCTCAGTCTCTTCACTTATAACCAAGTGCAAGAAAACAATAGGAGAAGTGTGTTGTGTGGTGATATTATTACCAGACTGCATACCTGATGCTGTGCGTTTCCCCATGCTTCAAACCTTCTCAGGGAGCAGTTAAAAGAGGGGTGGCCCAGCCCGGCCTCTTTCAGACACTGACGGGTGTGGACGGGCCCACCCTTGGCCTTGGCCCATCCCACACTGTGGGACAGGCAGTAGCACTTTATAGTGCGGATCGCCGGGCGCCATCTCCTCTGCCCTTCCTGTACTGTTTCGAAGATGATTATGGAACCATGAGTCCCAAACGAAGATTCTGGGTCCAAGGTACTCTGTTGTGTTAGCAACTGAATTCACTGTCCACTAAACTCTAAGTCAGGCCTTTAGTCATAAAACATTGACTGTGGTATTGACCACATCTCCATATCAATAACCACAATCACCCCAATAAAAGCACAACATTAATAGAATCAAGGTAGTAAAACAGAGACCCTTCAAATACCTCCCCATTCTAGCCATAATTTTCCAAAACGGTAGACGCTTCATATTTAATAAAGGATCTTTAGCGACAAGGCTTCTGCGAACTGCTGAGCCAGGACTGGCTCCAGGACGTTGGGCAGGAACATCCATAGGTAAAGTTCAGGATTATATACTTACCAGTTACCAGGTATTTGTTCAAGCACATCTATGACCGCTTGGAATCAGGTTCTCTTGATAGGCTTTTAATGGCATATTCGTCTGTGGTTAAGCGCTACGGAAATCATTTATGAGGCTCCTTGCGGCACCGGAACATCACTTTTTTGATGTTCCGGTGGTGCAATGTGCCCTGGCATATTTACAAGGCCATGTAAAGCCATTTTACGTGGCTTTTCATGGCCCTGTAAATATGTGCCCCTTTCACACACGGGTGTTGCTGTGGGTGTTCCTATGGAACACCCATGGAATCTGAAGCATTCCCAGATTTACTAGGAGAAATGTTTTCATTTCTCCTCATTTTTTCTTTTTCTTTTTCTAGGTGTGCTGCATTTGAAAGAGGAAATTGCCTGAATTGACTGATTTTGTACACAAAGGTTTCCCTTCCTGCACAAAATCAATCCACCGCACAATGCAGGCCCCCTTGCACCATAGTGCAGAGGTGCCTGCATTGGCGCACGGCAGCCCACTGTGCGCCAGTGCTGGGGAAAAACACAGGAATGCACTGTACCTCATAGATACGGCGCATTTCTGCCCTTTTGTTTTGACCTAGGGCAGCACCGCAAGATTACTTGTGGCGCAGGCCTACGCCAAAACCTCATAAATAAGGCCCTACATTTCTTACATGATGAACAAGACTTTCTGATCTACAAACGAGTGCTAAGGGTGAGACCTCAAAGTCCTGAACAACTGAAGTGCCCAAGCCTACATCCAGGGATATGATATTTTTACTTGCATTGTAGAACCTCTTGTCCAGTTTGAAAAACCCCAGTTTCAACATTTGATTTGTGATTTGCCCTTATGTTGGATAACGATTGTGACCTCGTTTAAATGTCAATGAGTGAGTTTCAGTACTGAGGGATAAAACATGTAGCACTTCTTCTTATCAAGACTCACTCTGATGGCATAGGACCACAGCTGCCTGGATTCTTAGGCCTCCATAACAGATAGTAACTCTCCAGACATGTACTGATCTGTTGGTACAATTTCAATCTAAGTACTTAGCCATTGTGGACTTGATTGGCTCCTAAGAACTGATCACTACATCCAAGAGAAAACTGCAAATGGTTTGTCCCTCAAGCAGTATTGCCTTACTTCTTAATGTGGAAAGCAAAGCACAGGTTGCCCAGAAGCTACAATGGCAACGCTAAAGTTGATTCATGAAAACAAGTTATATCCTTGCTCATCAGTACAGGAAAAAAACATACACTCTTTTGAAATTATTTTGAAAGAATTGCTTTTTCAGAAAAAAACCACAACAACTGAGCATGTTTAGAGAGCAGGAAGCACTCAAACCTGCTGGTGCTGTTCACAAGAATTATGTGAATAAGTTTCTACTTTCTGTGCCACTAAATTTCTCCCTGTAGAATGTCAATGTCGAGGCTTTGTACAGGTGGGCCCATGATTAGTTCAATAATCTAACACTTTGGCTCAGAACTTAACCAGTAAGCCAAGTAAAAACACCCTGGTTGTATTGCTTTTACCCACAACCCAATGCTCAAGATCACACAAGTCATTCAGCTCCAGCTCCACTGATACCTCAGTGACCAACTAAAAGGTCAACTCATCATGTGGTTTTCCCAGCACCCCACACCCCACACTAGCCATCCATGCAATCACGCCCAGACCTAGACCACACAAACACACTGCAACTTTACAAGCCCACTATCCACCAAACCCTCAAACTACCCAACTCACACTCCAACTCATAAACATTAATTCATACTGCACAACACTCTATGATCCAAACACCACAGATATCATCTACTGTCACAACTTTGATGCATTCTTCATCACAGAAACATGTCTCACCCTCTCATCCTCACACATCCTCACAGTCTGTGTTCCCACAGGCTATTGCATCCAACCAGCAGACTGCCCCTTAAGAAGGGAGGAGGACTCACCATCATTCACAAGCCCTCCTGGTCCTCCAACCAGAGCAATACATTGACAATCAACCTCATGGAGCTCTGAATACGACAATCATTGGCCTGCTATTCTCCTCCTCCGCAACCATCCAAAGTAAACATCCCATAGTCCTGAATTGAACCGACCACTACAACATCCCCATCACCTCAGTTCCAAGTAGCACGCCGTGCCTTGGTTAAACAAAAAGAGAAGAAGAAATCTTCAGATGCTTCAAATAGTTTTCTGTTGACAACCTAAAGCTGAAATTCATCTCTCAGCCTGCATCTCAAGTCCAAAGTCAACACCCTTGCAAATGACTTCAACACATGTCTGGAAAACCATGTGAACACCCATATGCCAACTAAAACATGCAACTGCAAGCCAAATCAAATAGCGTTTTGTTACTCGCCAACAATAAAATCTCCATCAGTTGTCAGGAAAAAAATTGAATTAAAATGGAACTCTGATGGTCTCGCGCTACTGAAGTACCTCTGTAATACCCTGACAACTCATCACATGAGCCCAAGCTAGTGCTATATTAACACCATCAATCAAGATACCAACAGAAACAGAACACTCTTCATGACAACCAGGAACAGCATCAACTCACTGCCTGACCCTCATATCCTGCACTTCAGAGACAACTGCAATACTACCAACCTCTTCTTATGTGAAAAATTACAGAAGAGTCAACACTACGTTGACAACACTAAGCCTGTTGTTCCTCTGATGTCTACCCATCCACACTGCGTCCCACAATGGTCATCCTTCAAGCCCCTCTCTGACAGTGACATTGTAGACTTCCTCATTTCCTTAAAGGCACCACCTATGAAGATGTTGTCATACCCTCATTCTTCATTAAAGCCCTCCTTAAAGAAGCTCACTCACTCTAACTCAGCATCATAAATGCCTCCCTCACTCGAGGCATCTCCTCAAAAGCTCTTGTGACAGGCCAGACCCTCTCACTCTTGAAAAATGTCACACTAGAACCTGATTACCTTGCCAACTGAAGCTCTTCACTCACCTACACTTCATTGAAATTTTCATCAGAAAAGAAGTCTATGCACATCTCTAAGATGACATTAACGCTAACAATCTCCTGCATGACTATCAATCTGGCTTCACATCATGCTGCAGCATTAAGACAGCTAACTTACAAATCATAAACAAAGCCCTCCTCACCATCGATAGAGATGACCCGTACCGCCAGATATTGCTGGAACTCTCAGTCATCTTTGATATTGTTGACTATCCCACCCCCATCCACACTCTGAAGTGTTGAACAGGATTCACTAGAAATGTCCTTCACTGGTTCAACTACTACTTACCCAACATTCACCAGTTTCTTCACTAAGGTATCTCCAGAATCCTATCACTTCTAGAATCCCCAAAGGTCTCTTCTTTTGCCCAGCATCTTCAACATCGACAAGGAGCACCGTGGGACTCTATTTACTAATGACAGCATCCAAATTCACCAAAACGCAAATGACATACTACTCTACTGAAAATCATCCTCTGCTCCAAACATTCAGGCCCAGAATTATGACTTTTTCATGCAACGCAACAAGACACCTTGCTGAACCGCGCTGCGTGAAAGGGAGCGGGAAGGAATGTGCAATGTCTATCAAGATATGGTGCATTCCTGTCCTCTTTTTATGCTGGCGCACTTAGTGCAGCCTAGTGCCAATGCAGGCACCCTGGCACCATGGTGTAAGGGTGTCTCAATTCCAACCAGGATTGTTTTTGTTTTTGTGCAGCAAGGGACACTTTCCTACATGAAAACTATCCTTAGAGACATTTTCCTCTTTCTAAGTGTGTTCCAGAATGTAGCACACGCAGAAAGAGGAAACAATAAGGTAAAATAAAGATATTTCTCCACGTTGTGCCTCTATAGGGAAGGTGTACTATTCTGACATATTTCCTGGTCTACCAGTGATGGTAAATCTCAGATTGCTTCAGAATACATGGGTGGATGCGTTGGAACACACACGCTCCACCCATTTAAGGCCTTCCTTCAGATTCACCCTGGAATCCAATCTCAATCTCAAACACATCACCAAGAAAATCAAGACAGCCTGGTACCAGCTTTCTCTACCAATGAAAGTGAAACTGTTCCTCCCAGGAAGCAACGTCAGAGCTGCTGCTCAAACGTTTATGTACGATCTACTATAGGGGGCAATGCTGCATTCCATTGTCTCACACTCTGCACACAGACTCCCCTTGCGGGTATCCTGCACGCTGCAGCATGCTTCATCTAACAGAAATATGACCACAACACTCCAACCCTGAAGAAACTAAACTGGTTGCGCTTGTTGGTTCACACCATGTTCAAAACCAGCCGCATCATCTACAAAGCTATCAAGACTGGTACCCACACCTTATCAGCTGGCAAGTTTCTTACATCCAGTGGCACTCAGGACACTGGCAGCCAGTACACCGTCAGAGTCCACATATTCAGCCAGGATCTGGAGCAAGATCCCCTTATCAACATGGACTGCCCCAACCCTGTTCCCATTTAGGAAAGAGGTGAAGACAAACCTCCTCAATGAACACTACAACACAATGCAGTAGCAGTCCACTTCCAAGTTCAGAATCCAGATATCGCTCTGAACGCTTATTTGACTGTGTCTACGACTTCGATCCTGTATAGTGATCCACTGACTTTCATCTAGGGTTGTGGTACACAAATACTACATGAATACATCAATCACTCAATCAGAGGTTATTAAGTGCGCTACTCACCCGAGAGAATCTCAAGGTGCTGGGGAAGGGGGGTTCGCAGGTCCTTTAGCCAAAGAGCCAGGTCTTGAGGGCCTTCCTGAAGGTGTTCAGGGAGGGGGCGAGTCTGATGTCTGCCGGGAGCTCGTTCCAGGTTTTGGCCGCACGTGAGAGAAGGATCTTCCACCTGCTCTGGCTCTTGGGATGTGCGGGGTTTCAGCCAGTGCGAGGTTGGAAGATCAGAGGTTTCTTTTGAGTACGTGGAAGTTGATTTTGTCGTTGAGGTTTTTGGGTCCTGTATTATGTGGGCATTTGTAGGCATGGGTGAGGATCTTGAAGGTGACTCTTTTCTCCACGGGGAGCCAGTGGAGCCTTCGAATGTATTGGCTGATGTGTTTGTGCTGGGGGATGCCGAGGACGAGTCGGGCGGCGGTATTCTGTACCGTCTGAAGTTTTTGCAGTAGGGACTTGTTTGAGTTGGCATATAGTGCGTTTCCGTAGTCCAGTCTGCTGGTGATGAGTGCATGGGTGACTGTCTTTCTTGACTCTGGGGGGATCCATTTGAAGGTCTTGTGAAGGATGCAGAGGATGCGGAGGATGTTGAAGCAGCTGGATGTGAAGGTGTTGACCTGTCGGTTCATGGTGAGGGATGAGTCAAGTACGATACTGAGGTTATTGGCGTGGTTCAAGGGGGTCGGTGGGCTTCCGAGGGCTGTCAGCTACCAGGTGTTGTCCCATACTGAAGGGGTCATTCCGAGGACGAATACTTCTGTCTTCTCGGCGTTGAGCTTAAGGCAGCTGTTGGTCATCCAGACTGCGACCTCCTGCATTCCTTTCTGGAAGTTAAGTCTGGCCTTGGTGGGGTTTTTGGTGAGGGAGAGGATGAGCTGGGTGTCATCGGCGTAGGAGATGATGTTGAGGCCGTGTTGTCGGAGGATGGCGGCGAGGGGGGCCATGTAGATGTTGAAGAGGGTCGGGCTCAGTGATGACCCCTGTGGGACTCCGCAGGTGATTTCCGTGGGGTCCGAGAGGAAGGGCGGCAGTCTCGGTTTGTTTGGTTACTTCCAGTTAGGAATGATCGGATCCAGTCAAGGGCTATTCCTTGTATACCGGCGTTGTGAAGTCTGGCGATGAGTGTGTGGTGGGAGACGGTGTCGATGGCTGCTGATAGGTCGAGAAGGATGAGGGCTGCGGAGTGTCCTTGGTCCAGGAGGGTGCAGATGTCATCTGTTGCACTAACATGCACTAACCCTGGGAGGAGTTGGCGGAGTTCCACTACGCGGAACTCCACAAAGTGCAAAATAAACTCTGCCGCACTACGCGCAGCTCCGCAAGCGGCCGCGTACGATTGAAAAATGCAGTTTGCGGTGATTGCACAGTGCTGTATGCTTGTCCACACTGTGCAATCATCGCACGCGGCACCATGCACAGCACAAGCGGTCCCTGCTTTCCTTTTCTGCTGCCTGAGTAGATTTTTACTCGAGCGGCAGCTTTCTCAACGTGAACGGTCTGTTTCTTGACGCGAGCGGTCACGAGCATACACGACCACACGCAGTGAGTGACCTGACCCCCCCCCCCGCGTTGAGAAATCCCTCCGGGAGGTTGATTTTCCACGCTTGCGCTCGCCAACTTGATGTTGGTGATCGCAAACGAGGAAACATCTCGCTGTGAGATTGATTTTCCTCACTCGTGGTCACCAACTTGATGTTGACGAATGCGAGCGAGGTAAAAAACTCCACTCCGCTACGTGGAGCAGAGTTTTTCAGAACTCCGCGAGCTCCGCATAATGCGGAGTACAGAAAACTCTGCAAACTCCGTGAGCGGAGCAGAGTTCACCGCCCAGGGTTAACATACACACATACATTAGCGAGATCCAAGAAGGTCCATCGATGTGATATTAGAGTGCGGCCCTTAGTGAGACAAGAAGGGGCCTTAATCGAGATCGAAGATGGTGGCCTCTCAATGAGATCAAGATGGTGGATTTAATGATAGATTCAAAAGGATGGAGCACAAGGAGGACGAGGGAAGAAAAAGAAAGACAGTGGGATGAAAATGTAGAATGGATAAAGGAAATGATGGAGCTGATGGCGGGTGATGGGGTATTAGAGAGGCAGAAAGACAGAGAAGGTGGAAGTGAAGGAAAGAAAACAATGGAACAGAAGTGGGAAGGACCCCAGATTCAAGATGCAAAAATCCTTTTACCAGTCCATAATTTTGGGACGCCATCCCAACAGAGTTACAAACACCACTCACATCCAACGCCTTTAAGAAGGCGAAAGAGCTCCAAATTGGAACAACACTAAACAGTGGAAGGGGCCTCATCCGGACATCAGACATGAAAGGATGCATTAGATAATCAAGGAACCCCTGTTACCTCCTCTTATGATTTATTACTATTGTGTGACTACATCTACAGAGGATGTGGGACAAGATACCAGATGTTTATGTAAATACTTCAGCAAGTCTTTACATTCTTCGTATTTATCTTCATGGTTGCTAGCATAGATTTATTTTAATATTTTCATGCTCTTATTATTCATCTATCTCATTGTTAATATTCAGAGTTCTTAGCTCATTGTTGCTTATAATCAGGGCGTCAGGAATTATGCTATTTTGCTGCTGCTGCGTTTTCTGCATAGTTATGGATTTGCCACATTTTCTATCTTCTGCCGCATAAGCTGCAGATTTTAACAACATTTTCTCCAATGGACATAAAGTTACTAAAAATGTGGCAACACATGTTTCTGCACAGTGGAATATTGTTCACAAAGGATGACTGGTCACCTTTCTGGTGCTTATTGCCCTATTTGGGTGTCAAACTGGTAGTAATGAGGTGAACCTTTGCCCAGATAGTGTTAACGTGTATAAATGACAAAATAATGAGGTAATACCGTCACATAATTAGCTTTTTCTTGCCATATAGTCATAATTTGGTCCTTCTCTCCTGCATTATTCCAAAGGCCCTGCTTATAATATTATATGGTTTATACCTTTTTACATCTCCATCGTTGTAAAGCGCTCTGGTGTCGTGATTGACTTGGCCCGCGCTATAAAACTTTAAACCAAATAAGAAATACAGGATTGAGGTAGAAAGGAAAGAGACAATGAGGAAGAGAAGAGTGAAGGTGCAGAGAAAGGATTTAATGTAGAAAGGGTGGAGGGAAGGGAAGGAATAAAGAAGGAAAGAGGCGTGGGGATAAGGGAAGAAAACGGGAACTGAGAGGGGGGGAAGAGAGGGTCCGACCGAGCGGCAGGTGGAGCGAAGGTGAGACGGAGTGAGGATAAGGGAGCTGCTGTCCTGAACCCCCCTCCGCCTCCCAGGGCTTCCCGCTCACAGGCCCAGCTCTGTTCTCCGCCTTCGATAGAAGGGCCTTTGGCCGAATTCCTGGCATTTCTGACATTTCCAGATATAATCGGTGCCCGCGAGGCTCTGGCAGGAGATCTCAGCGAGGGAGCCGCAGGGGCGGGTGAATTGGTGGTGGGTGGAGAGAGATTGGCCACGCCCCCACCCCCTGAGGCAGACTACCACTAAGAGAGAGAGAGGGGCAGGGGTAGGCAGCGTAGACATATTCCTGTCCCCACAGATCCAACCGGTGGGAGAGAGGGTCGGGGTGCAGCGCAGGGCCGTTCTAGAGCATGGACCAGGCGCTCTCAAAATAGTCCCCTCTGGCCCACCCGAGGCCCATTCACAAGCAGAAAACAATCCTATGTTCTTTTACTGAACGAAAAAACACAGGCCTGCAGCCTGGCTATCAATGGCTAATTGAGCAGCGTTCGTGCATAATACCTATGCTCTGGCTACCATAAGCGCCCGGGGCCAGGGGTGAGGTCACAGGGAGTGTGAGAAGTTGGCCTGGTATATGATGTTCACTAGTTAAAGTGACCACCTTGTACCATGCCAAGCAACCCTTATGGTGTGGTTGTAAGTCAACCTTTTCGGGCTAGCTGCCCTAGTGGTAGCGTAGGCTAAGCAGTCTTTGAGGCTAAACTCGTGAAGCGTGTTAAGCCAGCTGTTTTACCAAATGTAACCCCCTTTTATACCAATGAAAGGACACCACACAGATATATATTCAAAATATATATGTATTTATTTCTCAAAGTATCCCCTAGTCTCTTTATGAGCACAGGAGCACAAATCGTCAAACAAGATTACGGTAGAATACACAGAAGTGGCACTTTATATGGATAGGCCCTGGTGGCCGCTCAAACCATATACTAAAATAGCGGTATAAGTACCACGAACAGAAAAGGGAAAAGGCCTAGGGCCTCTAGAATCGCTGGGCCTACAAGGAGCTAACTTCAGTTAGTGACCAGGAGGTCCACGGGTGGCGTGTGCAGAGCAAATAGTCACACGCGTGCTCCCATAGGTTTTCAATGGGTGCGTAAAAGTTACAAAGTTACTGCAAAAAGGATCTTCCGGATGGGCTATGACCTTAAGATTGGAAACACAGACACTAGAGATGTTACTCTACACTTGGGCACCGGAGTGCCAGCTTTACCTCACCCACAGGAAGCGGGTGCATAGGTGTCGAAGTGCGTCGGGTTTCTTCTATCGGGTCAATGGAGCCTGTGGACAAAGATGCTGCAGGCGGTCGGTCCGGAAGGGATGCGGTGGATCCAAGAGTGGATCGGAGTTGTAGAAGACCTGTAAGCAGAGGGGACAGTGTTCACAGTCACTAGCCAGTGACCAGCGTGGCACCAGGTGGGTACCAGGCGATGTCGGGTGCAAACAGGAAGAAAGGTGTAGCTTGTCTCTGCAGCCACGTGGTCCCTGGAAGTCGACGACGTCCAGGAGTCAGTTCACGAGCTGTACCACGCAGGCTCTCGCTGTTGGTGGTGTCGGCAACTTGATCGAAGCAAACAAGCCTTGGCAAAAGCAATTGTTGTGGAGAACAAGATAAGCTGATGGTTCTGACCAGCAAGGTCAGAGGGATTGCTCCTTTGGAGGGGAGCAAGGGCCAGTCTGGAGCAACCAGACCAGCGGTGTAGTTCTTGAAGTTCGTCGCCAAGATGGCTACTAGCCAGCGGGCCAGCAACCGGTTAGGCGCGTCGAGTGGCAAAATGCAGAAGGGCCCCACGCAGATCGTGGAGATGCTGGAGGGCTCACCTTTGGTGCAGATGCTGCTCGAGGGTTGGGCTTCTCAGATCCCAAAGCACAACTTGGAGGGAGCCTCGGTTGTTGCACTTGCAGCTTGTCGTGGTCGTTTCAAGATGGCTGGCTCCACGTGTCTCGTTGCCTCCACGGGTCTCCTCTTTTCAGGGACTGTGGATCGGGCGGTGAGAGGTCTGGAGGTCCAGATCTTGTCAGTCTCTGGGCTCGGGCTCCGGCGGGAGGCGGTGGCAAAGCAGACGTTGATTCGCTGGATGGTGCTTGCGTTAGCAAGGTGGTCACTCCCTGACCACAGGGGAGATTTCCTTCAGTCTTCTGTGCAGCAGAATGTCGAAGTTCCCGTCTTCTTCTTAGTTTCAAGTTGATTCCAGGATGTCTGAAGTCTTAGGACACAGCTCCTACCTTTAAGCGGATTCTAGGGGCCGGACTACCTGCTAGGTCCCTCCCTAAGGGTGGGACCAGGAAGGGGGGTGGTTACACCCCCAATCCTTTGTCCAGCTCGCCCCAGGCCCGGGACTGGTGTGCCCCAGGACCGGATTGAACTGGCATATGCACCGAGGCTCCTTGTGAGCCTCAGGCATGTCTGGTTTCTTTCAAGCCCTACCTGACCAATACACAAAATCCTGTCTGGGGTGGTGCACGCACCTCCCCTGGCAGGAAACCCTTTGTCCACACCTCCCAAGCTGGAAGGACTCCCAGCAGCAGGAGGGCAGACTTGTGTCTGTGGTGGCAGCATCCATTTTGTGGAGCTGAGGCTATGTCTGATTTTACCCGGGTTTCAGGTACTGTATATGTCGTGTCCCTCTAGAAGGGTGGAATGCTAACCCCGTCACCAGAATTGGCGAGGGGTTAGTATTCCAATTCGTATGACACCTTACTCGACATGTTTTGATAAAGCCAAACCAAAGATAGCATTTAACCGCGAGGTTCATAATGCACTTAAGAGTATATGGTATGACGTTATCTGGAAACAGTAGAAGGAAGTTGTTCCGACCACTGCAGACAGGCTCAGCTCATGCCAGAGCACCATCTCACATGGAACCACGCACTCTGCCTTCAGGATTGTTAAGGCCTGCCATAGGCGTGACTTATAGGTTAACATGTGTCCCATTTAAGGTTAGGTATAGGTATACTACACCTAAGTAAGAGGTGGTTACACCAACTTACCCCAGCTGAGTGATCAGCCAGTTGTGTCAAATTTGTTTGGCCAAGCCTGGGGTGGCATAATACATGCTTCAGCCCCTGGCAGGCCTTGGAGACACCAATGCCCTGGGTACCTAGTGTACACTGGTACAGGGGCTCACAGGGTGATCCACTTCCAATTGGTTATGCACCTAGGGTGCATAGTGTAAATTTAGTAGAGAGAACAGCAGGCTGGGGGTCTGATTGGCAGGCCCACAGCCTCAATATGTCAAAAACCAGTGAAGCAAAAAGCATAAATTTGGGGTGACCATAGGATAGTAGACCCTACTCTCCTACAGGGAGTGATTGCTATTACTGTGCAAGTGTAAATAGAATGAGTCATTGAGACACCCCCGCTAAATTCAGACTGCAAGCTCTCCCGAGCCAGTGATTAAGAGATGAAAACAAAATAGTGTGAAGGATTTTGCCATTTCAAGAAAAGTAAGTGAAAATGTGGCTACAAGCCTGAAACATATCTTAGTAATGCTTGGTTTTCAGTTCTTTCCAAACTCATTGCAGCTGGCACAGGAATTATGTGGCCACGGAAAACTAAATTATGCTGCAGGATTGACTAAAATATGTGGCAATAAAACGCAAATTACACTCCAAAATGTGACACATTTTGTCATAGTATTACTTAATTATTTTTACATTTTTATACTTTAACACGGTCTTGGCAAAGGTTACACCTTGTTAGCATTGGCGGCCAACACGGATCGGGGGTGACAGGGCGGAGGGGATGTAAAAAAAAAAAAACACTTACCCTATCGCCGTGTCCGCGTCTCTCCTCTGTCGGACTCGGCTGAACCAGGAAGCACTGCCAGGCTCCCCTGACCAATCACAACGCTGCAATGCAGCATTGTTATTGGTCTGAGCTTAGTGGCTCGGAGCTCAGACAGAAACTGGGGGCCTGGGCATGTACTCCATGCAGGCTGTAATGCAGCTTGCATGGAGAACAGGGAAAGTGCGCATGACTGTTTGGCCGGCCCGAGAGGGCGGGTCAAACCGTCATTGCACACTTAGGAGTGGGCAAACCACTCCCCCCCTACTCTGAGAACAGAGCAGCCCCGCCCACCCGCCTGCAAAGCAGATGTAAACAATAAAATGATAATAACATCACGTTATTATCATTTTATTGTTCCTTAGTTACACTGCTTAAAAGCAGTGGGGGCGACGCTCCTCCGCCTTAGCGGAGGTGCCGCTACTGCTCGTTAGTACCCGTTTAACACCAAAATACAGCAATAGGCAACTGGAAGGTGATTAGTCAGACTTTGCGAAGGTGAGACAGAGAAAAAATAGTGAGGTGGAGAGAGCAGAAAAGCTCAAGCCCATAGGTTTAAACCTTTAGAAATATACAGTCTGAACTATTAGACAGAACCCGGCAGCGGGTACCGTATGCAGCTCACACCCGTACAAGGCCATCCAGCATCCCTAGACCCAGCTCTCAGACATGTGGAGTCTCTGGACAACCCCATTCATCTTTATGGCCCACCCATGGGGGGGGGGAGAGAGAGAGAGAGAGAGAGAGAGAGAGAGAGAGAGAGAGAGAGAGAGAAAAAAAGGTCTTCACTATCTGCCAGCAGGTACATCTGCAGGGGAGACAAGACAAGAGGGGGGAGAGGGGAAGGGGTGGAGGGTGAGACCCCTCACTGCTGCTGTACAAAGTAAGGCAGGTGGGTTCATCTTTTTTGTCCACAGCTCAGTCCTTGTCCGCCTACAATAGAGCAGTGACTGGCCTCTGATCACAAACACCTCCCTGGACTCACCTGATCCAGGCCCTGCTTCGCGCTGTCACCAAGTTGTTTGTTGGGTGCATAGAGGGTTGTTGTGATGTTTGGCATGGGGGGTGAATGGGAAATAAGAGGGCAAGGAAGGGGCTGATAGAGTATTACAAATATTAATTGAATTTATATAGTGCTTACTACCCCTGATGAGGTCTTAAGCGCTTTATGCTGGGCAGCACGCTGCTCCGGTACCCAAGGTTAGTGGTAAAGTCCAGTATTATTGGCTATTGAGATTAGTCTTGCGTACTTAAGCAAACCATTCCTCGCATGAACTCCAGCTTCTTTGCAGCAGATTAAATTAAAACAGCTCCTGCGCAGGTTACACAATTTTACAAGCGGGCCGTGGCTTAGAATATAATAAAAGGACACCCCCTGAACAATATGGTGATGGGTCCCTACACTTGCACTTAAGGTGGCCTCAGCATTGGTAATGAGAAGCAGCCGAGGGTCTGCGAGGGACCGTGGCGGATAGGAGAGAGGGACGATGTTGTCCTCGAGTGGCGCTTGTGGGAAAGTTTGAAATCCCAGAGTTTTGTTCTGCATAACTTCAATCCCAAACATTTAGTGAACATCTGGTGAGCACTGAGCACACTCCGAAGGTCATCAGCTGCCTCAGCGGCGGAGGTCATTCCGTTTTAGAGGAGACGGGTCTCAGACGGGACACAGCGTTTACAGCTGTCGGTACAACGTGGTACCATTACGACTCGGTCAGTACAACAACCGCATTGTTACCACGCATACCATTACAACTCTAGTCATTACAACGACTTCCTGTAGGGGGCTTTAGGTGTTGGATTTGCAATCCAACCCCTTCCCTACTGTTGCACAGACTGCAGTCGGAACAGTAAATTATACTATTCCAACATCCAGCGCCCCCTACAGCAAGTCGTTGTAATGACTTGCATTGTAATGGTATGCGTCGTAACAACGTGGTCGTTGTACTGACCGCGTTGTAAATGCATGCATTGTAACGTCATATATTCTCTCAGACAGTGACGTTATTGGATACCCCTAGATGTATTGGCTCTCACCACCCTGGTTCTCCGTGCCCAGAGAATGATCACACCTTCGGGTGACTCAGGGTCTGCTCCCAAGCAGGCATGCACAAAGTTAGCATAATTTGATTTCAGGTAATTTACGTGGAGTTTTGTGAGAATTACGCAAAATTTTAGCAAAATCTTAGCACAAAATGCATCCTTGCTTTAAATGTTGACACAAGGACACAATTCACTCTAAAAAACAGTGCAAAAAACACAATTCCTGAGACAATAGCCACTCGTTTTCTGGTTGTTTACACTGCACCTGTGCTTCCACACTATAATTTTGCTGAGAACGGCAGCGTAATCATGTAATGTGGAGCGATGCATCACGGCCGGACTGAGAACGCAAACCATCCCTGGCAATTAAGTCAGACCAGCCTTGGTGGGTGTGGGGGGGTTTGCTGGTGGTAAACACTGCTGCTGCTATTGTTACAGGGGGCTGATATTGCTCACTGATACAAAACCGACCCCCAGTAACAAAAACGGGCCCACCACTCCAAAACTGGCCCCCAACCTTCCGGCCCAATGGGAAAACGCCCAGTGCCTGCTATGGCCAGTCTGGCCCTGAATGGCATGATTTTGATTATTCTGCGTAACAAGCAACTAGCATAACACGAATTTCCCAAAGTTGCATAAATCATGTCAGTCATCATTTCAATTTCTCTGGGGCCTAGCCCTGAAGAGATGTTGGCAGCCCTCACGCTCCTGATCCCTCTTTACTCATTCCTGTACCCAATCCCAGGACCCATTAAACTTGGCGTCCCTTTTTCATGTTTTCAAGTTTTGAATGTCCCCATCCCTTTATTTTCCCCCTCTTTCTCCCTTTCCTGCCTTCATCCCTCGCAGCTCAGTTGAAATTATTAACTTTTACACAAGTTAGTAAAAAGTGTGACAAACATCCAGAACATATACCATAAAATATCTCTGCCCAATTTTAATTTATTTGAGAAGCATCCACAACGATGGGTCCTTGATCCTTAAATTCGTACAAGAAATAAACCTTGTTAATCAAAAAATCTCTATCCCAAAATACGCAGTTTAGCTGTTCCCGCCCTAAGAGAATCACAACGAAACCCACGCTGCACAGATCCCCTTAATTCCTACAGCAACTACAGGTTACGCCAGAGCTCGGAACCCAAAAAAAGCAAAGTAGAACAGACAGTGACGCACTTTCCCATCCCGGTACAGATGTAATTTCCTAGAGAGTAAAGAATTGTATTCCAGTCATTCGCAGTGCCGGATTAAACTCTGTGGCGGCCCCTAGGCACTTCAAATTTCGCCTCCCCCTTACAAATTATCTCCTATTACGTTTTCAATTTTACTAACCAACAATTTTAATAAACCAATTTTATTACACAAAAGTAAACATTAACAATAAATAATGTTATTTTTTAACTTGTCATAAATCAACAAAACTTTAAATATTCACTTTCTTCAATTTGTGTGGTGAAATCTTTCAGGATATCTTGGAAGTCTACCTTTTGCAAGACGTCGCATTCAGTGGCCATCATGGCAAGTGAGTTCAGTCGTTCTTGTGTCATTTCAAAATCAAATCAATATTATTTTGCTCCATTGTGGCGGGGCCCCTGAAAGGAGTGGGGCCTCTAGGCCAGTGCCTACTTTGTCTATTTGGTAACCCGGAAGTGATCTTTCGGGACCCATCTCGCTAGAACAGTGGCTTTAGCCAATTACGCTGTTCTTTATCTAGCCCACGGCTAAAGCTGAAGAGATGCAGAAAGGTTTCACCTTTGCACCTACACGGTTATCAACACCTGTGATTAAGGGTTTCCAGTGCTAAAGCCCACCCCAGGCCTGAAAAACGTGTATTGATCTTGAACTGTTAAGGATGCTGCTATTACTACAGATTTACTATTCTTTGGATCAGCGCTTGCACCACGCAAATGGTAGCGTCATTCAGCTTTTGCCCAGAAAAGTTTTTTGTGCTGAAAAATTGATGCACGCGTACTGTAAAATGGCTTCGTATCTCACACAGCCAAATCCCTGTTAATGAATATAGAAATCGGAAATGGAGGCAGCAACTGCACAAACACCCCTTGGATTCCCCACAAAGTCAGAGCTACTAATGAAGTGAGATAAAAATGGGCAAATCGTATGATTTTTCTACATCTACTATATATCTAACTCCCACTAAATTACGCATTTACACAATTCATCCTAGCAGATTTCCACCCCTTACTGTGCAGATTTTTTGTAACTCTTGGCCCCTGTAGGTCTGTTGAGCTGTGGTCACAGAGGAGAGAGAGCAAAAGCCACTTGACCTAAAAGTAGCTGGCAGTTAACCTGGAACTATTTCCCCCAAACTCAGCACGGACAAAGGCGCCATGGACCACTGTACCCAAATATTCAACTCTGATTAACTGTGGTGGTACTGTGAGTACAAAATTAGTAACTGTGGGTGGTCCACTATTAATTCCTTGCAATAAGACCACTTAGGGCTCAATTTTGCACATCTACAGCAAATAGGCCAGGACCACCCAACTCAAAGAGCCTTGAGCAACCCATTACCAGGCGTAATGCAATGCCAGTCAGTCTGACTTATCATTGAAAATGTCTTTTGAGTCAATGGTGAGTAAAGGCACTCAACTAGTTATCAAAACACACTTTGTTGCTCATCTTTGCACTGATAGATCCAACAATTCACTTGCTCGCCCACTGACTGGTTTGTACATTCACCCACATACCCAGCCACAATAAACCACATACACATACACTCAATAAGTATATGCAAGCTAAGTGAAAAGAATGCACACGCCACCTCCTGAAGGCGACAAAACAAAATACAATATATCCCCAGAGGGGCTAAGAAAGTTATCACAGGGCAAATCTTTCGCCCCAAGCTTTGTCAGAACCGGTAACCAAAATAGATATGCGTGGGATTTGATGTAATGAAATACTTCTCTATAGACTTTAACACAGTATAACAATCCACCCTTAATGCCTATTCGGTTTGAAATACGCTTTTCACAATAAGTATATCAGGCCTGCTGCCTTTGTCATAACTTTTTATAATAAACGGAATAGGCCGATGGCCTTCGTCATGAATTGTCATCATAAGCCCCTCACTCCTGTTCCATTGAGAGTACGTTTCCCCGTGCTAGAAAGTGCAGTACAAGCCCTCATTTTCAGCAGAATTACACAACTTCTGCCCTATCCAATGCTGTACCCAAAGTAATAAAAGTATGGGCAGAGACAAAGCCTCTCAGTAGTGCTTCTTAGGCAGCTGCGGCTTGTGCAGGTAAGACCGATGGGATTTGGTAGGGGATTTTAACAGACGACGAGGGAAAATTAATTATTTATTTAATTTCCCCTCCTGGTCGATGGTCGATTCCCCCCCTAACCCCGCCCCACTGCCCCACTGCTCTTACTTGCATGGGCCACGGCTGTTCTTAGGGCTCTTTTTCTGCTCATCACATAAGGTCAGGTAATAGATGTGTCATCAAGCTAGACCTAAAAAGGCCACGGATTCAGCCACTCAACTAAAGGCAGCATTGCACACAATAACTTGGGCTAGGTCAAGATCATAGTGTAAGGTTTGCCTCTTTGCAGCCAGCCCATAAAGTAAGAAAATGGTAAAATTGGCACCCGAACATTTAAATATGATGCAATTGGGACACCTGACAAGTTTTCATCGAGCTTGAACAGCGCCAGAACTAAACTTTGCGACTGGAGCTCACTTTTTTACTTGCACAGCTCAGTACTCTGAGTTTAATTCATCCAAGTTCCCAAATAATAAAAATATGTCTACAGAGTTCAAGTTCAGAATCTACCAAGCACCAGTTACAGTTCAATGGTTGCTGTCCAAAAAACACTGGGCCTCGTTTAAAAGAAAGTAATACAGCGCGGTGCCGCACGCCATTATGCTGTGCTGAGCTGTGTCATTTACAAAGCACACAGATGCGTCGTATTAACAACAATACGTTGCATCCGTGTGCTTTCCCATGTGCTGGAGTACAATTAAAGGCCAGAGCAGGCACCCTTGTGTCATTTTGCAAGAGTGCCCGCTTTGCAGGGATGATTGTTCTTATGCAGGAAGGGACAACTTCCTGCACTAAAATACAATCATTGATGGCAATTTCCTCTTTCTCTGCATTCTGCAGCACGCATAGAAAGAGGAAAAAAACAAGGAGTATTTCTCCTCGTTGCGCCACTGGGGAGGCGAAGGATTCTGACACATTCCAGGTTTACGACATTTTGTAAATCTGGGAATGTGTCAGGTTCCATGGATGTTGCTTGGGAATGCTCCTTTCACGCTGAGTAATGCGTGAAAGGGCCTATATTTACAAGGCCATGAAAAGTCATGCAGGGTGACTTTACATGGCCTTGTAAATATGAACAAGCCCATTGCGCCTCAGGTGCGTCAAAAAAAGTGGCGCATAGATGGCGCAATGGCCTTGTAAATAAGGCCATATACTTTTATTTTATTCCTTCTGACCTCAACTTACTATTCACATTATATATTTTTTAAATCTTCTAAGACTCATTTGGGCCCAACCATCACCCCTCTCCTTCCCTTCATTCTTCTATCCCTTTCTTCTCTTCAGAATCATGCCACATTTTCCCCACACTCCTCAGTATCCGCTCCGCTCTCTCTCTCTTCCCCTTCCCCTTACCTGCCCTTCTCCCCGCTCAGTGCTGGCCGCTCTCTACACCCTTAGAACCCCTCCCATCACTGTTTCTTCCAATAGCTCTACTACTCGCCCTTCCCGCTGCCATCGCTTCCCTGACTGAGTGCATGCAAACACTCTCCCCTTCTCTCTCTCTCGCTCTTGCTCAATCCCTCCCTCTATGGGCCTCATCACAAGTAAAGGTGCTATTTATGGCATCTGGTAAATAACGATAACCTGGGGTTCATTATTTATCTGGTGCGATAAATAGAACCTATCACGAGATATTGGGGAATAACATTCAGGTTTTGGTGTTTCACACACCAAATTCCATATGGCAGAAAAAATACCATACACATTTCCCCTGTTAAATTTCTGCAGATTTGACCTACCGAAACTTAATGAAGCTTGAGGTATTTAATGCATCAGATAATTATCGGATGGTTAAATGACTTTTTACTCGTAATTCCAAACCATCCGCAAACCGAGGTTTATACACAGGTCAGAATATAATGAGCAACTTATAATCAGGCACTAAGTAAACACTTTTGGGTCTGGCAAATTTTACTAAAACTATATATATAATAAACGTATAGGGAATTTTAGCCAGCTATGATCATCCATTGGTCTGTTGTTGTGTCATTCATATGCTCCTCCTGCCCACTACAGCATGAGCCAAAGGGTGAGCCCACTTCAACCATTGGCTAACTTCACTGTGAGTGAAGGCATTCTGCTCTTTCACAAGGACCACATCCGCTCACAAAGAAGTTCCATTCAGTCTCAGATACAACTGTCTAAGCGGGCCTTTTTAGACTTAAAATTATGTTTGATTTTAGGCAATGTTTTTATTTTTTTATAACTGTGAGGGTTCAGCAACGCCCCAAACAATAAAGTTTTACAAAAAAACTTCACAAAGCAAGCACTGGCAAAGCCAAAAGGCTTGCACCCAATGCCATACTTACTGGAGTGACAAAACGTATTTTTACCATATTGTCTGACATTCCTGTAGTTGTATTGAATGCGCCTAGAGCAGGTACTTTTTGGATGACTTTGCATGTGTGCTTTGTTTCACGGAACCACGTATCTTTGACATACTTTGCAGACATTTTCCGTCCTCGGAGTTTCCCTTTGAAATACCACAGGCGTGTTTCACCTCTGAGAATGTGTGGCATTTATTTTTAGGCTTCCTTGTTACCAACTGTTGAGGAAAAGCCTTAACTACAGAGGTTTTTCTTCTGTAGGAGGCAATTTCTCCTCTGTAAGTTTGGGCCCAGAGACCTATGGAAGCTGCAACCTATTTGCAATTTTTGCTTGGTGAGTTTGACTTTTTCACATTATTTTCCGTTGTCAGCTACCATAAAAGTTTTAATTTGTCTTCCGGGGCGTATAAGAAAAAACATTTGCGCTCTCTTAATCCTTACGCTTTTTTACATTGCTATTTCACAGTTTCCTTTTCCACAGAATTCAAGCATGAACGAAAAAGGATATTGCATTTTAAAATTTTTTTCAAGTATGCCAAAATTAAGAAGGAGATTGAGTGCGTCCATGTGCATGTCATATAACTTCAAAGTTTCAGATGTTTTTAGTGCATGTGCTCGTCAGTAAAGTTCAAAGTTTAGGAAATGCTGAGGATGCAAATGCCAAGAACAACAGAATCTGAAAAATGCTTACTACATGTGGATCTCATACACTCTCAGAGTTTGACAGATCCCGAGTTGATGCATGTTGCGGACAGCCTGAGGTGCAACGTATCACACAAGCTCAGAGTTTGAAATATTGTGAATTGCTGTATGTCACAAACAATCTTTTTTTTAGGTCTCGGCTAGAGTGGCTGCGCACATGCGCAGCTCGCTTGGCGAGATTTAATGTTTCTGAGTAGCTTCAGTAAAGGGCTTTAAACCCCGCCCCTCTTTTCCATTGGCTGGCGTCACCATTTATGCTAAACGGTGGCCAGCCATTGGAAAAGGCCATTGTTGCCTCCCTTTGGCTTTTTCGGACGGCCCACTTGGACGGGCTCGCCTGCTTTCCTTCTGAAGTAAAAGGTTTCTTATCTTTATGGGGCCATGTGTTCAAACACATGGCCCCATAAAGACAAGAGATCCTCTTTTACTTTGGGGACCACGCGCGCCGCGCTTGTTGTAGTAGCAGCGTTTTCCTTAACTCGTTTTCAATATTTATATTTGCAATATTTTCAATGTTTTTTATTTCTCTCTTTCGACTCTCTCCTCACTCTTCTCCAACGGGAGAGAGCAAAACTTTATTTTCTTAACATCGGCGTTTCCCATTTAAAATAATTAATAAAAGAGCCAAGAGACACGCGTGCTTTAACCCGGCGCCCTCACATTTCGGTGCAGAGTTTCAAGCTATTCGGCCCTCCAGGGCCCCGCGCCTTCTTCCAAGGTTGTCTGATCGCTCCTAGGAATAATTAATTATTAATGCAGATTCCGTGGCAGGCCAAGCCGTCTGTTTACAGAGCGAGCCTAAAAACTAACCAGTGAAAAGGGAGAGCAGAACCATTTGTAGCGGCTAAAGATATCTGTGTCGCCTGGGGGCAAAATTGGACGGGAGGCGGGGAAGGATGATGGAGGGGGAATGTTTGGGGCGGGGGGGTTGGGGGCGGTCACGCTTGCGAGCTGGCAGCTTAGTGGTAACGTTAATATAAATGCCCCAGGCAGGACCATCTAAGAATGTGTAACAAGACTGGGTGAAGTGTTCTGGTGGCGGATGAAAGGCGGAGCCGCGAGTCTGGAGATTATAAGGGGAGAGCAGACAGCTTCAGTGGCCAGACAGATAGACCTAGGAACGGCGGGGAGTGTTGACAGCACCCCGTGGTTTCAGTGCAGCTTATATGCAGAGGCAGGGCACCCTTCAGAGAGATATGTGAACATTTCAGCATTGGTGCAGGAGTCAAGGAATCTGTGGAAGAAGCGCAGAACATGCGGTATTTCTGAGTTGAATGCCAAAATACTTTTAAAACAATTCCTTGGACTGATCTTCCTGTCTTTATGATAAGCCCGCAGGAAGTATACGGCAGGGGAGGACAACATTTTATGGCAGCGTTTGCTAAATTAGGCTTCAAGAAAAAACTCTACTACTCACTCTCTACTACTCACTCTACTACTCTCTACTACTCACTCTCTACTACTCTCTACTACTCACTCTCTACTACTTTCTACTACTCACTCTCTAATATTCACTCTCTACTTCTCACTCTACTACTCTCTACTACTCATTCTCTAATATACTCACTCTCTACTACTCTCTACTACTCTCTACTACTCACTCTCTACTACTCTCTACTACTCACTCTCTACTACTCACTACTACTCTCTTCTACGCTCTACTCACTCTGTACTACTGTCTACCACTCACTCTCTAAAACTCACTTTCTACTACTTTCTACTACTCACTCTCTACTACTCACTTTCTACTACTCTCTACTACTCACTCTACTACTCACTCTCTACTACTCACTCTCTACTACTCACTCTCTACTACTCTCTACTACTCACTCTCTACTCTCTTCTACTCTCTGCTCACTCTGTACTACTCTCTACTACTCACTCTCTACTACTCACTTTCTACTACTTTCTACTACTCACTCTCTACTACTCACTTTCTACTACTCTCTACTACTCACTCTCTACTACTCTCTACTACTCACTCTCTACTATTCACTCTCTACTACTCACTCTCTACTACTCTCTACTACTCACTCTCTACTACTTACTACTATTCTCTTCTACTCTCTGCTCACTCTGTACTACTCTCTACTACTCACTCTCTACTACTCACTTTCTACTACTTTCTACTACTCACTCTCTATTACTCACTTTTTACTACTCTCTACTACTCACTCTCTACTACTCACTACTATTCTCTTCTACTCTCTGCTCACTCTGTACTACTCTCTACTACTCACTCTCTACTACTCACTTTCTACTACTTTCTACTACTCACTCTCTACTACTCACTTTCTACTACTCTCTACTACTTACTCTCTACTACTCTCTACTACTCACTCTCTACTAGTCACTCTCTACTACTCACTCTCTACTACTAACTACTACTCTCTTGTACTCTCTACTCACACTGTACTACTCTCTACTACCCACTCTCTACTACTCACTTTCTACTACTCACTCTCAACTACTCACTCTCTACTACTCGCTTTCTACTACTCACTCTCTACTACTCTCTACTACTCACTCTCTACTATTCACTCTCTACTACTCACTCTCTACTACTCACTCTCTACTACTTACTACTCTCTTCTACTCTCTACTCACTCTCTACTACTCTCTACTACTCACTCTCTACTACTCAATTTCTACTACTCTACTACTCACTCTCTACTACTCACTCTTTACTACTCTTTACTACTCACTCTCTACTACTCACTCCAACTCTCCTACTCTCTACTACTCTCTTTACTACTCTCTACTCTGTACTACTCACTCTCTACCACTCTCTACTACTCACTCTCTACTCTCTACTACTCTATACTACACTCAACTACTCTCTACTACTCACTCTCTACTACTCACTCCCTACTCTCTACTCTCTACACCTCTCTCTCTACCTCTCTCTCTCTGCCTCTCTCTACCTCTACCCCTCTACCTCTCTACCTCTATACCTCTCTACCTCTCTCTACCGCACACATATGCACATATATATATACATCTGTATATCTATATAAATACAAATATACATGCATGCATACATATACATATATGCATACATATGTATGTTATGTATATGAAAGTTTGGAAAAACACTAATAAAACCAAAGCTAAAAAGCCGCCTAATTACAAACAGAATTGCTTTAACTTTTACAAAGCCGAGACCTGTTGCATTTTTAATGCTTGTTAAATATATGTTGAGTGTGTGCTCGCATAGGTCAGAGTTTTGATTATCCTGAGTTTGAACGCAGGATTGCTGTAGATGTTTAGAGTATGGGTGTCTCGAGTTGCTGCAAGTCACAGAGCTTCAGAGTATAGGATACCTTGAGTTGCTACATGTTGTAGAACGTCAGGGTTTGCGATGTTGTGAGTTGCTGCATGTCATAAAAATTCAAAGTCAGGGCCACTGGAATTATACAGTGGCCGAGGGGCAAACTATGCGGTAGGGTTAAGTAAATTATGCGGCAAGGGAAGGCAACTTATATGGCAAACATGTATCACTGCATTTTAGTAACTTTAGAATTGTTTGAGGTAGAAGCAAAACTTTTTTTGTTATAATATGCAGATTATGCCACAGATGATTACTAATGTGGCAAATGAGTCAAATCTATAACTATGTGAAAATCATAGCGGCCGCAAAATCACATGATTCCAGTGGTCCTTCTCGTAGGATGATATTTTTAGGTATTTTTCTTCTAAACTTAGTTGAACCCAAAAGGTAGCAGAGGGCTTCACATCTAACATTGCAGGAGTAGCATTGAAGATGTGCTCTCAACAAAATGACCTAACAATGGAATTCTAAAGGAAGACTAATGGAAGGGAGAGTAGTTGTCAGAGAAGAGAAATGAAATAGGAGACCTGCAGGTTGAGCCTGGGTACTTGTCTCTCCCACAGAGAGTGCTGTCTGGGGCCCTGTCTCTCCTGCAGACAGTGCTGTATAGGTACTTGTCTCTTCTGCAGAGAGTGCTGTCTGATGTCCGGTCTCTCTTGCAGAGAGTGCTGCCTGGGTACTTGTCTCTCCCACAGAGAGTGCTGTCTGAGGCCCTGTCTCTCTTGCAGAAGGTGCTGATTGGGTACTTGTGTCTCCCGCAGAGAGTGTTGTCTGAGGTCTTGTTCCCCCTGCAGATGTCTCTCTTTCAGAAAGTGCTGCTTGGGTACTTGTCCCTCCCGCAGAGAGTGCTATCTGAGGTCTTGTTCCCCCTGCAGATGTCCCTGCTAGCAGATAGTGAAGACCAGGTTTCTCTCTCTCTCTCTCTCTCTCTCTCTCTCTCTCTCTCTCTCACTCTTACTCAATGAGTGCTGCATGTGGACATGTCTAAAATTGGCAAAGATTGCTGCCTGGGGTTCCATCCCTCCTGCGGGGTGTGCTTTGTGGGTACTTGTCTCTCCGGCAGAGGGTGCTGTCTGAGGTCCCGTCTCTCCCGCAGAGAGTGCTGTCTGAGGTCATGTCTCTCCTGCAGAGAGTCAGAGTGCTGTCTGAGGTCATGTCTCTCCTGCAGAGAGTGCCGCCCGGAAACATCTGTCCGTCTTAGCCTGCAGCCTTTGAACCTGTCACCCTACAGAGTGCTTCTGTTTAGCAGATGCTGCTCCGGGCAGGACAGGAAGTGCTGTTCTGGTTGTGCTCTCGCATTCCTGGTGTGTTTGCTGTGCTGGATGGGATCCTGCTGGAAGCGATGCTGGAAAAGCAGGCTGGGGTAGGCTTATGAGAGAGAGAAAGAGAGGCATTACCACTGCCTTATCCGCCCCCTCCACTCGTGGGCGCCTCGCCCCAACCCTGGCAACCTTCAATGAACACCCTATCCAGCGCTCCTGTCACCCTACCCACCTCCCAAACCAAACTTCCCGCCCTAGATCTACCGGCCCCTCCCACTATCCGAGCACCGGAACCCCACACCCTCTCTACCTACACCACTATCCTCCATACCGACCTCCACAACCGATCCACCCACAGCCACCCCACTACCATAACACCCTCCGCCGACCCCAATATTCAGCACCCCAGGCACCCTAAACCCTCCCTCCTCAATCTATGAGCCCACCCAGATGTCACACTACCCTGGCACCCTCCATCCACCACCCACCCTATTCACCAACCCAAGTGCCCTCAGCACCTCCCCCAAACAACCATAGCCCCAAAGCTCCCATTTTCTCACCAGTCTCAAAGCCCCCTTTCCACTCTTCAGACTGAGGTTCAGAGCCCTCCGCCCCCCTCTTGCGACAGTGTCTTTCAATTTCCGTCTCTCCCTCCCTCTCTGTCTGAAATGAAACAAGTACTTCCATCTCCTCTCTCCAGCTGCTGTTGTGTGGCAAACG
This sequence comes from Triturus cristatus, assembly GCF_964204655.1. Lineage (NCBI taxonomy): Eukaryota > Metazoa > Chordata > Amphibia > Caudata > Salamandridae > Triturus > Triturus cristatus. The sequence continues at coordinate 1,060,932,751 of NC_140583.1, forward strand.
CAGGGTGTTTTATTAACCCAGGCTGAGGTATTCACTGGCCCTACAGATGTGACCCTTGAAGTGGACCCAGTGTCTCAGGAATGGAATACAATATGTGCAGCGAGGTGCCCAGAAATGGACTCAGTGCTCAAGTCGGTGGCATTCAGAGCTAGGCACAATGCTACACACAAAGCTATGGGTGTTGTCTCAAGAAATGGGTGAAATACTGCAGGTGCTGGTGCTGTCTCCAGAAACAGCAACAATACAGCAGGTGTCGTCTCCAGAATTAGGGACAATTCTGCAAGTGTTTTCTCCAGAAATAGGGACAATACTGCAGGTGTTGTCTCCAGAATTAAGGAAAATTCTGCAAGTGTTTTCTCCAGAAATAGGGACAATACTGCAGGTGTTGTCTCCAGAATTAGGGACAATTCTGCAAGTGTTGTCTCCAGAATAAGGGACAATACGGCAGGTGTCGTCTCCAGAAATAGGGACAATACTGGAGGTGTCGTCTTCAGAATAAGGGACAATACTGCAGGTGTCGTCTCCAGAATTAGGGACAATTCTGCAAGTGTTGTCTCCAGAATTAGGGACAATTCTGCAGGTGTTGTCTCCAGAAATAGGGACAATACTGCAGGTGTTGTCTCCAGAATTAGGGACAATTCTGCAAGTGTTGTCTCCAGAATAAGGGACAATACGGCAGGTGTCGTCTCCAGAAATAGGGACAATACTGGAGGTGTCGTCTTCAGAATAAGGGACAATACTGCAGGTGTCGTCTCCAGAATTAGGGACAATTCTGCAAGTGTTGTCTCCAGAATTAGGGACAATTCTGCAGGTGTTGTCTCCAGAAATAGGGACAATACTGCAGGTGTCGTCTCCAGAATTAGGGACAATTCTGCAAGTGTTGTCTCCAGAATTAGGGACAATTCTGCAGGTGTTGTCTCCAGAAATAGGGACAATACTGCAGGTGTCGTCTCCAGAATTAGGGACAATTCTGCAAGTGTTTTCTCCAGAATTAGGGACAATACTGCAGGTGTCGTCTTCAGGATAAGGGACAATACTGCAGGTGTTGTCTCCAGAATTAGGGACAATTCTGCAAGTGTTGTCTCCAGAATTAGGGACAATACTGCAGGTGTCGTCTTCAGGATAAGGGACAATACTGCAGGTGGTGTCTCCAGAAATAGGGACAATACTGCAGGTGTTGTCTCCAGAATTAGGGACAATTCTGCAAGTGTTTTCTCCAGAATAAGGGACAATACTGCAGGTGTCATCTTCCGAAAAAGGGACAATACAGCAGGTGTTGTCTCCAGAATTAGGGACAATTCTGCAAGTGTTTTCTCCAGAATAAGGGACAATACTGCAGGTGTCATCTTCCGAATAAGGGACAATACAGCAGGTGTCGTCCCCAGAAATAGTGACAATAGAGCAGGTGTTGTCTCCAGAAATAGTGACAATTCTGCAGGTGTTGTCTCCAGAAATAGGGACAATACTGCAGGTGTCGTCTCCAGAATTAGGGACAATTCTGCAAGTGTTGTCTCCAGAATTAGGGACAATTCTGCAGGTGTTGTCTCCAGAAATAGGGACAATACTGCATGTGTCGTCTCCAGAATTAGGGACAATTCTGCAAGTGTTGTCTCCAGAATTAGGGACAATACTGCAGGTGTTGTCTCCAGAAAAAGGGACAATACTGCAGGTGTCGTGTACAGAATTAGGGACAATTCTGCAAGTGTTTTCTCCAGAATAAGGGACAATACTGCAGGTGTCGTCTTGAGAATAAGGGACAATACTGCAGGTGGCGTCTCCAGAATTAGAGACAATTCTGCAAGTGCTGTCTCCAGACTTAGGGACAATACTGCAGGTGTCGTCTCCAGAAATAGTGACAATACAGCAGGTGTCGTCTCCAGAAATAGTGACCATTCTGCAGGTGTTGTCTCCAGAAATAGGGACAATACTGCAGGTGTCGTCTCCAGAATTAGGGACAATTCTGCAAGTGTTGTCTCCAGAATTAGGGACAATTCTGCAGGTGTTGTCTCCAGAAATAGGGACAATACTGCAGGTGTCGTCTCCAGAATTAGGGACAATTCTGCAGGTGTTGTCTCCAGAATTAGGGACAATACTGCAGGTGTCGTCTCCAGAAATAGTGACAATTCTGCAGGTGTTGTCTCCAGAAATAGGGACAATTCTGCAAGTGTTGTCTCCAGAATTAGGGACAATACTGCAGGTGTCGTCTCCAGAAATATTGAAATTACAGCAGGTGTTGTCTCCAGAAATAGTGACAATTCTGCAGGTGTTGTCTCCAGAAATAGGGACAATACTGCAGGTGTCGTCTCCAGAATTAGGGACAATTCTGCAAGTGTTGTCTCCAGAATTAGGGACAATTCTGCAGGTGTTGTCTCCAGAAATAGGGACAATACTGCATGTGTCGTCTCCAGAATTAGGGACAATTCTGCAAGTGTTGTCTCCAGAATTAGGGACAATACTGCAGGTGTTGTCTCCAGAAAAAGGGACAATACTGCAGGTGTTGTGTACAGAATTAGGGACAATTCTGCAAGTGTTTTCTCCAGAATAAGGGACAATACTGCAGGTGTCGTCTTGAGAATAAGGGACAATACTGCAGGTGGCGTCTCCAGAATTAGGGACAATTCTGCAAGTGCTGTCTCCAGACTTAGGGACAATACTGCAGGTGTCGTCTCCAGAAATAGTGCCAATACAGCAGGTGTCGTCTCCAGAAATAGTGACCATTCTGCAGGTGTTGTCTCCAGAAATAGGGACAATACTGCAGGTGTCGTCTCCAGAATTAGGGACAATTCTGCAAGTGTTGTCTCCAGAATTAGGGACAATTCTGCAGGTGTTGTCTCCAGAAATAGGGACAATACTGCAGGCGTCGTCTCCAGAATTAGGGACAATTCTGCAGGTGTTGTCTCCAGAATTAGGGACAATACTGCAGGTGTCGTCTCCAGAAATAGTGACAATTCTGCAGGTGTTGTCTCCAGAAATAGGGACAATTCTGCAAGTGTTGTCTCCAGAATTAGGGACAATACTGCAGGTGTCGTCTCCAGAAATATTGAAATTACAGCAGGTGTTGTCTCCAGAAATAGTGACAATTCTGCAGGTGTTGTCTCCACCATTAGGGACAATTCTGCAGGTGTTGTCTCCAGAATTAGGCACAATTCTGCAGGTGTTGTCTCCAGAATTAGGGACAATACTGCAGGTGTCGTCTCCAGAAATATTGAAATTACAGCAGGTGTTGTCTCCAGAAATAGTGACAATTCTGCAGGTGTTGTCTCCAGAAATAATGACAATTCTGCAGGTGTTGTCTCCAGAAATAGGGACAATACTGCAGGTGTCGTCTCCAGAATTAGGGACAATTCTGCAAGTGTTGTCTCCAGAATTAGGGACAATTCTGCAGGTGTTGTCTCCAGAAATAGGGACAATACTGCATGTGTCATCTCCAGAATTAGGGACAATTCTGCAAGTGTTGTCTCCAGAATTAGGGACAATACTGCAGGTGTTGTCTCCAGAAAAAAGGACAATACTGCAGGTGTCGTGTACAGAATTAGGGAGAATTCTGCAAGTGTTTTCTCCCGAATAAGGGACAATACTGCAGGTGTCGTCTTGAGAATAAGGGACAATACTGCAGGTGTCGTCTTCAGAATAAGGGACAATACAGCAGGTGGCGTCTCCAGAATTAGGGACAATTCTGCATGTGCTGTCTCCAGACCTAGGGACAATACTGCAGGTGTCGTCTCCAGAAATAGTGACAATACAGCAGGTGTCGTCTCCAGAAATAGTGACCATTCTGCAGGTGTTGTCTCCAGAAATAGGGACAATACTGCAGGTGTCGTCTCCAGAATTAGGGACAATTCTGCAAGTGTTGTCTCCAGAATTAGGGACAATTCTGCAGGTGTTGTCTCCAGAAATAGGGACAATACTGCAGGTGTCGTCTCCAGAATTAGGGACAATTCTGCAGGTGTTGTCTCCAGAATTAGGGACAATACTGCAGGTGTCGTCTCCAGAAATAGTGACAATTCTGCAGGTGTTGTCTCCAGAATTAGGGACAATTCTGCAAGTGTTGTCTCCAGAATTAGGGACAATACTGCAGGTGTCGTCTCCAGAAATATTGAAATTACAGCAGGTGTTGTCTCCAGAAATAGTGACAATTCTGCAGGTGTTGTCTCCACCATTAGGGACAATTCTGCAGGTGTTGTCTCCAGAATTAGGCACAATTCTGCAGGTGTTGTCTCCAGAACTAGGGACAATTCTGCAGGTGCTGTCTCCAGAATTAGGGACAATACTGCAGGTGTCGTCTCCAGAAATATTGAAATTACAGCAGGTGTTGTCTCCAGAAATAGTGACAATTCTGCAGGTGTTGTCTCCACCATTAGGGACAATTCTGCAGGTGTTGTCTCCAGAATTAGGCACAATTCTGCAGGTGTTGTCTCCAGAACTAGGGACAATTCTGCAGGTGCTGTCTCCAGAATTAGGGACAAAACTACCGGTGTTTTCTTCAGATGTACGGACCAAGCTGCCAGTGTTGGCTACAGAATTAGGGGCAATACCTCAGGTGACGTCTTCAGAGTTTGGTCCAATTCTTCTATGTGACCCCCTGAACCAGTAGTGTATTTCGAGCCTCAAGAATATGATCTTCAGAACTGAGCACAATGCTCCAGATGATATCTACACAAAAGAATACAATACTGCAGATGAGGGATATTCAGTGACCTGTGCTGTGTCAGCACACATCTTTTGCTCTCGTTGTTAGTTTGGGCTTGTACATGGGAGAATAGTGCTCCCTTAGTGGTGTTCAAGGAAGAGAGGAGAGGCGTCCAAAGCCTCCACTGATATCAACATTTCTAAGCTCCATTGGTATAGTTCCTGGTGTTGTCACTCATTGGCTGAGCTTTCCAGAGCTAGTAACGTAAAGGTAAGTGATAGACTGAATATCAGTGTTTATATGCGTGAGTGAGATCCCCCTATTCACCTGTCGGCGGGCGATGCCAGACCGTCTTCACAGTATAGCGTTTGCTTCCCTCGCTGGGCTCACCTGGGTTAAAGTAACTTGGGGCAGAGCGCAGCGGAGCCGGGCTTCTATTGATGGAGTAAAGGTTCCTGGTGTACAGCTCTGTGAACCCCGGCCTGACGCTGATAGTGGTGGCCAGGCAGGCCCATCTCTCTGGTGCTCACTCAGCATCACACCTCAGTCTCATCTGGTTGGCAGCCCATAACCTGATCTTTCCCTTCCCCTGGAGAATTTGAGGCAAAGAGGAAAGATGAATGACAAACAACAATTCAAGGATGGGTCTATGAAAAAATGTTTTTAAAATCCTTAACATGTGTACAAAGCCCTATATTTTGCAGCCAGTGATACCCTGTATTGAACAGATGTTTTTGTACATTAGCTTTCAGAACCACACAGCTTCCATCTTCAGATGTAACAGGTTTGCGAGAGATGTGTCTACATGAGCAAGAGACTACGTCACATAACCAGAATCTTTAAAATCATAGTAGGAAAGCATATGCAAGTCTGCTTGTTTCTGGTGTCAGGAAGAGAGGAGGGTTAATAAATCATGTTGTGTATGAAGTGTTTGCAGAATAAGAAATTGAAGCATCACAGGTGTCACGCAAGCTGACCAACTTTCAATGGTTAGTGGTAGAAGATCAGACAATGTTTGTATTCCATTATGAATACTGTTCCACAAATCCCAATTTCTTGGATTCTAGTAACTTAAAGTATTCAGGCTGCCATGAAGATCAATGGATGTGAGGGCGGCTTTACTCTAATTCCTTCCACGATGATCACATAACTGATTGTAATTGTTGTCCGGATGTGAATCTGGCTGACAGGCTCCACCTTCTGTCATAAAGGTAAACTTGTATTTTTTCAAAAGAAGGTACCATGAAGGGCACAAGATTGGCATCACAACATGCTAATCTTTTTTATGGCCAACTTGGAAGGCGACCATCAGAACCAGGGACCATTAAAACAATAATCCACTTCTATCATATACATTCAAACACAAGACATAAGCCATATTTGGATGGATACAGAATGTGTGAATCAATTCATTTCTTAAAGTTATCAACAACTTTAACCTCTTTCTCTATTTCATCATGGAATACTCAAGCATTAGCGTATCTTTCGGGAAGCTACACTAGCTACTGGAAATGGCTGTAAAGGCTGATCATCCATGGATATGAATGTACAAATGCTGCAGCAGACACCCATTACCAAAAAAACATGCATCTGTGATTAATAACCAATAATAATAATAATAATTGGTTACCAACATACATGTTCAAATTAACGATCAAATACCCATGAACAGACCTTGTATTGAGTTACATCTCTACATGGTGAAAACCTGACTAGTCTAATGAACAAAGTAATCTAAATCTGCCACCTATGAGGACTTCATAGAATGCAGGAATTGGCACGTGGACTGACAATATGTGGAAGGGACCACGCACAGTGAACAACCCGTTTTACGGCCCTTATATGTGGACTCCAATCCACACCCTGTCTAGTCTTTTCTGAAGTGTCAAATGAGTCTGTCCCTTTCGAAAGGGGACGGCAAGGCAGTCTCCCTCAGAGATGAGACTGCCACGTCGCACCACAGAGACCATCGCCGTGCCTGTGATCCAGCAGAGGTAGTGAGTCAGTCTGTCCCAGTCCAAAGTGGGCAGTCTCCCTCAGAGATGAGACTGCCACATGTCGCACCACAGCGACCATCGCCGTGTCTGTGATCCAGCAGAGGTAGTGAGTCAGTCTGTCCCAGTCCAAAGTGGGCAGTCTCGAACACTTCTGATGAGAAAGGTAAGTTAGTAATGAGCATAGGAGGGTGGTGAGTATGTGCCACCCTCTCTTCGAGGGCACCGATGTATTGAACGCTCTTCTAGGATCAGAGATTTTCCTACGTGTAGGCGGGAAGTTGATCTGACCTCCAGGTGCTGTGCAGTGTGTTTGTCTGTCTGGGGTTGGGCTCTGTCCTCAGGTGAACATGAGGCTCCAAGTGCGGACAGTGACACCAGTGCCCACTGGGGTGGACATGGCCAACCATCCCTGAAGCGGAGAACATGCTCTACAGGCCAGACGATGGGGCCCTTAGCCTTGGACAATACTCCCTCATGCAGTGCCAATTACACCTGCCCCCAGCAGTGGACAGGACACCCCTTCACAGGATTTATTTATGCAGGTTTTTGGCCGGGGGCGTTAGAGCGCTGACCAAAGAGCCAGCGTCAACATCATAAGAGTTGAATACCAGAATAAAGACACAACGCATTAGTAACAATACACTCAAAATCAAGAGTTAGAACAGATTAGACAGACACTAAAAACAGTTTCCTAACAACCTCTCAGACACCATGGAAATATCTATGTTTCCAGAGGGCGGTACAAAGGAGTCCAACTTTATAAACATAGGAGATGAGTACAGGTAGGCCAGACAAGCTATATGTAAATGTGCCATAAAATCCAGGTTGAGAACAGAATAAGCCGAGGCTAAAACCTGCCCCCTAGCAGCCTCTTAAATAAAACTGAAATGTGTACTTTTGCAAATTGCAGCAGTGGGTAGAACAACCTCCTTAAAGGTGTGGTCAAGAGGTCAAAACAAACAGCCCAGCTGAAAGGTGGGTGCTACAACAAACACCATTCCTGCTGCACAACAAGTGCAAGCTTTGAAAAATGCAAAGTAAAAACCAAATATACTGTTTTCTATTAATCTGGAGCACTCCATGTAAACAAATCACCTCAAAAAGAGTTACACAAATGTCTGAACCATCTTTTGTGAAATTGTCCGCTGTTTTCTTTTCGGAATTGTACCTACACCATCATTGTTGCTTTTTTACTTTCTAAATGGAGTTTATAACCAATAATGAATTTACATTAGTTGAGTTCTAACACATTTGCAGCATTTTGTGTAACACTTTTTGGTGTGTTTTGTTCATATGGAGTTCTCCAGATTCATGTAGAACTGAGATGTGTGCAGCACAAGAGGATCTGAGCTCGTTTTTGGGGGTTGAGAGGCATGAGGTTGTGAGGAGCTCTGAAGGAAGCGAGTTTTAAACTCTCATATGCTGCCTGAGACTGTGAAGACCGTGCTTCTGGGAGATGGCAGCAGTGCCCTCAAAGGTGGTCAGTGGTCTCCAGCAGCCAACCACAGACCTACTCCCCAGAAGGAGGTGATATGCCCCCAGGTGCCTAGTGAGGCCTCAGAGTCAGCAGGGCCTTCCTTCAGCTGTGAGCAGTAGCAGTTTGCTCCCCTTTGATGTACAATCGCCCCCTCTCCCCAGGAGTAGGGTAATGCCTCACAAGGGTGCGCTCAAAAGTGGATATTGCCCCCTTTAGCTGTGGGGGATGCAAGTGTGCCACAAGAGACACAGATAGAGAGATCCTGCAGACAGTCCTTGGCACAGTCTGAGCTGTGTGACCTCATCATCAGGACACTTAAGCTTTGTTCAGTGCTAAGGAAGGCTCCAGTCCCCCGCTCCCCCCCCCCCCAGTCTTGTCTCCACACTGAGACAGCAATTCAGGGGTTTTCTGTCCTTGAAGGCGCTGGCATGGGCTGTGAGCTGGCACTGTGAAGTGAGGGGACACACGCCTGACCTGAGACAGAGCTGCTCTCATAGTGAAGGTCTGCTCTGCACTGAGGACCAGGGCGTTCCAGCGGTGCAAGACCGCCCTCGGCTGAGGGGGAGGGCACTGTGTAGGTTAAGATCACCCCTCACAGAGGGTGGGGATGCTCTAGAGGACAGGTCTCCAAGCTTTTCTGTAATAAGAGCTAACTATGTTTCCCGAAAGCCATTCTGAGCTACTAACAAATATCCGTGTAGTAGTGGCAGCTGACACGGATCCGGGGTGTCGGGGCTGGAGGAGTGCCGGGAAGGGGGAAGCGGGTGTAAAAAAAAGAAAGAAAAAATGTGCCTTCTCGCTGCTTCCTCGCGTGTCTCCGTCGCTCCAGCTGGAACAGGAAGCACACCCAGCCTCCCCATAGCCAATCACAAAGCTGCAATGTAGCGTTGTGATTGGTCTGAGCGTCATGGTTCGGCGCTCAGACAGGCAGTTGGAGCCTGGCATGCAAAGTGCGCATGAATGTTTGGCCAACCCGACATTCATCACACTCCTCCCCCTGCGTTGACAGCAGAGCAGCCCTGCCCTGCCCCGTAAAGCTGCTCCACTAGGAATAAATAAAATGATAGTAACGTTGATTTATTATCATTTTATTTTTTCTTTATTTCACTGCTAAACAGCAGTGGGGCGACGCTCCTCCGCCTTAGTGGAGGAGCCGCCACAGCCGTGTTGTAATAGTGATCGTATCAGACATTATGATAGTAGCCACCATACGCAAGATTACCAGCCGTAATCATCTCAGTGCATCCGGCAGGGATGCCAGCAGTGATGTCAAGAAAAGCCTTATCAATTTGGAAAGCCTCTACATCGGTAATACATGATGGCAATAGCTGCAGAGCCCCTGGCACCAAGGTAATATCACAATTAAGTCTCCCCAACACAGCATGATTTATCACTCGAGTTTTCGGTTTAAATATATTTTGGAAATCCAGCCACTTTTCTCCAAATATCAGCTTTTAAGCTCTGAAAATGCACACATTTCACTCTAGAGTACACACTTTAAATTTTTGGTGCACATATATTAATTCAGCCTTACAAAATTGATTTAGTAGGCTGGGCTGAACACAGGAGAGCTAGCAGGAAAGCTACTAGTAGCTCAGGAGCTACTCGTTGGAGAAGCCTGCTCTCTAGGGGTTATGAGTGCTCCCCATTGGGAGTATGTGTGTGTTAATGGTGTTCGAATGGCCCTCTCTCTGGAAGGATAGGTCCTGAAAACTTCTCTAGAGTCCCTGCAATTCATAAGTGGGGGTGGAACGTAGCTAGTTTTCATAGAAAAAGTGTTGAATTTGTGCTACCACAGTTATGTTATGTTATGCAATGTTAAGTCACTTTGTGGGGTGCAACGTATCACCCGTGAAGGCATTCAGGCGCTGGAGCAGAAACATAGGTCGGATGGACAGCCAGGTCTTCAGTTTTTCATGGTAATTGGGTAGCGATAGGGTGTTCCTGATGTGCTGCGGTAATTCATTCCAAGTCTGGGCGGCGATGTAGGAGAAGGAGCGTCCTACTGACTTGCTTATGCCAGGGACTCATGCAAGGGCAAGTGAGGCTGAGCGTAGATGTGCAGTTGGATGGTTGAGTTGAAATCGGTCATTAAGGTGCGCTGGTCTGGCATTGTGGAGGGCTTTGAAGGCATGGATGATCAGCTTGAATTTGCATTGTTTCTGGGTGGGCAACTAGTGTAGTTCTATAGCGTGGGGAGTGATGTGAGCAGTTCGGGGGGGACTAGAATGAGTCTGGTGGCAGTTTTTTGGATGGTCTGGAGTGTTTGTGTGAGCTGGTTGGAGATGCCGGCATAGAGTGCGGTGCTGTAGTCCAGTCTGCTGGTTATGAGGGCCTGGGTGACAGTGTGTCTCGTGTATGTGACATTTGAACATTTTGTGGAGCATTCTGTGTATGGGAAGCAGGATGAGGTCACTGTGTTCACCTGTTTAGTCATCGTGAACATTGCTATTGCTCCTTAGCATTTCTATTTTCCTCCTTGCAGTCACTCATGGACATGGACTCCAGAACCCGAGCGGGCAACTGGAAAACACAACCTGTCCTTTGCTGAGCTAAGCTTCAGGCGATGGTGGGGTATGTCCGGTGGGGTTGGTTCTGATGCAGATGGGGTTTTCACTCCCTGCTTTTACGTTCATTGATAAACTGTGGTCAGCTGCGGTTGATCTTTGGTGAGCTGCGAGTTATCAATAGTCAGCAGTGGTTTACCATGGCTCATCTGTGCTTGTTTAATGACCATTTTCTTTTTTTTTTTTTTTTTGTGGGTAAAAAAGCTTTATTGTGCAGAGAAAAAGGGTACAAGCACGGGCCTACAACCTCCTGGGCCGGCCGCTAGTATTCAGAGATGTTCAAGCAGTTCAAAAAACAATGACTGGCCCACAGGGGCTCCGCTAAATTACAGGAGATCAGACTGCACATAAGGGACGACAGGATACACCCTTTAAAAAAAAAAAAAAAAATTAAATAAAAAACCAAAAAGCAAGGCGAGAAACATTGAAAGGGCGTCTAACCACAGCAGAGGAACTCCACACCCGACCACCATAAGGTGGTCAATAAAAAGGGGGTCTGAGAGGGAGGGGGGGGCCACGGGAAAACCAAACCTATACACAGATGAACAAATTAAGCAAGGAACCCTCAAGGATCAGGGGGACAAGGCAACCTCAGACGCATCCACCAGGGGGGGAGAACAGATAGTCCCTCGATACACATTCCACTGACCCCAGATTCTACCCCATGCCCCCGGTTTACCACGAGCCACATACACCGTCTTCTCCCTGAACATGCACCAGTCCATGTTCTCCTTCCATACGGACACGGTGGGAGGCCGTTGGGAACCCCAAAGCTGCGCAATATCTCTCTTTGCAATCATGTTCCCAAGGGCCGCCCACCGAGCCTGGGCCGCATTATAGTCATTGGGCTCCCACACATTCAGAACACATCGGCGCACCTCCGGCAGCAGAGCGACCCCAGTGACTCGTTTCATAACATCATGCACCTGGCGCCAATATTCCGCCACCTCGCGGCACTCCCAGAGGATGTGGAGAAAGGTGGCACTGAGCCCGCAGCCACGCTTACAGAGCCCGTCGTCAGAAAACCCCATCGAGACCAAACGGGGACCCGTCACATAGACACGATGGAGAATCTTAAGCTGGACCAGACGGAGACGGGCCGGGATGGCAACCTCCTTAGGGGATGACAGCGCAGACTGCCAGTCCTCGTCATCCAACTCAACCCCATCCCCCGTCCACGCCTCCCGAAGACGCACCAAGAGATCAGCCCGATTATTTATTAGTTTTTTATAAATCAGAGAGATAGTACTGTCGGGCACGTGTCCGTCGAGTATACGGTCCTCGAGAGGCGAAGCAACAGGGACCGTGGTCCCCTCCCCAAAGACAGAGAGTAGGGCGTGCCGAACCTGGGCATAGCGGAAGAACTCCCTTTCACTAAGCTCGTACTCGCTCTGAAGCGCCGCGAAGGATTTAACCGCGCCTTTAACCCATAGGTCCCCCACTCTGCTAATGCCGATCGTATCCCAGTGCTCAAAGCCTTTCGTTGTCCAGAGGCTTCCCAAGCGCTCTGAGGCGAACAAAGGAGTAGCACACGTTAAACGCTCACTCCAGCCCACAGCTACATTCGCCGCCTTCCACACACGTACCGCAATCCTAGTAGGGCCCGTGAGGGTCCTCCCGGCAGATCGAGAGTAAAGCGCTCTGTTATAGTTACCGCCGGGAAGCAGGAATTTATCCATCTCATATGCCGGGTTCGAACCAGGAGCGTACGTAGCATGGTTAATGGCAGACAGCTGGGAGGCCCAATAGTACCTTCTAATGTCAGGAAGCGCGATGCCCCCGTCATACCAGGGAAGAGTCAGCTTTGCCAAAGCGATACGCGCCCGACCGTCCCAAACCAGTCTCCTCTGCAAACTCTCCACTTCCCTAAAGTAGGCCGCCGGAATGATATCGAAGGAGTTCTGGAGTGCGTAAAGAAATCTGGGGAGGGACATCATTTTAAACAGTGCTGCCCGACCAAGTGGAGACAAGGGCAACTTACACCACCGAGCCGTATCCACCCTCAAACGCCGGAGGGGAGACAGGAGATTCTGCTCGTAGCGGACCGCCGGATCCAACGAAACGTACACCCCCAAGTATTTAAAGCCGGATTGAGATGTTTGAATCGGAAGCCGAGGCGGTAAGAGAGGAAGGCCACCGGAGATAGGATACACGCAAGATTTGGACCAGTTAATTATCAACCCCGAATTCCTCCCGAAGGAAGTAAGGACATCAAAAAGCACATTGAGCGACTTCCGCGGCGAGGTGAGGTACAAAAGAATGTCGTCCGCGTACAACGAGACCCGATCCTCGAAGGCCGGGGCCCACCAGATCCCTCTGATCGAGGGCTCCCAGCGGAGCCAGGCAGCGAGCGGTTCCAAGGCGAGAGCAAAGAGCAGAGGGGACAACGGACACCCCTGCCTAGTACCCCTCCCGAGAGCGAAGGGCCGAGAAACCCGCCCATTGACAACAACCTGAGCCATTGGTCCAGCATAGAGGAGCTTAACCCAACTAATAAATCCCTCCCCAAAGCCAAACTTCGCCAAGACGGCCCAAAGGAATGGCCACTCGATGGTATCAAAGGCCATCGTGGCGTCTAAGGAAACCAATATGGCCGGTTCAGAGAGGTACTCCGCCCTAGCGAGGACGCCGTGTAGACGCCGCAAGTTGAGAGCGGTATTTCGATGAGGGATAAAGCCGCATTGATCCAGATGTATCAAATCACATATAACTCTCAGCAAGCGATTAGCGAGGACCTTGGCGAGGATTTTCGGTTCGGCATTTAGTAGGGAAATAGGCCTATATGAGGCACAGTGGTCTCGTGGCTTACCGTCCTTGGGAATCACAACTATAGTAGCCAGACGCTGGTCGTCGGGGAGGGAACCCCGCTCGAGCGACTCCAGAAACATACGACGGAGGAAAGGCGCGATTTTATCCGGGCGTAGTTTATACAGTTCAATCGGCAGTCCGTTGGGGCCCATAGCCTTGCCCGAGCGAAGGGAACGAATCGCGGTAGCAATCCCGTCGACAGACAGCGAGGCCTCCATCTGCTCACGGTCCTCGACGGATAAGCCGGGCAAGGCAATATCCCGCAGCAAGAGACGAGAGTCATCCTCATCTCTATCGGACACCGGGGAGTACACCGCCCGGAGGTGGTCCGCAAAACACTCCACAATCTCACCAGGGTCAGTCACACACACTCCATCCAAACTCCGAAGCTCCGGGACCACACGATTCACTCTCTCCTTCTTATCCAACCAAGCAATCAGTTTACCCGCCTTGTCCCCGGCATCATACAACCTACCCTGCTGCTCCCTATACATGGTCTTGGCAGCGTCCATAACAAGAGACTTATATTCAAACTGCTTCAAGCTGAGGGCATGAAGCCCATCCTGAGTGACACCCGTCTCCAAAGCTGCCTCCAGCCCCGATATTTCGATCTCCAGCTTCACCACCGCCTCATTCTTGACCTTCTTAGCCTCCACTATCTGGGATAGGGCATGCCCGCGGAGCACTGCTTTGAAGGCTTCCCACAGGGACACTGAGGACAACACCGACCCCTCATTCTCGAGAAAATACTGATCAATCGACTTAACCAGGCTATCACGAATCTTGGGGTCTCGTAAGTACCAAGGGTTAATAGGGGCGATCCGCCCAGCGGACCGCGTCCCGGTGTCGAAAAGCAACCACAGTGGGGAATGATCAGAGATACCCCGGGCCAGGTGCTTAACCTCTCGAATCCGGGCAGTCTGGGCCGCGGGCATAAGAAAATAATCCAATCTGGAGAGACTCCCATGGGCCCCAGAGTGAAATGTGTACTGACACTGTGTCGGATGCATTAACCTCCAACAATCCACCAGACCGAAGGTATCCAAGAGCCCGCCGAGCCACGCCTGGGCAGCAGGGAGGGCCCTGGGCGGGTGGCGATCCAGATCACCCGAAACAACCGAATTAAAATCCCCACCCATAAGCAAAAGACTGTCAGGAAGCTCAAGCAGCATACGACCCAAGTCTGAGAAAGTGGAGTTCTGGAGGCCCGGGGAAACATAAACCGAAACCAAGGAAAGGGACTGTCCCTCCCACCTCCCAGTCAGGGCCGCATAGCGCCCTCTATCGTCTAGGACAACCCTGGTGATCTCTAGCGGAAGTGAGGATCGTAGGAGAATGCCCACCCCTCTAGACCCGGTGGTGAAACCGGAATGGGCCACAAGTCGGTAGCCCCCCCTGTTCATGGCATGACAAACATTACCAACCAAATGCGTCTCCTGTAAGAATACCACATCAGGAGTCAAACGACGCAAATATTGCAGCACAACCCCCCGTTTGATACGATCCCCCAATCCGTTGACGTTCCAAGACATCAATCTCAACTCGTCCCCCCCCATCCCCCCAGTAGATCAAGGGTCCCCCAGCAAATAGCGCGACACCTGAAACTGAAACAGAGCCAATACCTCGCCTTGAAAACAAAAAACACAAATCCAAACAACCCCTCCCACCCACCAACCCCCCCCCAAATTCAACTCCCCCCACCCTGCACCCCTGCGGTCCAAAAAACCACTCCAACTTGCAGTGTGCCTGTCGCCCTACAAACCCCATTCTACGAAAAGACCCCGGAGGAGGAGAGGGACCCGTCCCTGCCCGCCCCCAACACAGATCATAATTAAACAAAATGTACAAAAGAAGTAGAACCCCGCCGAACAAAACAAAATGTCAAAGTCAAGGACCAAAAGTCACTCCAAAGGAGGCCCGCCACCCTCGGTACCACCAGAAGGCCCAGGCCGGTCACCCCGGTCCGGCAGAGAATCCAACCAGTCACTCACAGTCGCAGGACAGTCAAAAAAGGTAGTCCGGTCTTCGTATTCCACTCGGAGCCTAGCAGGAAAAAGCATGGAGTACTTAAAACCCAGGTCCCGGAGACGGCGCTTCACCCCCTGGAAGCCCATCCGCTGTTTCTGGACAAGTTGGGTGAAGTCCGGGAAAAAGTTAACGGATGAGTTCTCATATCGGACCGGGCCATGTACCCGTGAGGCCTGCAGAATCGCATCTCGGTCTCTGTAGTGAAAAAGTTTTGCAACAATAGGCCTCGGGGGAGCTCCCGGTCGCGGCCGACCGCCTGGGACTCGATGGGCCCGCTCCACGGCAAAGAACTTACTCAGGCCAGCGGGGGCAAGCTGGTTGAGGATGAGATCTTCAACCATAAGATCAACCGGGCGATTGTCGAAGGTCTCTGGAACACCTATGACGCGGATGTTATTGCGTCGAGCCCGTCCCTCGAAGTCCTCCAGCCGCCGGGCCATCAGGTCGTTGGCCGACTTGAGGTCGCCAAGAGCAGTCTGCAGGTCCGACACATCCGTACCAAGGGTGGACGTCCGCAAATCCAGCGATTGAACCCTCTCATTGGTCTTAGAGAGATCCGCCCGAATTAGCGTAACATCAATGGCCACCGTGTCGATTTTACGGGCCAAGGCCTCGTACTGCTTAGCGATGGTCTCCTTGATGCCGTTAATGGCGCCCATGATGTCCTGCAATGACAAATCCGGAGGGACGGACGGAACACCACCAGCGTCATCCGTGAGAGCACTGGCTGTCCCAGGGGACCCTTTACCCTGAGTGTAGCGGTCCATGTTGTTAGTCTGGACCGGTCCCCCACGTAGGGATGTCTTGGTCTTACGCCTCTCGGGATCCCCCTTGCCACCCATGTTGAACCACGCTCACCGAAGGGGACCACCGAGCGAGCGTCGAAGGGGCACAGGCGAAGCAGACACGAGCCGTACCAGAGACCGCAATGTGGCGGTGCGAGAGGATCAAAGTCAATGGGCACACTGGTATCAGACGGAGGCAAAGGCACCAAGCGAAGGCCGAGTGAAAACCCAGCCGCACAAAGCAACTCCACGGTCCAGCCACTCAGAGATCCAAAAGTGAAACCGAAAGTGATGGGACGGCCGCTGGCACAGCCCCGATGCCGTTGTTGTTCAACTATGCCCCGGCTCCACAGTTCACCTTCGCACCGGGCACAGCCATCAGTTGGGCCTCAAAAGTTCAAACCACCATAGATCAGGTCTCCCAGGTCCGATTTGGTTTCTGAAAAGAGTTTAGGGTTCAGCCAACGTTCATCTTCCAGAATCCGTCAACCAAGTCAGGATAAAGTCAGGATAAGTTCCGAGGAGCAGCGAGGGTCCGGGGAGCCCTGTGCTCACGCGACCATCATGGATGCGCGCTAGGCTCCTCCTCCTTAATGACCATTTTCGGTGTATCCATGGTCATCTGTGGTTTATCCACGGCATGCATGTTTCATCCGTGGTCATCTCAGGTTTACCCATGGTTTATTCATGGTCCGCTGTAGTTTACCTGTGTCAGCTGTGGTCAGTCAAGGTTTATTCATAGTCATAGATCGTTTCCTGATGGTCAGAGTGGTTTGTCATTGTTTCCCGGTGCCTATCTTTGATCATCTAGGGTTTATCCATGGTCATGCATGTCCCCTACATTGTTGTCCGTGTTCAGTATGGTTTGTTCCAGGTTATCCATGATCAGCATGGTTTCGCACATTAACTCTGTGATTGACCCATGGTTATCTGTGGTTTATTCTTACTTATAAATAGTCATTGATGATTAGTTCATGGTCCCCCATAGTTTACCTTGGTTATCAGTGTTTACTCAATCACCGTCCATGTTTCAGCCATCCCACTAGGCCTGTCCATGATTTGACAGTGTTGTGAAGGGTAATTCCCAGTCCCGGAGCACGTGTGTATTCCAAGCATGCGTTCCCCACCACCAGCTGAGATGCCGTAATCCCTTCGAAATGTGGCCACCTTCCTTAAACCCTAAAATCAAGTAAAGACCTGCCTTCTGAGCTCTCTGTCACTGAGCCAAGGTGACTTTAGAACCCATGTAAATGAATTTGCTTCATTTCATCCTGGAGTTGGCCTCTGAGCGGATTACAATTTCCATGAAGCAAGGAGGACAAGGGAAAGAATGTTATTTGATTTATAGATGTGAAAGCAATCATTTTCTTAGCATTTAACCTCTTCTGTGCCCATGACGAGATAGTCTCGTCATGGAGCACGGTCGCGCTGTGCCCATGACGAGACTATCTCATCATGAAACCCGTCCACTAATGAAACGCCCGGCACAGGAAGAGGAAAGGGTGTGGCACAGAAGGGGTTAATGCGACAAATGAACCTCTTGTTGTCATGAAGGTACTGAGGATGGCAACGGGGTCAAGGGACAAATAATTAGGCCAGCGGAGTTAGGCAGTACAACCAGGCAATTTGGGATTGATCAGAAAAGTTAGGGGTCAAAATATGAAATAAGTTTTTGTGTGATATACATTTAGAGCCAACCCTTAGCCATCAATTGTTTAACTGGTGTTCAAAGGTTGAGCATTTTGTTCTTGAAAGCATAGGTACGAGATGTACTGGGTGTACTATCCCAGGAGGCACAGATCAAGGTATATGCATTGGTTGAGTGTCCCATGCTTGGAAGAATGGGTCAAGAGAGGTAAATTTGTTTTGTGTCCTATAGTGTGAGGTGGAGGTTAATTGATATACATTGGCTGAGAGTTCAATCCTTAAAGGCACAGGTCAAGAGATGTACATTGGTTGAGCATCCCTTCTTAGAACATGTTGGCCAGGAGAGGTACATTGGTTAAGCGGCCTGTCCTTGAAGGTCAGGTGATGAGCTTTACGTTCGTTGAGGTATGAGGTACGGTTAAAGGGTGTACATTGGTTGAGTATCTTTTCCCTCCACACTGAAGTCAAGCAAAGTGCTTGAGTTTAACATCCCATCCTTGGAGGCACAGCTTAAAAGATGTGCATAGGCTGAGCTTTCTTTCCTGGTTAGGCACATGTCAAGAGATGTGCACCGTATGTGCGCATTGTTCACACAAACCTACACTTGTGTTCTTCTCTCTGCAAATGATTTATTGGACACGTCAAATGATGAGATTACAGAGAAGGCAGAGATTTACTTCATATAAATGATGTAGAGGGATATGACATATGTACGTCACATAAGAGAAGAGACAAGAGCACCTCGAGGTGTCACACAACATAAAGTGGACGTCAGATTTGGAAAGACCTTCGTTATTGGTGCCAAGAACCGTAGGTAGTGAGTGAGCCCTCCAGCATCTAATGACGCGGACGTGAGTGGTGCTGAAGGAAAGCCATGCACCTGACATCAACCCGCAGCACTTGACCACTCCATGATAATGTGGCAGACTGTGCCCCTTGCATACGGTGGGGAGCTGCTTCGTCTTGATATAATACTTGGGGTTCATAGGCGGACGCTATGCTAAAACCTGCTTTATGCCTTTCAGAGTCCCAAAGAGGTTGGCCGATCATTGGCAGGTCGGTTACAGTGGCGTAGCTTCCATTGGTGCAGCAGATGTAGTGGCACCGGCACCCAGCTCATTGCTGTCTTTTACAATTCAAACAGCAGCTAGGGAGCCTATTTACTTCCTTGCACCAGGGCCCATAACTCACAGGCAGCCCCACTGGTTGTTTTCACGGCTTGGGCCATATTTAGAGAGAGTCCTTTCCCTCCACCGCCACAGCTTCTTGTACTCCCTATTTTCGGACCTATGTCGGTTGTTCCTTACTTTGGGAAGTCTATTGATGGTCAGTTCTGTTTTCGTCTGATCCGACACCGAAATGTTCAGATTTCCTCACCAATTACATTACACAAAAATTGCTTGCCCCCTTGGCCATCAACAGTCTGTTAATTATCTTTTCGCTTTAAATTCTTATGGGCCCATTAAAGTAATATAAATGTATTAAAAACTCTATCAGGCCCCAATATGAGATACTGATATAATAATTTTATATTTAAAAAAATGTTTTTAAAACCCAGCCCAGGCCTCAAACCATTGACCTCTAAACCTCATAGATTTGTTTCTTTAGTGACCATCAGTATAAATGTGTATTCAAATGTCAAGAGTACTCGCCCCCTGGTCTTTATTGCCTTCTTCAGACAGCAATGGCCACAGAATAAGAGGAACCGGAGTAAACAACACCCCTCTTCCTGAGGGCGCTTTTTTCCCCTTGGACCTACATACAGAAGATTGTACCTCAAGGGTAGGGACTCACTGACTCTGCGGTCGGTCTGCTGCCGCCCATGAGTGCCGGCTGTGAGATCAGGCCCGGACTGCCCGTGTTTCCCACCGGTCATTTCCCCGGTGGGCTGGAATGTAGGTTTTAGGGAAGGAGGCGTTTCTGGCACCTCTGTCAATTTCTCCAGTTTCCCCAGGTGATTACAGCAGGCATGGGGCTGCAGGGGAGAGAGAGGGCGAGGAAGCAAAGGAGAGAGAGACGAGAGAGCGGGGAGAAAGAAAGCAGGGCTGGTTTGACTATTTTTGCCAGAGCTGCTTTTGGTTACCAATCGGCCCTATAAGTAGGATTTAGGAGTGCCAGTGCCTTAAATGGGCTGTCTTGTCAGATGCTGAGTACCGGCACTTCTTTATTTTGAGAGCAAGAGTACCTGCACTTCTCAGTAGAGATGCAATACTTTTAATTGGAGAGTACCTGCTCTTCTCAGAAGCACAAAGGTACTCTGGTATAGGGTACCAGCACTTCTATTTCCCCGTTTCAAGCACTGAGGGGTCTAGCCACAGATCAGACAAGAAGAATTACGTACAATCCTTCGACGTTCCTACCCAAGACCAGTGGGGTGTCTCTTGGAATAATGCACCACCAGAGACAGGGGTGAAGGATGCAGAGACAGTGAAGAGACAACACAAGGGACTGACAGATAGCAAGTGTGCGGAAGTCCCTAATCCCTTTATTTAGACAAGAAGAAAAGCTCATAATACTTGAAAGTTACATGATACCAACAATGAATTTGGGGACAGGAAGATGTGCCACAACAAAGTGTACATTCCAACAAGGCAAACTGCAAAGATATGTATTAATGAAGGAAGGAACCAGATTGAATGCCCATGTAAGGAATATCTTTTTTATTCTTTTTGTAAATACAGCATTACTCAATTGCTTCTAGGCGCTAGTAGGAGAGCGAGAGGTAAAGCTACCATTGACTGGTCAGAGGTTATAATAAAAGCCTTTTCTGTGATTTTTTTAATCAAAGGATGCTGTTGAAGTTGCCTTAAGTATGTTTAGGCAGCTTGTTCCAAAGGTGAGGTCCAGTCACCAAAGCTGGGAGGGCTTTTGCTTTCTAACCTCTTGTACGCAGACGATCTCGTACTGGTCAGCCAGACCCCCATCGGTCTCCAACACTTATTGGATACAACTAGTCGATATTCAATATCTAACGGATTAACCATTAATCATGACAAAACGAAGGTTATGAGGATACATCCAAAAAAGGAAACCTCTAAATACTCCTGGTATGGCAGATTTACCAATCGAAGTAGTTGACCGATATAAGTATCTAGGTGTGATCATGGATAACAAGGGGTCTTTCAATTTACAAAAAGAAGCAATTAAAAGAAGAGGCATTACGATAGCGGTAACCATAAAATCAATCAAACAGAAAACAGCCGGCCCTAGCCTTATTCCACTGCTACAAGTCTGGCAAGCAAAACTCATCCCGGCAATCACGTATGGGAGTGAGTGTCTGAGGGGAAGAGATGCAGTCACTTTGGACAGAACTGTCTCAAGAGCTGCCAGGATAATATTTCATTTACCAAAGTACGTCTCGCCAGCCCAAATAAGGCTAAAATTTGGCATGCAAAATCAAGAAGTAGCCCGCAAAGGAGCATACGTTAAGACCTGTATAGGATAAAAAAATCTGAAAAAGGCACACTGAACTCATATCTATGGAATGAAATACATCTAAAGAAGGAGTGTGTAGCAAGGACCTATTTGATAGCATCAATAGATCGTTTGGGTCTCAAGGAATTTTGGGCCGCCTCAGGGTCTCATCATTGCTTTAAACAAATTGTTAACAAGACAGCGAAAAAGCTTTCATTAGTAGAAGACAAGGCGGCACTTACAGAAAGAGCCCACGGATGGTTTGTGGTTCACAGCTATGACAAACCCTCTCCACAACCATACTTAGGCACGGGATTTAATAGAAAGAAGAAAGAAAAATATCTTCATTTTCGATTGGGTATTTTGCCATCTTTACCGCATCTTCCCCCGTGGAAGCGTCCCCAGGGTCAGTCAATATGCCGCCTATGTGAGGATGCCAATGAAAGTGTATTACACCTACTATGTATATGAAGAAATCTACAGGCCGAACGGTGACAGTAACTAAAGCCGCTCTTTGTTAGAAAGCGGTTAAGAACCTGCAGGCAAGCTGTGAGGGCATGTTTCGGAGGTGGAGATGTACAGCTGGAGTGTCGCTTTATTCAATTCATGGAAGTGGCAGGGGCAAAAGCTCTTGCGTCAAGTGACCGGATCGCTTAATCTTTGCATCTCATGGCCCCTTAAATCATTATATTAAAGCAAAATTGACATTCTATGCTTACTTAACACTTAGTCATTATATGCTTGAGTAGTAAAGCTAACAGCAAATCTTTCTTCACTGCTGTTAACAACCAATTGATGACGGAACAGTCCCTCTCTCTCTCTTTGATAACTGAGCCTTGCTTTCTTCATTTATGGTCTGTGCAGACATTTACTGTTAATTGCTTTGTGGATGTTAATACAACTCATGAAAGTTTTATATGTTTTATTTAAATGGTTTTAGGATATGAATTCTGCTGCTATTACGCTTTTTTTATATGGAAATTGTAAAGGTTTTAATTAACCAAACAATAAATATATTACTTACTTACTTACTTACATAAGGAGGTCCCTTATAGTAATGAGACCTGGGATAGACTGAATAACACTATCTGTCCAGCAGAGGGGTGCTACAACCTCCAGATTATGTACACCCCTTAATGTACGTCTTGCTCTGGACCTTCCTCCATGGGTGCAAATATGTACTCAAAGTTCTGCATATCAGCTTTGCACACCGCCAAATATGAGTTCTGTTCCTCTTTCTATTCCCAAATACCAAGCGCCCTTGAAATGGACTTGTATTTAGTCCTACCTGATTGGCTGCTGGACTGTCCATGGACAACTGAAGGGGTGGGACTCTGGAGTAATTTTGTTTCAAAAAGCCCAAGGCTTTCAAGCCAAGGGTGAAATGTATTAACACTTTGCACCGGTGTAAGGTCACCAAATGTAACACACACCAGCGCAGTGTTGATTTGGAATTTTCTTTCCAGGACAAAACTTGTGCTGGAGAGTAGCCCTAAAGTAGCACAAAATAGTGCTTGGCGCTACTTGGGACTACTTTGTCTCAAGAGGGCACCCCATGGGAGTTATATGGGCGTTCACCCACTGATGGTTGTTGATACAAAGCCCCATCTACTGACATTTGTAGACAGGGTTTTGCACTAAATATGTGCGCCTCCGGCTCAAATTAAGCACTGATTCCACACTCTCACACGTGATCCAGGTGCTCACACCCTCATCCTGCTGTCAATCTGCCATCTACTCTCACGCTAACACTAACTTCCTCATTGACTTTCTCCCTTGCCCCACAACTATTCTCTCACTTTCTCTTCTCTCTCACAACTAGCATCTCTCTCACCGCCATCAACTCTCTCACAGCCCAATAACAACCTTATTAACTCTCTCATAAACCAAACCACTGTGAACCTCTTATTACTTTGCAGCATTTGAAACTTTACGCGTGTTGCGACTTTGTTTATCTATTTAGCTAAAAAGTCATAATTAGGTCGTGGTCTGTCTCACCTTGAGCCAGGAATTGCCTTTCTCCGTAAATTTGAGTCCACTTATGTAGGGCTTTTTTGCTGCCCAGTTGACTGCTTCAAAGCACTATATGAGAGACGTTTTTGTAAATACAAATATTTAATTGAATGGAAATGCAAGGTAGCCACACTGGCTGTCCTACAGGAAGTCTAGAGGTGTCGCACAGACTGGTGGCTTTGAAGGGCAAGCCTAGTCACATGAACTTATCTACCTGACGCGCCACTGGCTCTGCCCCAGCCTTACCTGCCTTTCATTTCACCATTTACAAGATTATATATTTTTGGTTTCATTTTATGCAGTGTTTTTTAAGAAAGAGGCATCAGCTGGCATTTCCAACTTTTTATGACTCACACAATAATTAATTCACAGCAGGACTGCTCAATATACACGAATTTAGCGTGAATAACAGAAAATAGAAATCGTGGAACTATGGCGTGTGCATTTTTAGTTATGAAAGTCTGATAAAATATTACTTGGTGAGAAGTTTTTAGAACTCCTACTTCTGCCCCCAAACTGAAGAAAATATTACACAAAGCTCAGGCTGCACTAGAAGAGGAAATGTATATAAATACTTATATGTAGTAATGTATTTAATATATCTGTTTCTAAGATAAAATCTTATAGAAATACACAAGAGCCAGAATAAATCACATTTAAAAGCAGAGCATCCTCAAACTAATTCAGCCATCCTAACTGCCCAATAACATTAAAAGTGACACCACATATGAACATCAGTAAAAGGCACAACATTGCTTTCCCAAATAAATCTGGACCAGGAACAACCAAGTGCATCAAGAATAGACAATGATCAAGGCAAACTTCAATAACGTGACTGAATACTAGGAAATAAAGTGACTGCTCTCCTTACTAGCATGCTGCTAGTTAGGATATTAGTCATTTTCTTGCCTAGTATTAAGTCACTTTATTGGCTTGTAAATGCTGCTAATACCTACAGCACTAAGCAATGTTGTGTGTTTTAATGATGTTAATATACAGTGCCATTTTTAATGTTATTAGATGTTCAGAACATCTGAATTAAGTTGTGGCTATAATATAGTAAATAAATATGTATATGAACGTTGTTAATAAACCATTATCTAACCAGGTGTCGTGCTGCTTTATTTGGCAGTAGAAAGTAGCAGCTCTGGAAAAAAAAGGCAATTAAGAAAGAATGTACTGCCTTTTTCACTTGTTCTAGAGTGTGTCGCATAAGCAAAACTGAAAGGCGCCAGCAAGGGAACATGGAGTTAAGATGGCGCCCGCTACGGCTCGAGGGTTTTAAGTTACAAAAGAGCTTTTTAGGGAGAAGTGGACCACAAATCAGTGGGTGTCTGCAGCCATAAAGGGGTGTCTGCTGGATTAGCAGAGCTGAATAGACGTTTCTTTCGTGTTTTGTTAAAATGTACTTTGAGCTTTTCCACGGCTGGAATTTGTATTCACCTTAGTTGGCAGGTAGGGTCAAATGTGTGTGCCTTTTAGAGCACCAGGTGTTCCTAGTTTTAAAAATATTTGCAAATTGCTGTGCTAACTTGTCATGTGTATCTGTTATCTCTCAGTTCTCCCTATTCACGCTGTCTCACACCGAATGTTTCTTCTGTGTGAACAGACTTCTCTGAGCGCCTTTGTTTGTCCTTTTTACCAGACAATCACACGTTATTTGTACACCTGGTTGCCTATGACAAAAAGCTACAGGCATTTCAAAGTTGATAGATAACTCCTGTGCTGAGATGCATGGCCCAGCTTAGCTGGACCTGTAGAAAGCATCATAGCCAATTGTCAAGTCAGGGAGCCAATAGCCCAGCCACCGGAAGTCCAGATATGTTTCTAAACTGTGTTCCGGTGTTCAGAATAGCCCACATACCGAAAGTCTTGATATTTTCTAAACGGTTCCAGTGTTTGCAGTAGCCCTGCTGCTGGAAGATCACATATCTTTGTAAACCTTGTTCCGGTGTTTACAATAGCCCAGATACCGGAAGTCGACATGTTTTCTAAACTGTGTTCCGGTGTTTACAATAGGCCAGATACCGGAAGTCGACATATTTCTAAACTGTGTCCGGTGTTTACAATAGCCCAGATACCGGAAGTCAACATATTTTCTAAACTGTGTTCCGGTGTTTACAATAGACCAGCTACTGGAAGTCCACATATCTTTGTAAACTGTGTTCCGGTGTTAACATTGCGCAGTCCTTCCATGGAGGCCCCAGTAAATGTAGAAGCTCGTTTAGATATCCCGACCAAGCCAGAGCGACGACTCCTGCTCAGGTCCCTATTTTCTCCAAAGCTACTAGAGTCTTTTACTTTGCAGTATGAATGCTCCCTCAGTGTCATCTTAAGGATTTTGGGGGCCCTGTATGGAATCACTTTGAATTTTATGGCTTTTTTTTTTGCTAATTCAAGAACTATGTTGCCTAAGAATATTGAATTATACGTCAAAGATTAAGATGCAGAAAGACGCAGAAGAGAGCTAGAGAGAAACTAAATTTTCTTATCGAGCCCCTTGGAAGGTGGGGACCTGGGTTTTTGCCTACTTTGCCCATGCCTTAAAATGGCTCTGTTTCTGAGCACTTGACAGGGCTGAGTAGGGAAGACATGCAACAGTTACCAGTGTAACACGCACTGTCACACGGGTGGGGTCTGAAGCAACACAGGGGTATGGAAGCATCATAGACAGTGCAAAGAGGAAGCAATACGTAGGGCATGGGAGGCAAACAGCGAGATGGAGACCGACGTGGAGGGCCGTGGAGAAAAGCAAACTGGTAAGAGAGAGTAACTGGCGATGGTAGGGGGTAGAAGCACAAAGGTGAGAAAGCAACACTGGTGGGGCGAGCACATGAGAATAAGCGCATCACGGGACGGGGAGAAGCACAAAGGTGGGAGCAGCACTGAAAGGGGAAGGGAAGCACATTAGGGAGACAACTTGTAGAACATGCACTTTTATAGAGCGCTTAAAGAAAAATAAAACAAGCAGTACCTGGAAAATCTAACGATGAAAGGACACTGTTATGAATTCATGATCCAGAGTGGCATGGTTGCATGTTTCAGAGGAGGGACAGATTAACACAAGAAGACGAAGAAAAGCCCACACATGCTAATGAACAAGAAGAAAGCAGATGGGAGTGACATATCCCCACTCCCAATCAGAATGATAATATTCAATCCCTTAACCCAGTACTCTCTCCTTCCACAGACCCTAGTCATACAAGGCTCCCGCAAAAAACAAGAAGCTCTTTAAGCTCAATTACTCAGCAGCTGATCCGAATGGAACAGAAAATAGACTCCCTAGCTGCCGATATCCTACACCTACAACATGACCTTCACAACCTTATTAAGCCACCGTGCTCACACACTCCGGGTAGCTACGCGCCTTCCCCCCACACAGCCCCTTCCACGGCCCCACTTGGCACCCCATGGCCCTCCACTCCTTTGGGGAGTCAAGCACATCGACCTAGCTGAGCTCTCCGCCCCATTTCAGTACTGGAAGCAGATGAGATCAATGACTCTTACCTCGCAATGAGCCAGATTACGGCTCCTTTCGCTATCCCAGTTATAGTTGGCACAAACAGAATCCCTAGACCTGTCCACTTGCCCAGATCTCCTGCTCAATTCACTTCTATCCACACAGCACACACCATCATTGAGGCTCCCCCTCCCCTATCTTGCATGCTCCTCAACTGTAGATCAGCAGTACAACACGCCACAGACATTGCTGAAGTTTTACTCGCTGAAGAAATAGACATCACATTCCTCACAGAATCCTGGCTCAATGACAACTCTACCCCCATTCTAGACTTACTCACCCCTACAGGTTACAACATCATCAGACACGACAGACCGATCAAAACAGGTGGCAGACTAGCCATCATTCACAAAAAAGGAACACAGCTTACCACATTAAAATATACAGAATACCTGACTCTTGAGTACCTGGGTGTTGAATTTACAGTCAAAGGCACCACGCCCATCAAATTTCACCCCATCTACCATCCTCCTGGGGAGTGTGGCCTCTTCGCCAAAGAACTAACCGACCTAATAACACGTTTCTCCCTAACAGACACAAAATATGTGTTCCTGGGTGACCTTAATATCCACTGGAACAACCCAGAAGACACCACAGTCCAGAACCTCTCCAACCTGCTTGAAATAACCAACCTCAAACAACTCTGCAATGAACCAACACACATCAAAGGAGCAACTATGAATGCGATCATCACCAAAAATGAGCTGGTCTCTCTGCGAGCGATTTCTCCCATTGACTGGTCTGACCGCCACCTTATACTGTTTAATATTGACTCGCATGTCAGATACCAACCAATACGATCTGACAAACCTGAGCACTGGACCAGGAACATCAAAGAAGTCCCTATAACCGAACTTGAATCCAGGATTCATGCTCATCTACAGCTCCAGCCTCCCACTTTGACGGCTGATGACCTCACAGCTCACTAAAAGTCAACAACGACGGAGGTGTTAGATCAAGTAGCACCACTCAAACTCAAACAGCTGAGACCAATCAAACCTAAATCTTGCTTCAACGTGGATCTTAATAACGAAAGACGACAACTCAGACATTCGGAAAAGACTTGGAGACTAAACCCATTAACACTGCAGCTAGCGCAACTTAGATCTGTGCGGTTGGCTTATAAAAAACACAGTTTTAGAGAAAAGGCCTCTTTCTTCGGCAGCCAACTAGACCAGCCGAAGAATAGACCTAGAGAACTCTTCAACATTGTTAAAAGTCAAACTAACGGCACATCCCCACATGAAATAAAAGCGACCAAGGATCGATGCAGAGAAATTGCCAGCTTCTTCACAGATAAAGTCACAAAACTTGAACAATCCTTCATACAAACCTAAAATCCTCCTTCCCTCTCAACCTGCCCCCTTTAATCACCCTTGACCAAACAGAAAGAAATCACACTAAGGACAACCAGGTCTGCCTTCAACTAAAAAATTATGCTTATTGGTCAGACTATGAACTCATGTCGGAAAACGAGGTCTTCAATATAATCGCAAGCTTAAAGCCTACTTCCCACACTATGGACCCCCTTCCATCCTCAACAGTAAAAAAACTCAAACACATCATTGCCCCTTTCTGGACAAAAATCATCAACTCCTGTCTCACATCAGGCTGTGTCCCAGACTCCCTTCAACTAGGACAAATTACACCCATACTCAAGAAACCAGGAGCCGACCCTAACGATCTCAACAACCTCAGAGCTATCTCCAACCTCCCGTTCCTAGCTAAAACGTTGGAGAAGTGCGTTCTCCAACAAATGAACAAACACATTGATGATTTCAACCTCCTCCACACCTTTCAATCGGGATTCAGGAAAGGTTGTAGCATCGAAACAGCTATGCTTAATATTTCTGACGATATCCTCAGAGCCTTAGATGAAGGTGAAGCCTGTCTCCTCATCATTATTGACCTATCAGCGGCATTCAACACAATAAATCATCGAGCTTTACTTGAGACTTTGAAGAGGGGCTCTGGCATTAATGGCATAGTACTAAATGGTTCACTTCCTTCCTTCAGCACCGTTTGCAACAAATTAAAATCAACTCCTGTCTCTATAGGCCAAAACAAGTCACAGTTGGGGTCCCGCAAGGCTTGATACTCTCATCATCCCTCTTCAATCTCTTCATGGAACCCCTTACAATCATTTGGAAACAAGCAGGAGTTAACTACCACCTATATGCTAATGACACACAAATCTACTACAAAATCAAATCACCCAGCGACATCCGACATCTCAATGTCACACTAACCAAGATCCAAACTTGG
Organism: Triturus cristatus; assembly: GCF_964204655.1. Classification (NCBI taxonomy): domain Eukaryota; kingdom Metazoa; phylum Chordata; class Amphibia; order Caudata; family Salamandridae; genus Triturus; species Triturus cristatus. The sequence goes on from NC_140583.1 coordinate 1,060,961,902, forward strand.
TTTAACACAAACCACTTAAAGCTGAACCCGGACAAAACGGAATTAATACTGTTCTCTCCGAAAAGTAACCACCGACCAATACAAGACTGGCTCAAGAATTTTGATGCCCTAAACTTCTCCCTCGTCCTATCCGACTCGGTTAAGTTACTAGGCATTACCCTGGACAAGAACTTATCAATGAAGGACCACATCAAAAACTCTGCGCTTTACTCACTAAAACACCTCAAGAAAATGAAACCTTTCATTCCCCAAGATGATCTCAAGACAATAGTACAATCCCTAGTCCTCTCTAAACTGGACTATGGGAACGTCATCCTAACAGGGACACCAAAAGCTTACCTAGCCCCACTAAGGTCAGTCCTTAACATGGCAACTCGCCTCATAACTGGTGTAAAAAGATTTGAACACATCTCACCAACCCTCAACTCCCTCAACTGGCTTCCCATAGAAGGTAGATGTATCTACAAACTGGCCTGCATCACACACAAAACCCTTCACTCACCTTCCCCAAGTACCTAAACAACAAACTGGTACAAGCAGGAAAATCCAGAACTCTGAGAAGCTCCAACTCACTTCTTCTCATCCCTCCAAAATTGAAAAAGAAAACCACTCAGTGCCGATCCTTTTCTGGAAACGTACCCAGGATGTGGAACACACTTCCTAGAGACCTCAGATGCAACCCCTCCTTCTCCTGCTTCAAAAGGGACCTGAAACTCCATCTCCTCAACAAATACTTTACCGACCAATGTCAACTAACCTAGACTTCAATAACCTAGTTGACTCCCCTCTCACTTCACCATCAAGGATAGGTGGTTACTTGACTGTGTCAACCGCCTGCGTTCTTCTCCCTCCCCTTCACTGTTTGCCTAATTATTATGTTTTGCATATATCTTTTTTTGCTTTCTTAGGTCCTGCTAAGTAATACCATTTTTCTTTCCTGTGTGTATGTACAGCGCTCTGATACCCACGGGTCAAGCTAGCGCTATATAAAACTTAAAAAAATATAGTTTTTTTTTTTTAAATGAAGTCACCAAATGGTAAGCAATAGGCAGGCTCTAAGCCCACTGTAAGCTAACAAAACACTGCGCAACAAACAGAGAATGCACAGTCCAATAGGCGAGACCCAACAACCCTACTCTGTCACTAGCATAAGGTATCCCTCCAAATTGTACTCTTTGACAACTTTCATCATGTTGCTAGAAAGGGACCTATTGGAAATGTCTTTCTCAGTTCACCACAGTCACTGCCACAATTGTGACGTGAGACAGCAGTGAACAGGGGAAGAAGTGCAATCATATGCAAGCGTTTTTAGGCCTAGCATTAAACCTGGCCTTTTGTTTTTAATAAATATAGATATACTCTACATACAGGGGCTTTCAGTCAGATCTCTTCATCCATAGGTCCGCTGTAGTGTCATTCATGTTTTGCTCCGCCCACCATAGCAGGGGGCGCTGGGTCTGCACACTTCAGCCATTTGGTTGAACTGATAGTGAGTGGCCACATTCTGCTGTGTACATCTGCACAATAAGTAGTGCTCTTCTTTGCCAGGGACTACTGTTGGAATGAATGCATAGATATTAAAATATGTGTGTGTGTGTATATTTATTTGCTTTTAGACAATGAATGCATGGTTTACAAAGGTGAGGGACCATCAGCTCCCCCAACACTGCTATCAGACCACTGGTGTGTTGCGTGTCTCCTTACAAAAAACATTCACAAACAAAATAAGCACTAGGAAAGCTAAAGGTTTAATTATCCAATAATTAATGCAAAAGAAAAACTGGTCAAAAAGTTTTATCGAGCAAACAAATGTCAAGTGTGTAAATGCAGAGTGCAAGCTCCTCCAAACATGGAAGTTCCGGTTGCCGAGAAACTGATTCCAACAAATAATTGTTGACACTAACACAAGAACATGTAAACACATGTGACAGTATGGTACTAATTACACATGAAATAAATTTCCATTGGAATCTGTAGATGGAATGGAGGGTTTTTGTGGTTGGTAAGTGGGTTTACTGTCGTGGATTGAGAAATACTATGCAGTCCTTAATTTATAAACGAAAGAGTGCAGCCGACTGAAGCTCTGCTCAGAAACTCTTGGCGCACTGAATACTAAGTCTGGTAGTCTTAAATCTACTTTGGTCCTCTTTATTCAACTACCAGACCCTCCCTGCACTTTTATCTCACCCTTGCAGGTCCCACTTTCTTCCTTTATGATGGTTTCGGCGACTTTCTCTTCCTTTCTTTGGCTTTCTGATCTGTGTGTTTTCCCTCTCTTGCCCTCTGTAAATATATGATGGGTAAAAATAAGCGATGGACCCCAAAAATATGTGCTGTGGCCTCCACCAGCAACCCACGGCTAAAATTAAGGACTGCTGCTATGTGAGTGAGGTGTTGACTGTTTTTGATTGTGATAATGGCTGCTGTGGCTAGAAATAATTGTTGCTTTGAGCTCGGTGGTGGATTTATTTGATGGGCTTGTTGGAGGTGCTGGGGTGTTGATGGTTGGGGGAGGAATGGCTGCTGCAGCCTCGGTGGTGAATTTTGTAGATGGGGCTTGCTGGGGTGTTCATGGCTAGAGGAGGAATCACTCCTGCAGGCTCGGTGGTGGATGTTGTAGATGGGGCTTGCTGGGGTGCTAGGGTGTTGATGCCTGAGGATGGAATGGCTGCTGCAGGCTCGGTGGTGGCCTTTGTATATGGGGCCTTGCTGGAGGTTCTGGGGTGTTATTTGCTTGGGGAAATGGCTGCTGCAGGCTCGATGGTGGATTTTGTAGATGGGGCTTGCTGGAGCTGCTGGGGTGTTGATGGTTGGGGGAGGAATGGCTGCCGCAGGCTTGGTGGTGGATTTTGTAGGTGGGCGTGCTGGAGGTGCTGGGGTGCTGATGGCTGGGGGAGGAATGGATACTTTGTATGTGTGTTGACCTGCACACCTGGTTAAAAAATGTATATTCAAAAGAAGTAACCAAAATAAACTGATTACTTAGTGTGTTAGCGTGCAATCTCACTGAGGGGTATAGCCCTAACCCCTTTACTAAAACTCAGATTTCAAGGCTTGGGATCCCCCAGGTCTATGAGATGCACAGCCTGTGTCCTGTTTAGGCTTCAAAACTTTTCAACAAATATGTTAAGCCAATAAAGCCTGATGTAAGAAAAATTGACCCTGAGAAGTTTTCAAAATTATTATATTATGTTTTAGGTGCAAATAATATAATACATCCTACAGATGCCTATGTGTAACTCAAAAATAAGTACATAGAACTGACCATTGCCAGTTGTTGTGATCAAATTAAAACATGAGAAGCATAGCAGAGAATCTGTAACATTGAATTTGCATATAACATAAAAAGTTCAAAATAAGGAGATTCCCAATGCATTTCGGGTGCTACAGGCTCGGTGGTGGATTCTGTAGATGGGGGCTTGCTGGAGGTGCTGGGTGTTGATGGCTGGGGCAGGAATGGGTGCTAAAGGCTGGGTGGCGGACTTTGTTGATGGGGTCTTGCTGGAGGTGCTGGGTGTTGATGGCTGGGCAGGAATGGGTGCTACAGGCAGTGTGGTGGACTTTGTTGATGGGTGCTTGCTGGAGGTGCTGGGTGTTGATGGCTGGGCAGGAATGGGTGCTACAGGCAGTGTGGTGGACTTTGTTGATGGGTGCTTGCTGGAGGTGCTGGGTGTTGACAGCTGGGGAGGAATGGATTTGCCAGGCTGGTAGGATGATTTTGTAGCGGGGCTTGCTGGAGTTGCTGGGTGTTGATGGCTGGGGAGGAATGATTGCTGCAGGCTCGTTGGTGGATTTTGTAGATGGGCTTGCTGGAGTTGCTGGGTGTTGATGGCTGGGGGAGGAATGACTGCTGCAGGCTCAGTGGTGGATTTTGTATATGGGGGCTTGCTGGAAGTGCTGGGTGTTGATAGCTGGGGAGGAATGGGTGTAGGAGAGTAGGATCTGCTTCTTATGGTTACCCCCACTTATTTGTTCAGATGTATCACTGTTTTCGACTTAGACTGACTAGGATCCTGCTATCCAGGACCCCAGTCTAGCTGCTTTCTCCTCTAAATTAATTGCATGTACTTTAGGTACACTCCAGATTGGATACTAGGGTACCCTTATCAGTCCCTAGTATATGGTGCACTATGTATCAAGGGCATAGGTGTACCCCAGAAGCCTCCCAGGGGCTACAGCATGTATTGTGCCACCCCTGAGTGACCATTCAAAATGGCACCACAGGTCTGTTACTGCAGCCTGTGTAAGGTGGTGCATGCACCCCTTACTTAGATATAGGTTCACTATATCTATTCTAAATCAATACACATATAAACCTATCAGTCACCCCTATGGCAGGCCTTATCAATCCTGAAGGCAGGGTGCTGGGTTTTATGTGAGAGTGTGCTCCTGCATGAGCAGAGCCCCTCTGCAGCCATCGGAACCTATTTTGTCAGTGATGCAGCCAACCATATATATATAAGTGCATTATAACTTTGCGGTAAATGCTAACTTTAAAACGGCTGCTTAGAAACATGTCGTGTTTGGTGTCTTGGAATCATACCTCCCTGCCAGTAACTGGCGGGAGAGGTATGATTCCACCCTCCTAGAGGGACTTATGTGAAACACCGGTACACCCAGTACCAGCTTTCTCTATCTGGGCATCACAAAATGGATGCTGCCAGCTACAGACACAAATCTGCCCTCCTGCTGCTGAGCTGAGCTCGAGCAGGGGAAGACTTGACAATAGGTTTCCTGTCACAGCGAGGTGTGACCACCTCCCAGACAGGCTTTAGTGTATTGGGTGCTTGGTGGGTGAATTGTGAGAGTGCCAGAAAGTCTGCACTACAAGCACATTTGGTGTCCCTGTGCATAGTCCAGATCAAACCGGTTGCAGGAGCCATTTGCTCCAGCGTGAAACTGGACAAAGGACATGGGTGTAGCCACCCCTCTGTCCTGACCCTCCCATAGGTGGGTCCCCAGAGTTTGTCCCACCCCTTCCTTGGGTGTAAAGTATGAACCCTGACTACAGGATATTAGATTTTACCTGGACTAAACTCTGCTACAGAAACCAAGTACTTCGACAATCTACACTTCGCTGGAAGACAGAAGAATCTCCCTTGGAGTAAAGGAGTTACTCCCCTGCAGCAGCAGGCACCTTAACGCATCTGACCGGTTTGCATCTCCCGAGCTCCTGAGGACTACGAAGTTTTCTGCAACACATGAGGTGGGTTCCTGAGGTCTCTGAGGTCAATCTGCTCTCTCAGCAATTCTGAGACCAGTATCCCTCGTGAGGACCGTGCAACCCGAACCCCTGTGCACCGTGTACTTTTGCAGCAACATATGCTTTTTGGCAATTCCTGAGGCTGTGCTTTGTGCTACATGTAGTCCTAACCCGAGCAGTATTTCCACTGAAGATTTCTGGCCCACACTCCACGAGTGTTCCGTGGGCTGGTATTTCGTGATTCAGCTCGAGGTTCCTTCGCGATACCTCGGTCTGTTGGCCTGTGGGTCCCTGTGAAGTTAACTTTGACTTTCCTTAGGCTTTCCTGGTTGCTCCAGATGTGCCCTGACTCTCCATTGCTTGGAGAGTCCCCAGGACCTTGCTGGTTCTCACCGAAGCTTATTTCCTCTGCTGGCGTGGGTTGCAGTTGCCAAGGCTTGTTGGTTTTTGATCTGGACACTGACCCCCGAGCACTCGACATCCTTCATGGGACAGCTTACCTCCAGACTTTGGTCATTGTTGACATCTCCTGGTCCCCGTGGCTGCAGAGTCAAGCATCCAATCTTCTCACCTGAAGCACCCGACATCGGTGGGCATTCGTCTATTGTGCCCCGGGTCACTCTGAAGTGACCCAGACTCTGTACCCTCTGTTTTCAGGTTCTTCTCACCTTGGATCCAGGCTTGGATTCCATTGGACACTTTTCAACTTCCCGGCAACAGCACTTCTACGCATCACGCCATTGAAAATGATGAGGGTTTCCGACACCACTTGACCCCTATGCACCCGGCTCCTCTGGGATAGGTAACACGGGTACCTCAGTACTCACAAGGGTGATGGCCTTAGAAGCTTCTATGTTCCCAAGGGTTTGCTTGAAGTCCTCTCCGAAGCGTCCTTAAACTGTAATTTTCCAACCGCGACTTTCCCATAGGGTTGTACGGAGCTCGCACCTGTGTTCACACACTGCACCTGTCCTCCGTGGGTCCCTTGTGTCACTACTTTGGGTGGTTCCTTGGGGTCCCAGCGATTCTACGTGCTCTAGGCTCTTAAGTCGTGGTTGTTATACCACTTTCTTAGTATATGGTTCGGTCTCCCCCTGGAGCCTGCTGTGTATTGTGCTATTTACTGTTGTTCTATTGATTTAATGTAGTGTGCTTTTTGCTCTATTCTCATAAAGAGGTTAGTAGAGAGTGTTTAGTAATAACACAATGAAGACCACTCAGTAAAATTAATCAGAGGACACAGCGGAGAATTACACGGAATCCTTTTAATTGACCACTCTCGGCATAATGCATTTCGGCGTAACAAGCCTTCCTCAGATGCCATTAACACCGGGGTTATGCCCCCGCCCTGCTATGTAAGTCCTCTGGCACTCCCATTGGTGGGAGTTGAGCTGGCTCCACCTCGTTGCTTAAAGCCCCAGCTATAGTCCAAGTCCATCGACTACAGCTCCCAGCATACAGTTCGGCCGGGTAAGTGCTTGTGGCGGGGCCCAATATTCCCTAACTGGGCGCTGGTTGTTCCGGGCAAAGTAGGGCTTTGTGTCAATGGTAAAGCCTGGTTGAAGGAGTGACCCAGAATTCCTTGGGTCCCCAAAGTCCTGCCCCAAATATGAGAGTCACCCAGGCCATGAAACTCCGATGCAATGATCTTGTTTCCCCGTGCAGTCACGCTTAGTAATAAATACATATATTTTATATATCTCTTGTGGGGTTCTCCTTTCATTTGGTCATTCAGGAGGTTCTGATCTGGTAAAATAAGCTGCTTTACATTCCTTCGAGACTTAGCCTGAAGGCTGATCTCCACAGCTACCACTAGGATAGCTTTCTATAACGGTTGTCTTTAACCTAATCATCAATAAGGGTTGTTTGGACTGGTACAAGGTGCCCACTTTAATTAGTGGACAGCATGTACCAGGCCAACATCTCACAATGGGGGCTATAGGCTGGATGGTGGACTTTGTTGATGTGGACTTGCTGGAGGGCCTGGGTGTTGATAGCTGGGGAGGAATGACTGCTGCAGGCTCGGCAGTAGATTTTGTAGATGGTCCAGGCTGGGAGGTGGATTTTGTAGCTGGGGGCTTGCTAGAGCTGCTGGGGTGTTGATGGCTCGGGGAGGAATGGCTGCTGTAGGCTCGGTGGTGGATTTTGTAGATGGGCTTGCTGGAGTTGCTGGGTGTTGATGGCTGGGGAGGAATGACTGCTGCATGCTCGGCAGTAGATTTTGTAGCTGGGGGCTTGCTAGAGTTGCTGGAGTGTGATGGTTGAGGGAGGAATGATTGCTGCAGGCTCAGTGGTGGATTTTGTTGATGGGCTTGCTGGAGTTGCTGGGTGTTGATGGCTGGGGAGGAATGACTGCTGCATGCTCGGCAGTAGATTTTGTAGCTGGGGGCTTGCTAGAGTTGCTGGAGTGTGATGGCTGAGGGAGGAATGATTGCTGCAGGCTCAGTGGTGGATTTTGTTGATGGGCTTGCTGGAGTTGCTGGGTGTTGATGGCTGGGGAGGAATGACTGCTGCATGCTCGGCAGTAGATTTTGTAGATGGGGGCTTGCTGGAAGTGCTGGGTGTTGCTAGCTGGGGAGGAATGGGTGATACAGGCTGGGTGGTGGATTTTGATGATGGGGGCTTGCTGGAGGTGCTGTGGTGTTGATGACGGGGGAGGAATGGCTGCCGCAGGCTTGGTGGTGGATTGTGTAGATGGGCGCTTGCTGGAGCTGCTTGAGTGTTGATGGTTGGGGGAGGAATGGCTGCTGTATGCTCGGTGGTGGATTTTGTAGATGGGCTTGCTAGAGTTGCTGGAGTGTGATGGTTGAGGGAGGAATGACTGCTGCGGGCTCAGTGGTGGATTTTGTTGATGTGCTTGCTGGAGTTGCTGGGTGTTGATGGCTGGGGAGGAATGGCAGCTGCAGGCTCGGCAGTAGATTTTGTAGATGGGGGCTTGCTGAAAGTGCTGGGTGTTGATAGCTGGGGAGGAATGGGTGCTACAGGCTGGGTGGTGGATTTTGATCATGGGGGCTTGCTGGAGGTGCTTTGGTGTTGATGGCGGGGGAGGAATGGCTGCTGCTGGCTCGTTGGTGGATTTTGTTGATAGGGCTTGCTGGAGTTGCTGGAGTGTTGATGGTTGGGGGAGGAATGACTGCTGCAGACTCGGCAGTGGATTTTGTACAGGGCGGCTTGCTGGAAGTGCTGGGTGTTGATAGTTGGGGAGAAATGGGTGCTACAGGCTGGGTGGTGGACTTTGTTGATGGGGGCTTGCTGGAGGTGCTGGGTGTTGATAGCTGGGGAGGAATGGATTTGCCAGGCTGGGAGGTGGATTTTGTAGATGGGGGCTTGCTGGAAGTGCTGGGTGTTGATAGCTGGGGAGGAATGGGTGCTACAGGCTGGGTGGTGGATTTTGATGATGGGGGCTTGCTGGAGGTGCTGTGGTGTTGATGACGGGGGAGGAATGGCTGCCACAGGCTTGGTGGTGGATTTTGTTGATGGGGGCTTGCTGGAAGTGCTGGGTGTTGATAGCTGGGGAGGAATGGGTGCTACACGCTGGGTGGTGGATTGTGTAGATGGGCGCTTGCTGGAGCTGCTTGAGTGTTAATGGTTGGGGGAGGAATGGTTGCTGTAGGCTTGGTGGTGGATTTTGTAGATGGGCTTGCTGGAGATGCTGGAGTGTTGATGGTTGGGGAGGAATGGGTGCTGCACGCTGGGTGGTGGATTCTGTTGATGGCGGCTTGCTGGAGGTGCTGTGGTGTTGATGGCGGGGGAGGAATGGCTGCTGCTGGCTCGGTGGTGGATTTTGTAGATGGGCTTGCAGGAGTTGCTGGAGTGTTGATGGCTTGGGAGGAATGACTGCTGCAGACTCTGCAGTAGATTTTGTTGGTGGGGTCTTGCTGGAGGTGCTGGGTGTTGATAGCTGGGGAGGAATGGGTGCTACAGGCTGGGTGGTGGACTTTGTTGATAGGGGCTTGCTGGAAGTGCTGGGTGTTGATAGCTGGGGAGGAATCGTTGCTGTGAGCTCGGTGGTGGGATTTGTTCATGGGGCTTGCTGGAGGTGCCATGGTGTTGATGGAGGGGGAGGAATGGCTGCCGCAGGCTCGGTGGTGGATTTCGTAGGTGGGTTTCCTGGAGGTTCTGGGGTGTTGATAGCTGGGGAGGAATGGGTGCCACAGGGTGGATGGTGGATTTTGTTGATGGGGGCTTGCTGGACGTTCTGTGGTGTTGATGGCTGTGGAGGAATGGGTACTACAGGCTTGGTGGTGGATTTTGTTGATAGGGGCTTGCTGGAGGTGCTGGAGTGCTGATGGCGGGGGAGGAATGGCTGCTGCAGGCTTGGTGGTGGATTTTGTAGGCGGGCTTGCTGGAGCTGTTGCGGTGTTGTTGGCTGGGGAAGGAATGGCAGCTGTGGGTATGGTTCCCTGTCCATGGGTGTGTGTGTGCGAGGTCGGTGGGAGTAATGACTGGCGTGAGGTGGGTGGGTCTGCTGTAAGTGGGGAGAGGCTGCTAGGTATGTGCGGGTGGCTGCTGCAGGCACATGGCAGACAGTCGGGGGCTTCAGTTGGGACATCAGATGCTGCGGACCAGGGGGAATGCAGCGGAAAAGAAGCTATAGGCGTTTATTTAGCTTTTATTGTTTTGCGGCTTCTGTTGGTAGGACAACAGGGCAAAGAAATGGGAGGGTGAGGGCGGAAATGAGCTCACTCCGGAGGAGGTGGGAGGGAAGTGCTCACAGGGCGGGGGATGCACAGCTGGCCGTGATGTGATGTCATTGGTTATTGTAACTGAGCAAATACAGGGAACAACCAAAGATCTGGGGGAGGAGGGGAAGTCTGCGCCTCGCACATCACCCACCCTCACCCCCACGCATGTCCCATAAATTCATTACATATCATCCACCACAGTGCTTGATTTGTCAAAACAAAAAAAAATAGGTTGCCAGGGCCCCCATCTGGAGGCCACTGCAGCTTGCTCCACCCACTGTTCCCGCCAGTGCCTGTAACAACACAACTACCAACCATCGGACTCCTACAGGTGCGCCAAATCAGACTATTCCTGGCCTCCAAGGCTAAAAGAAGGGCTTGGGCGGCATGTATTAATCGTTCTTAATGTATATCGAACTAATAAACTACTGGTGTTGTTCTCGTCGCCAAAATACACAAACATCGCCACCATGTGGCAGCTGTCTTAAGTGCCGGTGTTGACAAGTGCCGGTGCTGAGCACCAGAAACCACCGGCTCAAATTAAGCATTGCACCATCACCTACATATAACTCTCAGAGCTTCCATTGACCCACATCACCCTAAGTCAACTGCATTTACCTGTCCCATCCATCCTCACTTCCATCACCCCCTTCACTCATGCATCACTCTAGGAGATTTAATTATCTCATCAGCTTGACCACCCATATGACTTGGTTGACCACCGCATTACGGTCATTGCTGACACTGTCTTTAGTCCTAAACTTTTCACCCAGGAATTATTGATTTCATGTTCGTCCATCTAAGTACTTCAATGGAAGCAACACAAGACTACTACACCCAGAATGCATCCGGCTCTCACACAGAAGTCCATGACTGCAAACAGTGTCCGTAATGACCCAGAAGGAGGTGCTCACCCTACATGTACCTTCTCATACCCATGTCATGCATGTCTCTCTGCAAACTTTACTCGCCCCGCATCACCTCACATCGCCCATTTCCCTCATCCCTACACATCACTACCATCTCCTATATGGTTGGGACAGAATTTCCTTCATCCCAAATCTCCCACTATCATCTTCATAGCATTACCATAAGTTCCAGCACCCCCAGAGTCACCATCGTCCAACTCACCCACATCACCCGCTTCATCTCATGTCACCCTTTCTTTAATCCTTGAATATCGCCCAACGGCACCCAAACTTACCAACCAATCACATCCTCAACTGGCTCCATGTCATAGCTGACACATTTGACCTTTATCTGCTTTTAAAATAATCCTTTCTTGGATTCGTAGTTTTGCTCTTCCAGTTATGCTTGTAGACCCCTAAAGCCACGCAAGGAGCATGTCGTAGGCTAGAGAAGGAAAGTCTGACTGTAGCTGTGATGCAAGGCACAGGGCCGCCTGGCAGCCAGCCGCACCCACTCTACCCACACACAGTTCTGCCAATGCACCTCATTCCTGCCTTGCAGAACTCCGTGCTGGTCCCGTACCGAGGCCAATCACAGAGATGCCAATGCTACCCACGAACTGGTACCCACAGACAACGTCGTTAGTACCTCTCAGTCCTGACCTGCAGCCGCTCACCGTGGTTTACCCACACACAGTACTGCCAATGCACCTCAAACCTTTTCTGCTGCACCCCCTGCTATTCCAGTGCTAGGATCCAAATACGGCAATGCAGGTGCATAATGACCCCGCCCTGTAGTGCAATTAGCTCTCTATTTTGCAGCATTAGCCCCGTTTTTGTACACACACAGCTCTGTTAGTGCACCTCACTTCTGTAGCAACCTTTTCTGTGTCAGAACTAGGCCCTTATGCTGAGCTGTGAGTGCACTTTGATTCAGCAGGATCCTTTCAGTGCACTTCGATGCACTTCGATTCTGCAGCATCCTTTTGGTGCACTTTGATTCTGCAGCATCCTTTCAGTGCACTTCTGTGCACTTTGATTCTGCAGCATCCTTTCAGTGCACTTCGATGCACTTCGATTCTGCAGCGTCCTTTTGGTGCACTTTGATTCTGCAGCATCCTTTCAGTGCACTGCGATGCACTTCGATTTTGCAGCATCCTTTTGGTGCACTTTGATTCTGCAGCATCCTTTCAGTGCACTTCGATGCACTTCAGTTCTGCAGCATCCTTTTGGTGCACTTTGATTCTGTAGCATCCTTTTGGTGCACTTAGATTCTGCAGCATCCTTTCAGTGCACTTCTATGCCCTTTGATTCTGCAGCATCCTTTCAGTGCACTTCTATGCTCTTCAATTCTGCAGCATCCTTTCGGTGCACTTTGATGAACTTAGATTCTGCAGAATCATTTCAGTGCACTTTGATTCTGCAGCATCCTTTCGGTGCAATTTGATGCACTTCGATTCTGATGCATCCTTTCGGTGCACTTTGTTGCACTTATATTCTGCAGCATCCTTTCGGGGCACGTCAATGCACTTAGTTCTGCAGTATCCTTTTATTGCACTTGAATGCGCTTAGATTCTGCATCATCCTTTTGGGGCACTTCAATGCACTTCGAGCCTGCAGCATCCTTGCAGTGCACTTCGATGCCCTTTGATTTTGCAGCATCCTTTCAGTGCACTTCGATGCACTTTGATTCTATAGCATCCTTTCAGTGCACTTCGATTCTGCAGCATCCTTCCAGTGCATTTTGATGCACTTAGATTCTGCAGAATCATTTAGGTGCACTTCAATAGACTTTAATTCTGCAGCATTTTTTTGCTGCACTTCGATGCACTTCAATTCTGCAGCATCCTTTCGGTGCACTTTGCTTCTGAAGCATCCTTTCGGTGCACTTAGATTCTGCAGTATCCTTTTGGTGCCCCTTTTTGCACTTTGATTCTGCAGCATCTTTTTGGTGCACTTTTTTACACTTAGATTCACGATGCACTTAGATTCTGCAGCATCCTTTCATTGCACTTTGATGCACTTAGATTCTGCAGAATCCTTTCGATGCACTTCGATTCTGAAGCATCCTTTCGGTGCACTTCGATGCACTTCAAGTCTGCAGCATCCTTTCAGTGCACTTCGTGTCTGCAGCATCCTTTCAGTGGACTTCGTGTCTGCAGCATCCTTTCGGTGCACTTCGATTCTGCAGCATCCTTTCAATGCACTTCGCGTCCGCAGCATTTTTTCAGTGCACTTCGAGTCTGCAGCATCCTTTCTGTGCACTTCGATTCTGAAGCATCCTTTCAGTGCACTTCGTGTCTGCAGCATCCTTTCAGTGCACTTCGATTCTGAAGCATCCTTTCAGTACACTTCGAGTCTGCAGCATCCTTTCAGTGCACTTCGATTCTGAAGCATCCCTTCAGTGCACTTCGTGTCTGCAGCATCCTTTCAGTGCACTTCGATTCTGAAGTGTCCTTTCAGAACACTTCGAGTCTGCAGCATCCTTTCAGTGCACTTCGATTCTGAAGCATCCTTTCAGTGCACTTCGTGTCTGCAGCATCCTTTCAGTGCACTTCGATTCTAAAGCATCCTTTCAGTGCACTTCGTGTCTGCAGCATCCTTTCGGTTCACTTCGAGTCTTCAGCATCCTTTCAGTGCACTTCGATTCTGAAGCATCCTTTCAGTGCACTTCGTGTCTGCAGCATCGTTTCAGTGCACTTCGCGTCCACAGCATCTTTTCAGTGCACTTTGTGTCTGCAGCATCCTTTCAGTGCACTTCGAGTCTGCAGCATCCTTTCAGTGCACTTCGATTCTGAAGCATCCTTTGAGTGCACTTCGTGTCTGCAGCATCCTTTGAGTGCACTTCGTGTCTGCAGCATCCTTTCAGTGCACTTCGATTCTGCAGCATCCTTTCCTGTTTCAGCAGTGGGTCCTGTTTATAGCTCTGCAAATACACCTCAATCCTGTCCCGCGCCTGCAGACTCTGCCGTGGGGGTGGCTGACTGCTCGACCCCTGGCATTTTCAGTGCTTGGAACAAGTGCCAGTCTGTGCAGCTGGGGGCAGCATAAAGGCAGCCTTGTGTGTCTGGCAGGAGTGGGTGGCTCAAGGACCCTCCCATGCCGCACAGCCCCACCTCCCCTTCCTTCCCCCAGGACCTACTAAGGCCTGGACTGAAAGGTGGCATTTAGCCCAGCAAAAGTAAGTATGCTTTCTCTAACTCAAGGCAAAGGGTACATTACATGAGAATCTAGTCCAATGACATTTAAAACGTGCCCTTCATTCTTCTGCTTTCTTTTTTCAATACACTGGGGTTTTGTATAACAGAACATTTTAATGTTATATGTTTTTGTAGAGAAGGCAGTTATTTGGAGTTGTGAGCGCCATATTGACACATCTGTTCATACCTATAGCACTATAAAGATATTGTCCACGATTGAACTTGTTCTACTTTCACGTTTACCAACAGAAACCATAACTAAACTATTAGTGTCTCCTAAGTGTACACAACCACACACTGTGAGAAAGTGCCATCTTTCTTGCATGGTATGCCCCCACTTTTTGCTGAATTGCTGGATGTACTTTGACTGAGTGTGCCCTGGGCTCCTGCCAATCAGGTGCCCAGGGCCTATGTTCCTTCCCTAAAACCCAAAACCCAAATTGGCAAACCCTGGCCACATGTCAGCCCCTGGTAAATGGTACACTAGGTACCCGGTGCCTTGTGACCAGGCCCCTAAGGACTGCAGCACTTATTGTGCCACCCTTAGAGGCCCTGTACCCCGACAAAAACACACTGCCCTTGCTGGCTGAGTGTCAGGGTATAGAACAAAACAGAGAGTCGACATGGCACACATCTCATGCCCACAACACACATTGCCCTGGCATACATCAGCCACCCCTCTAGTTGGGTGCCCTATGCCAGTGGTGTGGGTACAGGAGCATGAGCCCTGTGCCACTACAGTACCCAGGTCCATTCCTGGGCACTGTAAGTGCAGTGCTGCCAGTGCAGGATTTAATGTACAATGCACGACAGAGGGCATCTTAGAGATGCCCCCTGAACCTACAATTCATGTCTTGTCTGAGGGGCTGCCTAGGCTGCCACACAGCAGACATGTTGCTGGACCCCTGGGTAGAGAGCCATCCGCTCTCCTGGGCCTGCAACAATGCACATCCTGGGCGAGGTGCTAGGTCTCTTTCCCCAGGATGGGCAGGGGAAGCTTCAAAGGCATGCCGCCTTTGTGAGCTTCTCCAGGCCACTTGCTGTAATCAGCAACTGCCCCCCTCTAAACCTCCACTCTGGCGGGAAGACAGGCCGGAAACCCCAAGGAAGGACAGGGGGTGTGCCAGCCTCTGCCAATCCCACCCCTCAGGTGGGGGAGTGGAGGTGAAGCACATCTCCAGGCTCTCACCATCTTGAAGATGGGGATCTCTGCCCAATCAGGACTAGGCCACTGCCCCCCTCCCACAAGAGAGTGGCAGGATAGGGGGTGTACCCACCCCAGGGCAGAGACCCAGTGGTCCCTGCCCTTTACCTACCTGTAACGCCCCTAAATTTAGTATTTAGGGGCTCCCTGAACCTTCCTTCCTTAGATCCAGATTCCAAAACAGCAAAGAAGATCAAGAAGCAAGAAGACCTGCCGTGCAGCTGCTAACAAGAGTAAGACACCCACTGCTTTGGCCCCAGCCCTACCGGCCTGTCGACCCTCGAACCTGCTCCTGCTAAATCCCGGCATCTCCCGTGGCCAGCAACCTCACAAACCCCGGAGGACCTGGCTACCTTGTGACTCTAAGCATCTGGGACTCCCACGAGCAGTGGTACTGCTCAAAGCAAGTAACTGACCCCTGGCATCAGCCAGGAACCGCGAACCCTGCACACTCTGCTCCTGCCAAGCCTGGCCTGTGCTTGAGTGGACAAAGACCACGAGGACGTCCCCCTGGCGACTGTGACCCTGAATCCAGCACCCAAGGACCCACCGCAACGCTCCTGATGACGCCTGCAGCCTCAGAACCAAGGACTCCCCGCAACCGCTCCTGGCGCCCTGCGGCCCCCTGTGCCCAACTCCTGGGTACCTACATATCCTCCAACTACCCAACTTACCTCTCAAAGTGGTGGTCGCACCTGAAGAATCTTCGTCCCCGAGCTTGCAGCCTTTGTCCGTTCTTGAGCTTCTCCATTGCAATCCATTGAGCGCCCAACGGATCAAAAGCACCCTGCACCCAGCCGCCCGAGTGGCCCTGGCAGTGCAACTTCTACTCTAACCCACTTCCCCATTTGCCCTGAGAAAGTGACCAGGAGCCCAGCTCCCACAGTCGTGTGGCCTGCTAGCCAGCAGCCACCAACCACGGGCCCCCTGCCTCCCATAGGATAACATTGGGCCTACCTCACTCTGCACCTGGCTGCCCCTGTGCCGCTGAGGGTGTTACAACTGTACTTACCTGAACCTGGGAGACCCCTGAGTTTATGCCCAGAACCTTAACTCTGCCAGTCGAGTACTTACCCAAAAGCCGATAACTCACTTTTCTTCCATAGGTTAACATTGACTGGTTTCACCTGAAAATTCTTCTAAGTGCGGAGTTTATAAACTTTAAAATATTCACCTAAAATCAACCGAGTAACGAAAACGAAAATACTCACCTGCTTTAAGGAGAGATCACAGTGCTGGATCTTGGTGCCCAGCACTGACCCTGAAAAGTAATTACAACCATACTTACTGCTAACTCAATTTTCTTCCATAGGAAACCATTGACTGTTTTTCTGTGAAATTTCTTTGAAGTGTCGATTTTTGCAAACTACAAATATTATTTAAAAATCGTACCAACTGTGAAAACGTAATTACTTACCTGTTTTAGATAGATGTCCCAGTACTGAGCCTAGGAGCCCAGCACTGGATTACAAAAGTAACGAGAACATACTTTACCTGCAAATTGAATTTCCTTTCTCATTCCTTTCGCATTCTCTCAACTGCTTACAGGTGGTACACTAGTGCTGGATCCAGGATCCAACACTGAGCTAGAAAAGGTAACAATAACCCCACTTACCTGCTAAGTGAATTTCCTCCCATAGGATAACATTGGTGATTTTATTAGAAAAAGTTTCCGTCAACTTTTAAAATACCAAAATATTGCTTAAAAATCACAACAGTAACTAAAACGTATTTACTCACCTGTTTCGAGGAACTGTCCAAGGACTGAATCTAGGATCCAGTCCTGGAGCTAGAAAAGTAATCCAAAAAGTAATCAATTGCATTTACTTAGAATTTCGCATTGAGCTCAATGTATAATTGTGTTTGAATTGTGTTGCCAATTGCAACAAATTGTAACTATTGGATTCAAAAGACTATTGCCTATTGAAAAGTATTTAACTAAAGCATCTCATTCTGAGAAAGTATATTTTGATACCTATTGTCGGTTCTACAATAAAACAACCATATATTTTTATATTCAAACCATTGGCCTAGAGTTCAGTTCTTGAGTGTGTGAGACCATTTGCTGACTGTGTGTGTACAACAAATGCTTTATACTGCCTTACTGCTCGACCAAGCTACCACTTTAGAGAGTAAGGTTATATCTAACTTTAGCCTCTGCCAAACCTCTGGGGACTGTGACCTCTGTACACACTGTACCTATTTGGGAACAGTATATACAGAGCCACTTTCCTACACACACACAACCTGACAACTGTTTCCACCAGATTGGTATGAATCTGAGAACCCTATGAAAAGGGCACCCAAATAACAAAAGCAGTAGATTTCCAAACTAACGCTAAATGGTGCTAGAAATGTGCTGATCACAGAGTATAGAATAATGTGGCATAAAATTACAGTTTATGTGAATGTCACCAACCCCTTATGCAATCATGAAACTCTGAGATCATATAGAGGAATAAAGGCGAGACTGCATAAGGCCCAATCAGCAGGGATTTCTCAGGTCTATAATTCACAGTAAATTATTTTGTTGAAAGCTAGTATGTTGGACAGGGGCCATCAGCTGCAAACCAGACTACCTATGAGTGCCGTGGTTCACCTATGAAAGGGAAGCCAGAGCGGCGGGTACTCATCAGAGAAGTGTGTGAGTTGTTATGAGCAGCAACAGGATAAAAGAAAGTACCACAGTTAGTGCAGAATGGGAAAGCGTAAAGCAACATTTGTTCAAAAGGCATGACTTTACTAAGCCACAAATTGAAAACATCAGACTGTTGTGGCAAAGAATACTAAAATACGGATACTAAAGAATGAAGGTAATCAATAACGGAAATAAAACATGACAAAATAGCAAATTTTAAAAAAATATTCTCTAGGAGACAGGTTTGCACTATGATTGTTAATTAAAGTGGAGACAACAAGCCATCAGGATGCTTCAATCGGCTGTATGTGGTTTCATAGAAAAATGATTTCATGGGATAGCATTACTGAGAAACCACTTCACCTAAACTTTTTTATGGAATTTTTTAGAATGAATGGCCTTTGCTATTTCATGGAAACCAATTCATTGGTTTTCCTTGATTTGGCTTCCTTTAATGTGGTTTCTCAGTTTTCGTTTATGTATTAATTCACATAAATTAGCTTCAAACAGGCCAAAATGGCTGAGTTACAGTCAGTTACCTCAGCGTAATGCAAAGTCCTGTTTTGAGGGGAGGTTCTCATAATATGCCAAAAAGTCTCCAGTTTCGTTTAATATTAGGACACTTCATTGTGAGCTCTGTAACTCACAGCACCCCTAACAAAAAAGTATGTGGGTTCCACAAAACCACACATGGATGTTCTTAGCTACTGAGCACAGGCAGGTTAGCTGGGATTTTTTTTCCAGGACAGCAAGACTCCTATGAGTTCCAGAGGGTTCTTCTAAGTTGTGACCTCCCAGTCCTCTAGTTTAGGGCTCTCTGCAGCTAGGCCTTTCTGGGCCCGGGATCTTTGCAGTTTCTTAGCAAGCAGCCCCATGAAGCAGAGGAACAGACTGACTCATAGACAGACAGGTAGCATAGGGGTCGATTCACCTAAAGGCCAGGGGTAGCAGAAGTGATATCACATACCCTTTGACGTTCATGACATCACAGTAAGTGACATCATATGACCCTTGACCCTGAGTTTTTTCCAGGAAGGCATTTCACGTGACCCTATCATCACACTCACACTCACTTACCAGCCCTTAACATTCCTATTCATTTTCACTCACTCACTTGCATTCACTCCTCATCTCACTTACGCTCACTCATAATTACTCACACTCTGACCCAGGTTTACTAAGGCTCTGCACCTTCTTTCATCAGTTTTGTGATGCAAACCCAGCGCAAAGTGTTAGAGTGGGATTTTCTATCCATATGTGCATTGGACAGTATCCCAAAGTAAAGCAAAATTAAGCCATGGTTTGCTCTGTGTTATTTTGCGTCAAGGGAGCAATCCATGGGTGATGCATGGGTGTCTCCATGCAACAACCCATAGATTTTGACTCAAATTGCTATCTACAATCATTGGTAGACAGACATTTGTGACCGAATGGTGACTCTTTAAGGTAGGCTTCAAGAGAAAAAATGTCCTCACTTGTCCTAGTTTTTCCAACTTTGCAAGTGTGATGCATTGTACTGCACTCGTACAAAGTGTATTGATGGGCCCCTTTCCAGTACAAAACCTATGCTTTAGAGATTGCACGCACCATTGCGCTATGGCGCAAGGATGTGTGCATTGGCGCATGGCTGCCAAAAGTGCACCAGCACATAGAGAGAGAAACATGCACCATATCTTAGTAGATAATGTGCACTTTTTCTACCTCCCTCTTTATTATTATTAATTATATTTCTAAAGTGCATAACTGCCTAAAAGGCTTTCTGGCACTAAACATCAAGAAACGTCTGTCATTTTTTACTCCCCAATATCTAATAAACAGACAAGCTTTGAGAGATTTCCTGAACTGCCCAAAATCAGGTGACTTACGCAGTACCATTGGTAAACCATTCCACAAATGTGCTGCCTGTACAGGAAATGCTCTTCCTCACAACCGGGGGAGTGTAAATATTTTCAGAACCGGAAGACCTGCTTCGGTTGATCTCAATCAGCAACCTGGTAGGTCATTTCTGAGTTTATTTCTTAGATAGATGGGACCCATCAAAAGTTTAGTCTGTACACAATACAAAGTAATGGGAAAATAATCTTTTCTAGGTCTAGCGTTAGCCAAAGTCTTTTGAGTTTACTAAAATTATATGTATAATATACTTACTTAAAGGGGCTTTCACTCAGCTCTTCATAGCTCTGTGTTGTGTCATTTACATATTGCTTCTGCCCACTACAGCATATAGCATATCGCAGTGGGCCAGCCTACTTCAGCCACTGGTTAACTTCAGTTTGAGTGACTGCATTTTTTCTCTCTCACAATTAGCACATCCGCACACAATATAGTTCCCTTCAGTACCAGAGTTTTTGTTTTTACTTTATAGTTGTTTCAGTGTTGCCTTTGTGTTTAGAGCCCGATAGCAAGAGCTTTCTACCAGATGTGATCAGAGGGACATTCCAGCTTTCTCAGTTCCTGTCTCCTGCAAACGCTGTTGAAAATTCCTTTTGGAGTGTCCTTTGTTTATATATTTCACAGCACACTAGATTGTATCCATTTGAAGCTACTGTGCACACAGTACACAAACCGAAAGCTTCACTTGTTATAGGAAGGCAATTCATAAGCTGACAATTCTTCAGAACACCCAATTTCACCAATGGTTCTTAAATAAAGTTTGACAAGGAAGAAAAACATCCTTTTTTAATGTTTAATTTGCAGCAGTTGTAACACTTTTTTCTTTCCTTCTTTCTTCTTTGTTTCTTTCTCTCTTGCTTTCTTTCTTTCTGCCTATCTTTTGTATTAATTCATTCTTTCTTTAATATTTCTTTCCTTCTTTGTTTCAGTGTTTCTTACCATCTTTCTTTCCTTCTTTGTTTTTTGCCTTCCCTTCGTCCGTCCTTGCTTGTTTGTTTCCTTCCTTCATTCCTTCTTTACTTCCTTCTCTCTTTTCTTTCTGACTAAAATGATGTGCATGACATAGTCACTTAAATGGTTTTTCCATCATACTTCACCCGTTCATCTGTGGTTGTGTCCAGCATGCATCAAGGTGCAATGTGTCAGCCCACTTCAGCCATTGGCTGACTTCACTATGAGTTTCAGTATGCTGCCCTCTCACAAGGCGTTCCAACAAACAAATGATGGACGGAATGCTGACAATGCATACATTCTCCCCCAGTCAAGAGATCTGGGTTAAATCGATCGTTCTTTTGCCCACTACACCACCCCAGTTCAGACATGGCCATATGCAAATCAGTCTTGACCCTGTGCCTCATGGGAACAGTCCAGCCCGAACTGCCAAGCCATGTCTTCCCTGGACCGGAATCAAGCATCCTAGGACCGGTTTCTGGCTATCAGCCGTCATCAGCCAGGATAGCTTGACTCCAGTGGCGTAGTGAGCACGGGTCCCACGTCTGGGAATACCCATCCCACTTAGGGCAAAAAGCGTTCCAACAAACAAATGATGGACGGAATGCTGACAATGCATACATTCTCCCCCAGTCAAGAGATCTGGGTTAAATCCATCGTTCTTTTGCCCACTACACCACCCCAGTTCAGACATGGCCATATGCAAATCAGTCTTGACCCTGTGCCTCATGGGAACAGTCCAGCCCGAACTGCCAAGCCATGTCTTCCCTGGACCGGAATCAAGCATCCTAGGACCGGTTTCTGGCTATCAGCCGTCATCAGCCAGGATAGCTTGACTCCAGTGGCGTAGTGAGCACGGGTCCCACGTCTGGGAATACCCATCCCACTTAGGGCAAAAAGCGTTCCAACAAACAAATGATGGACGGAATGCTGACAATGCATACATTCTCCCCCAGTCAAGAGATCTGGGTTAAATCCATCGTTCTTTTGCCCACTACACCACCCCAGTTCAGACATGGCCATATGCAAATCAGTCTTGACCCTGTGCCTCATGGGAACAGTCCAGCCCGAACTGCCAAGCCATGTCTTCCCTGGACCGGAATCAAGCATCCTAGGACCGGTTTCTGGCTATCAGCCGTCATCAGCCAGGATAGCTTGACTCCAGTGGCGTAGTGAGCACGGGTCCCACGTCTGGGAATACCCATCCCACTTAGGGCAAAAAGCGTTCCAACAAACAAATGATGGACGGAATGCTGACAATGCATACATTCTCCCCCAGTCAAGAGATCTGGGTTAAATCCATCGTTCTTTTGCCCACTACACCACCCCAGTTCAGACAAGGAGCACATCCAGTATTTTCCTTCAAGGTCAGGGACTACTATGGTAATGTGTGATTTTTTTAGACTAAAAAAAACAATTTTGCTCACAGCAAATGTCTTTTGTTTTAGATTGATGAATGCAGCAGCTTTCCGATCAATAATGTTTTGCAAAAACCAGGACAAAACAAGAGTTGCCAAAAGGGTGGCGGCCAACTGCAGACCTATTGGCTTTGCCAATGCTTGTTACGATAAGTAACCAATGCAGCTTTTTGGTGCCAAGGAGATGAAGGCCCTTCTTGGGTGATATAATGCCACTTGAGCTTTTTGGACGCTTATCAGTAGTTTAATCAACATATCAGATGCACCCATTAAAAGTGGGATACCGTAGGCTAGTCGGCTAAGGATGTCTAAACAATAAGAACGTTATGTTCCACAGGTAAAAAATGTAATAGTTTTATTAATTTCTTTAGGAGAGTGAAACACATTGAAGATAACCTATTGACATGTTAGGGTAAATGAAAAGTCATTGTCAAAGCAAACTATGAGGTTCCGAACCTCAGAGGATGCTGGTTGTGGAAAATGTGTTTATGGATGCCAAAAATCATCTGTCAGTGTTTGTGGTATCTTATGTGCTGATCAGCAGAGTACCTCAGTTTTATCTTCATTGAATTTGAGAAAATTCAATGTTAGCCAGCTGGTAATCTCCCTCACCTGTCACAAAGGAATGGGACCTTTGGGAACACAGATATTATAAGCTGAGTAACATTAGCGTCATTCGTAAAGACAACCCCTCAGTGATGGAGCAACTTTGCTATAGGCCTTAACTATATAATAAATAAAGTTGGGCTTAGAGCTAACCCTTGGGATACAGTGCACCATGTGCTACAACTTTGGGTTCTGATTGGTAAGATGGAGGAAAGACTGCCTGGGTTAGGCCCATCAAACACGACACTCACCATTCTAGCTGCGTGTCCTGTACCCCTATTTACAGTAGTCTCTGCACTAGTGTCCCATTTGAAAAAGTGTTGAAGTAAGCCGACAAGCCTAATAATACCAGAGCAACAGCGACTGTAATCGTCAGATCATCTAGAATGGATACCAGTGTGGTTTCTATACCATGCATGGGACAGAGCCCCGACTGTGCCGGGCCCAATAGTTCATCGCTCTCTAAGTAATTTACTAGAATGAAATTGACGCTTTCCTAGTATTTTCAAAGGTAATGGCGGGAGCAAGATCAGTGGTAAGTTAGTACGAATATCTCAACCAGCTATTTGTTTCTTTATAAGGGGTCTTACATGATTTTTCCAGACCCAGATAACTGCTTCTTGATTCAGAGATGCATTGCATATGGGACGAAGAATCTTTGATCTTAGACGCAAGGCAGGGCAGCAAGTTTGGCTGGGGCGTCTCATCCGTTATGGCGGAGGATCGTCGCCCCACTGCAGTGAAGAAGCAGATGCACATCAGATAAAATGATAATAAAGCAGTTAATTAAACTACTTTATTATCATTTTATTTTACTCTGAAGTCGCCGCCGAGTCTTGAGGGCGGGGCTTCTGGCAGCAGGAGGCGTGGTGGGCTCAGGCACTGCCAGTGCGCATGTATGTTTGGCCGGCCGTCCAAGGCCAGTCAAACCTACATACGCCCTTGGATATCTCCAGGCTGCTGCTTGAAGACAACTGCAGGGCTCAGGAGCACAGGCTCCCAGTCCCTGTTGGAGCGTGGAACCAGCCCGCTCCACCCAATCCCTACACTCCTCTCACACTGGGTAAAACCAGCATAAGAGTAGCGTCTGGATTGGTGCAGGGCACCCTGGGAGCCTGTGTGAGAATCGTTGCATCGGAGTTGGCGAGGCAGCGAAACGTCGGGCTTTCAGGTAAGTTTTTTTTTCATTTCTGTCCCCTGCCCTCACCGATTTCCCCAGCTAGTGGCCGCCACTGAACTGTGTTGCAGAATTGCCTTGTGTAAAAGAATAATAAATCTGGGGCTCCATCTCACACAGCCTCACTCGCAGCTTATCACTGACTCTCACTCAAACACACATTCTTACACATACGGACACATGCTCACACATACACACATTCTCTCGCACATAAACACACTCTCACTCCCACGTTCAAACATAACATAAAGGTAAAACCCTTTTACTTACCACAGCTACCACCGAAGGTTCAATTCCCACTATCTTTGCTCCATTTTTTTTCCATTACACTAACAGTGAGTAATGAAGTATTTCATCCATACGTTTTCCTATAGGACACAATCTTATGGGGCCGTCTTATTCTATGTGCACCTGTAGGGAGTTTGCGGGTGATGGAAGGGATGACGTTCGGCCCACCCCGGTGAGCAGCGATAATGAACATGATATTGCACCTCCCACTGATGCCTACATGTTTATCTGTCTGGTCCACCTACCTTCCATGGACATCATTTAGTGGTCAGTAGAGGTCACAGCCGCGACCCCTGACTTGTCCCTTGTGACCCCTGGCACAGATTTTGCAACCCCTGGACTCAGAGGTAGCAACTGTATTGCCAAGAACACAGCGGCAGCTTCACATTTCTTATTTTCAGCTCGTTCTTCATTATCCGCTATCCTTCTGAATCCAAATAACTGACTAAAATATCCATCACTCATATTACTTTCATATTTCACTATACTAATTCAACACTAATCCTTCTTGGGTTCCGGAGTAGCGTACTACTCGCCGAAAAAGCGCTTCGAGGCCTCGTCAGGGGTAGTAAGCGCTATATAAATGCAATTACAATACAATAAAATAGCAACGGTGAATAATATTCTATTACCGCTCACGAGAACAGTTCGATATTTTTTATTTTCCTTTGTTTAGCTAAGAGGTGTTCAAATCTTGGGTCGCGTCCACCCTTGGTGTTGTGGATTCACACCCACGAAGGCAATGCTTCCACACTGCCTTTGTTCCCAAACTGAGGTGTTAAAGCTGGGTGCGTGAAAGTGAACAGAGGGGGCTGATGGAGTGAGGGGCTGCAGCCAAGTTGGCCATCCTTCTCAGGGAAAAAGTCTAAGGACTTGTTCGAGTGTTGAGAGAACAGCTTGTTCTTCCTTGATGAACACTTCCAATACTCTCTGTCTTCTTGTTAACCTGGCAATCCTGCCGCTACTCACTTTCATGAGGATTCGAGGGTAGATTCGATGGCTCAAATAATCTCCTGCTTAATCCAGTTCACATTGAGAAAGACAAACATGAAAGTGTCAGCCACGACTGTAAAATGCTGGCCCTGTAGTAAATGTGTCTGGCAGGGCACCAGCTTTGTTTCAGGGGTTTTCTGAATAGGCCCAGGAGGGGGGAGCTAAGGGCAAGTGTTGTTTTCTTTCAAAAAGACTGAGGGAAAGCCTGCCGGGGCCACAGACCTTTGACTAGGGGGAGGCAGGAGAGGTGCAGGGGGCTCTGATTTTAGGATCTGGTATTTACAGCGTCTTAAAATGGCATGTTCTATGTAGCGCTAGATAGAACATGATCGTAAAGGGGCAGGGGGCAGTCTGTTGGGGGCCTCAGAGCAATGGAGAAGGGAGAGGCACTGTGGTTCTTTCTCAACACCTGTTATTTGTAGCGATTAGAAACTGCAGGCAGCATGTAGCGCTATATTAAACAGGAAACTAAAGGGAAAGAGGGACAACCTGATAGGGGACTCATCGTGATGACCCAAGGGAGGGGGGTATGTGCAGGTTTAAAAAAAAAATATCTCTGCATGGGCATAGCTGTCAATAGTGCAGATTAAGATCCCCACTGTACCACGATTGTAACTTTTTTGTTTTACAAATGAGGGGAGGGGTCAAGTTTCTTTGCTTGCATTGGGGCCTATGACACCCTTGCTACACCACTGCATCCGATTTTTTTTGTAGTGCTTCTACATGTAGCACTGTATTAAACATAAATATTAAGGCACTATGGAACAGCTGTTAGGGGCTTCAGAGTGATGATCCAGGAAGCGAAAGGGATTAAGTGCAGGGGCATCAATTGTTTCTATGAAGTGACAGCTGGAGAGTCGGTCGGCAGACTAAAGAACAATAGGCCATGGGAGGGGTGTCGAAGGCACAGGGGATTTATTAACGTCTGTGATTTGAAGTGCTTAGAAATTGCAATCAGCATGTAGCACTATATAGAACATAACTATAAAGGGGCCGTAGGATATCTACTGGGGACTTCTGAGTGATGACCCAGGGAAGGTGGCGAAGTCAAAGGCAAATGTATTGTGTGACGGGCACCCAACTAGTTTTAGAATTCATTTTTGTATGCCGTTTATATGAAATAAAGCACCCTGTAATGTTTAGGTGTGCGTTTCTTTTCCCTTGATGCACTCAAGATAGTGTATGCTGCACATCTAGTGTGGATTATGGACTAAATGGGTATCCCTGAAATTATTTAATAAGCCCCGCTCTCTGCCTAACCCTTTCTCGACCATAACGTTTTGGGGAGGGAGGCGCGTGCCTTCAAATCATTTTGTGTGGTGAGGGTGCTTGGCACAGAAAAGCTTGAAGGCCTCTAAATCAGCTTTTAAAAACCATAAGCATTATCTGGAGGGCGGAGTAATAGGTCACAGATGATAATTTTATCTGCAATCAGGGGCGGCTCCTCAGCCATGGCGGAGGAGTGTCGCGCCACGGCTTTTAAGCAGTGAGAAACATAAAAGGACAATACTTAAAGTTATTGTCATTTTATGTTTCCTGTCCTGCTGCTTTGCAGCGGGCATGTGGGCGGGGCTGCTCGGCTCTTAGAGCAGAGCAGGGGGGAGTGGTTTTCCCACTCCTGAGTGCGCAACGACTGTTTGGCCGGACCTCTTGGGATGTCAAAACAGTCATGCGCACTACTGTGTTCTCCATGCAGGCTGCATTACAGCCTGAATGGAGAACATGCCCACAAGTATAGCCCCTGGCTGAGTGCCGTGTCACAGCGCTCAGACCAATCACAGAGCTCCATTGGAGCATTGTGATCGGCTTAGGGGAGGGACCATGGCTGCCTGCTTCCTGCTCCTGTCGGAGGCAGGAGAGCAGGAGCACAGAAGACGCGGGAACCAGCCAGGAGGTAAGTTTGATTTTTAATTTCCGATCCCCCTGCCCCCTCCCGCTCATCCACGACAACCCCTGTGCGATCGCTCCCCCACCCGTGAGCCATGCCAGCTGCGACTGTCTGCAATAAGTTTACTATCCGAGTTTAAAGTATAACAATGTTGTTCTCAAACAAGCACCGTTCAAACATTTCCTTCAACCATGTTGTCTACCACGCAAGGGAGCTTCTAGCATGTTTTGCGTGTTTTCTATTTTTACAATCACCAATACACTTTGCTTATACACCTTTCTATTTTTAGGGAGAATTATCAGCAGGTATGGGTACCCTGCATCCAGAAGGATTACTTATGATACAAGAACGCAGTGCTTAATTTGAGCTGGTGGTCTCCAGTGCCGGGCACCAGCCCTTAATTCCCAACACGACACTAATGACAGTCTACCACATGGTGGTGCTGTTTGTCTAATTTTAAGATGACCACATCAACAGTGTTTAATAATTCAATGCACATTAAAAATAAATGATACCTGCCACTACGCCATTCTTATAGCTGTGGGTGGACTAGACGAATTGTCACACTTGTAAGGGTGCGATGGCTACCAGTTGAGCTGGTACTGCCACTGACAGCGCAGGCAGGGGCAGAGTACTGCTAGCTTCAGTGGCTTCCAGAGAAGGGCCCCGGCACATACTATTTTACAAATTAAATACTGCAAGGATGACAGAGCAAATCATGTCATTTTGCGTTAAGCATCGAATTATATAAATGAGGATCTGTAAACCCTGCCCACCACATGGAGTGTGTGTGTCATCATGACTGAGAGCACGGCAAGGATAGCGAGCATCTCTGTGGCAAGCACGGGCTGCAACAGCGCCGAGAAACCAGCTCGGGGTCGTGTATGGAAAGGGATTTTCGGACTAACTTGGTGCGTTAAATGTCACGGCGTTCCCTGGGCTCACCCTGCTGCCGGCGTTTAGCAGAAAAGGGCAAACGCAGATCAGAGGGGGAGGAAAGAGCCGGGACAGGCTATACAGACGATTCCCAGAGGCGCCACTGAGTGGCCTACAATGGGCGTAGTCTCGAGAGGGCAGAGGCACCCCGATAAGGCGTCTGGCAGTATCATGGCCCTGGAGGGCACACTAGCGTGGGGCATTGCCCACAGAACGAAGCCCACCCACCTCATTTGGGAGTTTCCTCTGTTTCCGTCGGCGCACCCGTCTGTCGGACCTGGTGTTCGCGGGCTTCAGAGTGAGCTGGGGGAGGGGTTGTCAACATTTCCTGAGCATCTCCGTGACACCTGCACAGCGACCTCTTCCCATCCTGCAAGACGTGAAGGTCATGAGGAGGTAGCGGAGGTGTCCCGAAAGGATGTGGTATTCGGCGCTGGCGTCATGGGGGGGGGGGGGGGAGGGAGGGATTGACCTTAAATTTTGGGTACTCTCAAGATGTGGCTTTTACCTCGCCCACCAATGAAGAAGCGCTTTGATGCATTTCAATTCATACTATGCGCTATCCAAACCGTACTCAGTTGTGTGACACAGATGTTCCCTTCTCGCCAGGGTCGGAGCTTAAGAGGGTGTCAGGGGTGTCACATCCCCCTAATATATGTATTCTCTAATAAAAAGTTTGGTACAGGTGCTTTCAGTCGGTTATGGGGAGGTGTCGATCGGATTTCATCTGGGATTTTTACATACACAGCAGACAAATGTACACACACTCGTCTCTGTTTTGAAAATCTTAAAGTATGTTGCTTATTTACAGAATAATGAGTTTTAAGTACCCCTAACAATCAACAACACTCCTCACCCTTTCCGCTGACAATTAAGCCCCTCATGCTGTGCTTCTCGTGTAATTTATTTTAATATGAATTTTACAGGCCATTCTTAATGTCCACTCTCCTAGACTGGAAAGAACTTATTGGAACCTTGGCTGCGCAGAGAGCCAATTATGCTTACGTGTATTCTGAAAGACGCCGCTAGAGGGTGCTATCTGCTTAAGAGTGTAGACAGAGCTCTCTCCCTGCGCCCTCTAGAGCCTCGGGAACCTCACAGCCCCACTACAGATACCAAGAGGCGCTCACATACATATCGCGGGGAGCACCTGCACGTGCACGAACTTTCTCTCACAAACACATCTTGGGAAGCACGCATACACACTCCGCCACATGCATGCAAAAACGTAACGCTCATCGATGCGGTCTTGTGAACATAAGCACG
This sequence comes from Triturus cristatus, assembly GCF_964204655.1. Classification (NCBI taxonomy): domain Eukaryota; kingdom Metazoa; phylum Chordata; class Amphibia; order Caudata; family Salamandridae; genus Triturus; species Triturus cristatus. The sequence goes on from NC_140583.1 coordinate 1,060,991,156, forward strand.
CACGCGGGCAGATGGCCGCTGCGTAGTGGCTGGAAGTTGGAAGAAGGCAGTGGGTGTTCGAATTGACTAAGCGCGGGGCAGACACGGGGAAATCGAGTACAAGGAAGGGAAGGCAACGTTTCGGACCTCGACATATACGTAATTTGGAGCTATACATGTTATGGCGAGAAAGCAAAAGACACACAATTGATGGACGGAATGCAGAACAAATCAAAACATTCACCCCCAGTCAAGAGATCTGGGTTAAATCCATCATTCTTTTGCTCACCATGCCACCCCATTTTAGACCTGGCCATATGCAAATCAGTCTTGACCCTGTGCCTCATGGGAACAGTCCAGCCCGAGTAGAATGAGCCTGTGGCCCTCACAGCACAACAGTACCAAGGAAGAGTGATGTGAAGTTGGAAACCGAGTAGCCTTATGGTCATTCTGAGCCTGCCAGGAGCACAGGAAGCACAGGCAGAGCTGGAGACTGTGCATTGCATGTCTGCGCAGTAGACAGTACCCGAGCACAGTGACGTAACTAGGAGCTGAGGGTGCCAGTAAAGCTGGAGGCTGCGCAGGTTCTTTCTGTCCCACATGAATGGATGGACAGACAGAGCTTGGGAAAGAGCCTCAGGGGCAGGGCTAGAGCTGGAGACCACGCAGGGTCTGTACAGGGTGACACAGTATATGAGCTGGTGGGTGAAGGGGTCTGACGCGTCAAGGCGGGGTATGAATATCCCAGGAGGCCTGGGGCAGGCAAGGGGGATTCGAAGTACTGAGGAAGCATTACGTCCAGGTACGTCCAGTGGTTCAGGACGGGAATTTGTCGCTTTTTACCCTCCTCCGATGGGATGACCTCCCGCCCTGGTCTGCTCCAGACCTCCGGGCGCGGCGGCCGGTTGTAGGGCCTGTAAACCACATTTAGGCACACTGAAGCCTGGGCGGGATCGTCAGGAAATCCGCCACGTGTGGGCCTTGCGGGGGCTAAAAATAGGGAGAGGGCCCGCAAGACAAGCGCATCCGGCCTCGGCGAGACAAGGGCGGAAAATGCGGCGATTTCCTGAAAGCACACCCCGCAGCCGGCTGAGGCGGGCCCAGAGACATGTGAAACATGAGCTAGAGTGCAGACAGTCACTCACACGACAGACCAGTGACCCCGGAAGGCGTGGCGAGCAGGTGTAGTGTGACGTCACACGCAGATAGCACTTTGAAAAGCCCGTAGTGCTGTAGCAAAGTAAGTCATGCGTCTGAGGGGCACCTATAGCGTTGGGTGGGCTGTGGCAGTCACGCGCGTGTGGTCGGGTAGTGGTGCAGAGCAGTCCATTACATGCCAGGCCGACAGTTAAAGAGCTGTGGAACAGTCATGTCAAGCACACACGTGACGTGAGAGGCTAGTGAGGCTGAGGCGTGTCCTGTTACATTAGAGGCACTGATGTACTAATACATGTTGCGAGATGAAAGGATGTTTTGATCTGCGTGTAGCTGAAGGAATGGGGCGGCTCCGGCCTCCAGGCGCAGAAGCTCTCTCGTGCTGTGTAAAGTGCTGTGCTGACTGGCTTTTGTTTAGAAGACTACGTATCTGGGCACCACGGGAAGTCTGCTTCCTGTGTTATGCTGTGTTATGTTATTATTATGATTTTGAATTATTTTGTGATATTTTACGTTGTTATAATAATGTTTTGCGCCTTCATGAGCTGGAGAGTCAGCAAGGGAGTAGCCAGAAAATTAAAATAGGCACCACTTTGTACTAAAGTGCTCATGCCACCAAGCAAGCGAAGCAAGTGTAGAAGAGCTTTCTTGTCTCTTCCATCCTTGCATCTTTCCATGTATTCATTCTTTCCCCCTTCCATCAACTCCTGATAGCCACTCTTTCACTTTTACATTATGTCATCTTTTCATTTCCCATGCCATCCATTCATCTAGCTACCCAATGTGCCATCCATCCATGTTATGTTATGTTAAAAATATTTGTACCGCGCACTATCACCATCGGTTTCTTGGCGCTGAATGACAAATGACAGGGAGCCAGGATGAGAGAATTAGTCGTATGCAGATTGGAAAAGCAGGGTTTTTAAAAGTCTGCGGAAACAGTCGTAATTAGGGCAGATGCGAAGTGCAGATGGCAGAGAGTTCCAGGTGGAGGGAGCCAAAACAGAAGAGGATAGGCCACCATGTTTTTTTCTTTTATACTTAGGGATCTCAAGGAGGTTGAGAGATGAAGATCGGAGAGTTCTAGGAGGGATGTAACGAGACAGGCTTGAGGAAATAAAGGCCGGGGCTGCGTCTGAGAGGGCCTTAAAGGTAGAACATGCCAATTTGAAAATGCAGCGTTTGGAAATAGGAAGCCAATGCAGACTGTGAAGGAGGGGAGTGACATGCTGAAATTTAGGCTGGTGAAAGATCAGGCGAGCGGCTTGATTCTGCACCAGCTGTAAACGGTGAAGATGACAGGCAGGGATGCCCGCGTACAGTATGTTGGCGTAGTCGAGCCTGGAGGTGATGAGTGCCATAACAACTAAGGTCAGGGCTTCTTTGGTGAGAAACCTACTGATCTTACGGACCCGCCTGAGGTGGAAAAAACAGGCTGAGGTGACCGAGTTGATTTGTGGCTTCATCGAAAGGTCATCAGAGATGATCACCCCCAGGCTTTTGACTGAGCGCACAGGAGCCGGTGCGGTCCCCAGAGATGAAGGCCAGAATGAGGAGTTCCAAGGATGATTGGGGCTACCTACCAAGACGAGCTCAGTCTTGGTAGGGTTCAACTTCAGGTGACTATGATACATCCATTCCGCAATGGACAACATAGTAGACTGGAAATTAAGACGGGAGGAAGGGGAAGAATCGATAGAAAAGATTAACTGAAGGTCGTCAGCATAGTTGAAAATTGTGACTGGTGAGTTGCGGAGAGAGCCTAGGAGGGGTTGGAGGTACAAATTAAAAAGAAGAGGAGATAATGCAGAGCCCTGAGGGACGCCGCAAGGGAGGGAAGTGTAAGGTGCGGAAAAAGAGGAGAGATGGACGGACTGTGATCGCTGGTGAAGGAAGGATCTGAGCCAGTCAAGGGCCACTCCCTGGATTCCGGCATTGCGGACACGGTCGATCAAGATGGTATGATCGACCGTGTCGAAAGCTGCCGAGAGATCCAGAAGGACGAGGGCCTGAGAGGTGTTATTGTCGGCACCCTTCCTAAGGGTGTCCATGACTGCTACAATGACCGCCTCGGTGGAGTGGAGGGGTCTGAAACCCGCCTGCTGAGAGTCCAAAAAGGCAGATTCCTCTATGAATGAACTCAGGCAGCGGGTGACATGGGTCTCCAAAATTTTTCCCAAGTAAGGGAGAAGGGAAATAGGTCTGTAATTACTGAGTGTTAAGGGATCAGTGTTGGGTTTTTTTAAGATAGGAACGATGGCTGCTTGCTTAAAGGAGAGAGGGACCTCCCCTGTGGCAAGAGAGTTGTTGAGAAGAGCAAGGGGGGGGCCTGGACAAGTAAGGAAGGCTTCTCTCAGGATCTGTGGGGGGCAGCAGTCATTAGGGGAACCCGATCTGACTTTAAGAAGGAGAGAGACGAATTCTTGTGGAGAGATGGGGGGAAACTTGAACAAGGAGCTGGTGTTTTTTGGGGGAAGGAGAGGGGGGATAGGAGATGCCGGGGTCGGGATGTTGTTTTTTATTGTAGTGATTTTCTCTATGAAATAAGAGTTGAGTGAATCA